>NC_044366.1:30843714-31209277 GCF_007364275.1 Archocentrus centrarchus
GCCGTGCGAGCACGCCACGAAACCTCTGCACCCAGCCTCAGCAGGGAAGCACCTTTTTCTCCAGCCTCGCTTTTGGCAGTCCAGGCCATCAAACCCCCCCTTTTTTCTTTCAAAGGCCTCCTCGGTACATGCGTCCCTCATTTTCTTCAGATACTGTTACAATGAAGGATGCTTTATTTTGTTTGTTTTTTCTGTTGTGTTCTGTTGGCTATCCTAGTGGATATTCTGCACCAAGATAAGATTAATAAATACATGTCTGATCTGTGATCATGCAGCCAATCAAGGTATGAGTCAGAATAAGTAAATGAGTAAAAACTCCCAAACTTGTTTTCCCTCATGAACGGCAAAACAACTGAAGTCAACCCTACTGAGTTATCCATAATGATGACAGGTTACAGATGTATGAATCACTTTGATTGAACTGAACAGATACACAGTTATGTAACCTCAACTGAGAGGTGGCAATAGTCAAAAATTCGCCATGTTTGCATAGAGGAGTTTCACTTGATTTCAGAAGTATGAGAACCACTGAAAGAGAGAAGTCTGCCAGGCAGAAGCAAGGAGTCAGAAGCAGAAATGAAACTCAGCTCAGAGAAAGCATGGCTATTTACACTTTGTTTGAAATGTTCTGTAATAGCTGATGGTAATTAAATGACTCAGTCTGGCATTTTTATATATATACCTTTTTATGGCGTTATTAGACAGTTCTTTGCAGTGAAGAGAGGCAGGAAGGCGGGGAAACGCACAGTAACGAGCGATAGGCTGGGACTCGAACCTGCGCAAACCACACTGCCACACAGCATACATGGTCGCCTGCTCGCACCCTGAGCCACCCTGGCGCCCCTCGGTCTGGCATTTATGGTGCAGTGCGTCACTGAGCTGATAAACTGGTTACAGTTCTTCCGTAAATCTGCCTAAGGTTTTATCTGTGCTTTAGTTTCTTCTCACAGATCTATTTATAGACATTTTTATCAATCATTTATTGTCCACTAATTTAGTATCTACATGCACAAGTTCTCTTGTTGTTGCTACTGTTGTTTTTTCAGTTTTGAAAAGGTTTCCATACAATTTTAACCCCTTTCAATAAAGGAGAGCAATTCATTTATTTATTATCCCACCTGTGACTGGGTGAGAGGTGGGGTTTACTGCTGCAGAGCTAACCCAGGGAGACAAGGAACCATTTACTGAGCATGCATGTCTTTGACTGTGGGAGGAAACTCCATGCAGAAAGACCCCGGTGGGTTCAGACCAGGTGACAGTGACAGTGCTAACCACTGCACCGCTGTGCCACTTGCAATGCAATTAATTTGCAAAAACAAATTATAACAACAAAGATGTGCATGCATGCCCATCCACTTGTGAAGATAAACAGCAGAAGAAGCCATTAAACCACCGCACACTGCTACAAAGTTTTAATGATGGAAAATCATGTGGAAAACATGATGCAATTATGCCATTTCTGTTAGTTTCACGCATTAAAGTGGAGGCGGTTCGTTTCCTCATTGCTGCACACACATCCCATGCTTCACACTTGCTGTGATCTCTTTGACAAAGCGTCACACCACAGGAAACACTGACACTTTTACACTTATTTTTCTCGTCATTTCCATTCAGCCGTTAAATGACCAAAAACCCCGCAGTGCCACAACATAAAACACACTCGAGGATTTGCTGCACCAAATGCGCATTTGTTAGTTCATCTACAGCATGTTTTATCAGATTATTGTATGTCTGAATCTGCAGCTATGAGACAAATTCAATCAAAAGCTCAGTATTTACCTCTGAAATGAAGTGGGGCAGAAGTATTATTTGGTAAAAAAATGTCCATGCACTTGTGAATGAAGCACAGGTGCCTCAAAAACCTGCACAAAGTACAATGAAAGAGGGCTGCTCTAAGCATCACGGCCCCTGGCTCGCTTGAACCCTTCATAACCGCAATTGCACATAATAAACCTCAGTAATGTGCATCATTCAAGCAGGCCTGAGCTAACTATATCCACAGCATAACATCTTTTCCAAACATAAAGTATTAATTACTTGTCCTGCGCTGATCTCTAAATTTCTGCCTGCCCATGCTGCCTAAAAGGGATTTTGGTGCAGTTGAACAAAACCACAAACTTCCTTTTCAGCTGGCTGCACTGTTCCTCTCCCCTGTAGGCCTCACTTTACTTCCATCTACTCTCATCTTTTTATTTATACATGGCAGGTTTTAAATGATTTAAGGTAGCATGCACACATTTCATTTCTACCGTGTAAACAAGGCAGGTGCGGAGTTTGTGCTGTTGTGTTATGAAGCAGATTTAGTGAGCACAAAACTGAGCTGCAGTCAAGATAATCCTGTGACAATTATGAAAAAACTGACTGTGCAATGATATGTGCAATAGCGCTTAATTGCAAAGATGTCCTTCATTGCTTTGTCTTTCTTGCTCGCTCTCTATCCTGCAAAGGAAATTAAAAAATAATACAAATTTAAGACTTTCTCTTCCTGCTGCTACGCCTTCAGGAAATATCTGTGTGGATCAGAAGCCACCTGACCCCATCCTTCATTACCTGAGAGATGTGGTGAGGAAGCTGATCTCTGGGCGTGGAGGGCTACACTTGTCGTCCGTCCGTCTTTCTTTCTTTCTTCCTCAGTTGGTCCTTGTTACCGCTTGACAGACAGCACACTGCACTGAAAGCAGGGCGACAGCGCATCTAGTCAAATCTAAAAGGAAGGAAGTGACACGCAACACTTCAGAAGCAGGAATGAAAGCGGTTTTTTGTCTTTATATGGCAATGCCGGGTGGCTTCAAGTCAAGGTGAGCCCCCTGCTTATGGTTTGAAACTTTTATCAGAAATATTTTGTTACAGTTTTTGAGCAGCCATCGGGATGGATCGTGAGGCATTTAGATGTCTCATGAGTGCAGCGGGATATTTAAAACTTTGTCACATCAAGACAAAGGTGTCGTTCAGACACAAATTCAATAGATTAATACACACCCTCCTTCAGCCTTTGAATAAGCAGAGAGAGGTAAAAAACAGAAACTACTGGTAGAGAAAGACTTCAAACAGAGAGTTGTAGTTACAAAGACCAACAGGTAGTTAGAGAAGCACTTAGGTAGCCACAGACACACACAGCTACTCTGTGCAGTCCTGTAAGCACACCCTTACTGCTTCCATAGGAATTCCATAGGTAAGTAGCAGCCAGGTGCTGCTAATCAAATTCACTTGAATGACTGATCATCAGCAAATATGAGCACCTCTACAAAAGCAGGTGTTTTGGCGGTCTGCAGGACTGGAGCATTCAGGTGAGTATCACGTGAATGCAAAGTGGCTCGGTGTCTTTTGGACAGACGAGACCAAAGTGGAGATTTTGGATCACAGCACCAGCACATCAACACAAACACTTCATATCATCTGTCAACAAGGTGGTGGAGGGGTGATGACTTGGGCTTGCTTTGCAGTCACTGGACCTGCACACCTTGCAGTCATTGAGTCACAGATGAACTCCTCTGTATACCAAAGTATTGTAGAGTCAAATGTGAGGCCATCTGTCCGACAGCTAAAGCTTGGTCCAGATTTGGTCATGAATCAGGACAATGATCCCAAGCACAGCAGCAAATCCACAACAGACTGGCTGAAAAAGTGTTGTAATGCCCAAAGCCAACCTGACTGAAATTATGTGGTTGGACTTTAGAGAGCTGTGCATTTGGTAGGAAAATGGGAAATGCAGCTGTGGTCAGGTTTACATACGCTCGTCATGTAGTCAAAGTTGGTGACCTCTGCACATTATGCAGAGTCAGCATCCACTGTCCCCGCTCTGTCATTTCACGTGGCCTACCACTTCATGGCTGAGTTACTGTCATTCTCAATCACTACTCAATCAATACCTAAGCATTCACCCCCGCTAAAATTTGATTAAATGTCACTTACCAAGTTGCACCTCGACCAGATGCTTTTGATAGCCATCAACAAAATTCTGGCATAATTCTGGCAGGGTATTTGTTGTTCTTGGCAGAGTTAGTAGAGTTTGTTTAAACTGGTTGGTTTCCTAACACGGACTGTAGTCATGGAACCTGGTCCACAAATTTTCAACAGGATTGAAGTTGGGGCTTTGGGAAGGCTAATCCAGAAACTTAATGTTAGCCTGTTTTATCCATCCAGTAGCAGTTTTGACGTGTGTTTGGGATCACTGTCCTGTTGAAACACACAATTGTATCCACGTTTCAACCATCTAGCTGTTGATCTGAGGTGAAGTTGAGGAGTTTGGAGGCAGTCCTCCTCCTTCATTATACCATCCACTTTGTACAATGTACCAGTACAGTACAAGTACCACTGGTAGCAAAACAGCCCAGAGCATGATGCTGCCACCACCATGTTTGACAGTTGGTTCAGTGTTCTTAGGTCTGAAGGCCTCACCTTTACTCCTGCAAACGTACCTCTTGTCATTGTGGCCAAATAGTTTTTGGCTCATCTGACCACAAAACTTTTCTCCAGAAGGCATTTGGCTTGTTCATGAGGGCAGCTGTAAATTTCAGTCATGCTTGAAGGTGTCGATTTTGGAGGAGGGACTTCTTTCTTGGTCTTGGTCATGGTGATGTAAATCTGACCTCACTGTAGGCAGTGACCCTGGTTTTCTAGGAGTTTCCAGTTCGTGGCAGGATGGAGCCTTGGAGGTTCCTGGGTTGTTCTTTTGTGAGTGACTTCTTCTGGTCCTTGGCAAAGTGGTGACACATCAAAGTAACTTTGATGTGTTTGAACTGATGACTCAGTTGTTCAGAAATGGCTCCAAGAGACCTTCTCAAGTTGTGTATATCTATAATTCTCCTTCCTAGATCTTCATTGAGTTCCTTGGACTTTACCATTGTCCTGAGTGTTGGTCAATCTGACAAGGGCTGTCAAGCAAATCCTTTTTATGCTCGCAGAGAGAAACTACCAGTTGTAGTCCATCATGATCAGTGATGAGAAGGTAAGGCCTTGCCACTCTCAAGTTAAAAGACACTGTAGAACCTTCAGCTCCCCTCATTAAAAGATTCAAGCAAGAGTCTTACATTGCCATGGACTGACATGGTTCTGATTCTTCGTTTTTAAAGTCATTAAAGATGTATGCTGCACAATCATTCCATTCTGGTAAAACAACAGTTCAGAGAGATCATTAAAAGCCCCAAATTACCAGGACACTCATGCCCGTGATGAGTGCATGCAAACGTCTGGCCACAACTGTACATGATGTTAAAAAAACAATTGCAAGCTTATTAAAGTTTGATGAGATAAATCTGTATTTTGTCAGACTTTGTTGCACAGTGAAGGGGATTCTGCCAAGGCTAGCAGGCTAACATCCAATGCTAATTCACCCCAAAGATGTGCATTTCTGTAAATTATTATTTATTAGTTTCACTACTTTAGATATCCACTGCTTCTGTTATCAAGACTCGAATTATTGTGTTCAATTTTACATTTAAAACAAGATTAAGGATTGAACAGTAAATCAACCAAACCATCATCCAAGCCATTTGGATCCATGTTTAAAAAGAAAGAAATGCAGAATTGATCTTTTTTCCTTGTGCCTCAAATTAGTAGGCTGGTGTTAGAGTTTTTAAGTTTAAATTGAACTCATTTTTGGACATTATTTTATCTAAACACTATAGCTGTGACAGAAAAACCGCAGATGCTTCATGTAAGTGATGTAAGTAGAATAATTCCCTATTTTGACAAACATGTTGCATCCATAAAAATACTACAGTAGATGCACATGCTGCAAAATAAGCTGATTAAGCTGCTTTAGCTTGTCGATTGTTTTTTCCCTGAATGTGTGGTTTGGCATCTGACTGTCACTGGTTGATCCTCGTTGTTTCTGTGGGTCACTTGAGAGCAGCTGTGCCACGTAGAAGTGATTTGTGCCCATAGTGGGATGTCTTTATAAACCATTAACAGCTTAGCCCATATTTTTACTGAAGGATTTATGGAATATTTAACTTAAGTAAAGGCTCTAAGAACCTCTTGTGCAATTCCTTACAATCCCAATGACTTATATCTTGTTTTTTGTGACCGGCAGTCAAAGCCAGATTCTCAGTTGATGCGAGACGTTTGAACCAGACATCCTCGAACTAAAAGTGTCTTTTGGATAACTTAAATAACATGTCAGTTTTAGGCATAATGTGTTATTCTAGCAGGTTGTTAGTAACTCAGGACGATAGTGACTACAGACTACAGCTGGGTAATTAATATTTGTGGTGTTTCTCAAACTTTAATAATGTTCTGTGATAAAAATTATTAAATTGTTGTTGGTCTGATGTTTTTATCTAAAACTGTGTGTAAAACAATTAAATAATAATAATAATAATAACTGTATTCTCTGTGAAAATTAAACAGGGAGATGATAGTTTTTCTGTTGGCTTTAAATGCATAAACCTGGACAGACTGATGGATTATTGCCAGAGCAATTTCAGGGCGCTGTAGCTCGTGTAGTTCAGAGCAGTATTTTCTTTGATTGCTGTTATTACCGGGTTATAAATCAATCAGTGGCGTTCTGTGCTCTCATTGGTAGCTGCTTCAATCAGTTGCCATGAAACTGAGAAAAGATTAACTTGGGACCCACCCACATGTTGTCACCAGTGTGGTCCACGGGGTGGGGGTGGGGGGGGTGGGGCCCTCATTGTTCATATGTTGCCACTAATCCCTTCCTGTGTGACCGCAGCTTTACAGCGAGCATCCCAAGAGAACCTCATATAGTTACTGTTGCTGCATTAAGCTGCCGTCATAAAAACACAAGTTTTTTTACAACGTCTGAACCCATAAACATCAGAAACTCTCCAGAAAAATGTTGCTGCGGGACAAGAGATAAAAAGCAGAGTAATAATAATAATTCTTATGATAGAAATCCTGTTTTAAGAGTCAGGCTGTCGTCTTTTTATGTGTACATACAAACGAGAAAGTGCAGCACAGCACGTTCACACAAATCTCCCTATTTTTGGGGGAAAAAAAAAAAGTGATGGATGATCAGTATAAAATTGTGTTGTAGTAACTGTATTTCCTGCAGCCATGTCTACACTGCTGTTCTTTTAAATGTAGACATGTAAATACAGAAAGAGGAAATGAGGTGCACAATATCTGTGTCCCAACTCAGAGCGTATGCTGTTCCTCTTCCTCAACATACCTTTATTTTTTTTAACTTTTCACAGCAGAAAAGACGCGAGTGAAATAAATAGCATGGATGAGTTTGTTTCCGTTTAATGGCCCAGTAAGCCCTCACAGTGGACTAACACTGTTATACTCCATTAATACACCTCTGCTTTTCCTGCTTTGATGTGTCCAAATAGCAGCTGTGAAAAAGGATGTCACATGCCAGATTGTGCTCTTTCATAACCAGTGTCTTACATAACCATGCAAAAGCATCAGATTTATGCAGAGCAGTAAAGAAACTGTGACCTTTAACATGTTGGAGGAAACTGGAGAGTTAGTGCCACCAGCTAAAAAGCGTTAACAGCATGTCGCAGTGAAACTTTTAGTTTCACATATTTGTAGCTCCTAAGTTATTCATTCATTCATTTTTGCATTTTCTGCAGGGGGTTGTTCATGGCCGCTGTGGTGTTGGATGCATTTGGTATTTTTAAATGGGTGCATTAGGCTTTAAACACGGCAGATCTGCCACTTGTCCATGCTTTGACTCTGCTTCATGACAGCAGGTTCTTTGATACCTCTGAATGTTGGGGATGCAGGTTTGAGGGGATCCATCAGGGAAGAAGTTACCACCGCAGGCCCGAGGGCAGCCCCGCACCCACAGCTCCACCCTGCTCACAAACATTTTCACTGAAGCTTTCCACTCACCCCAAAGAACCTCGCTGAAACACACAGAGTCAGATGACAATGCTCGTGTTACTTCCTGTTTATCTTGAACCGAGAAGGTGCCAATAACTGTTAACTAAAGCTGATTGATGTTTTGTCAAATTGTAACTACACAGATGTTTATTTGCATTCCCAAGGCTTTACCCAGAGCCAATGGGAAATCACCAGCATTCTAATAATTAGATGATTGTTTAACCTTTTCTTGTTAATTTCTGGATTATGCACTCAATTATAATAGTTTTTAGTTGATCATATAGTCAAAAAATAGGTAATATATATCATGTAATATCAACCAACAAAGGTCCACTTTGAACCAGGAAAAGCTCTATCTGCACTAACTTTTGGGTACTTTGTGCTACAAACTTATGTCATAATGCTCCATTAATACTGTAATATTCTGCCCCTCTTATAATTCAGCTGCTGTGTGAGCTCCCAGACGATTTCACTCACCAGTTAGTTGAATTAGAGTTATAGGATGAGCAAAATTAACACTATCTCTCTGAATATCAGTTGATATGGACTTTCTTTGTCCGACTAAAAGCCTTTGTCTTATCGCATCAACACCCTCAGATTGGGATTTTCCCACAGAGTTACAAACTAATTATGAAGCAAATTAGTTACAAAATTAGAAACAGGCCTAAATGTCTCACAGAGTAAGCCTGCTGAGCCTACGTATTCTAGACTAAGCTGGTGGTCAGTATTACAATCATAATCATCTAACAGCTCTCTAATCAGAAAAAGAACTAGCAATGACTGGGCGGGGGTGTGTGTGTGTGTGTGTGCAAACAAGTGAAGTCAAAGTATCAAAACTAAGTGTCACATTACATTTTTTTATGTTGTAGTTGCAGGTGGAGCCATCAGTATCTCTTTAATACATTTTGTTCAGCTCGCAGCAGTGTCAGATTTTATAAACCAATTGTTTTGCATAATCTAAACCTAAACGGTAACCAGTAACTATATACTGTGTGTCAGACAGAGGCAGTGCAGTGAAACAGACAATATTTCCCTCAGAACTCCAATTATAATGATCAAAACACAGACCTGATTTAAATCTAAAATCTCCCCTTCAAAGTTGACTCCTAATGCACCTCTTTCAGCATGGCTGCCTGCACTCGTGTCTTCACCGTGGGCTTCAAACTTGTGTCGGGCCTAATCGTCAGTTTCTTTTTCAAGCTGACCCAGTTTTGGTGGAGGAGCACCGCTGGCGAGGAGGCCTGCAGCGCCCAAGCTTGAAGGAAGCAGAACAAGTCAGGAGCATCAGTGTGGAGTTCTGCTGTAACATCATGCAGCACCTAAGGGAGAACATTGTGAATTGTATGGCTATACAATAATAATGTAAGATAATTATGAAATACTTAAAGCAGTAGTAAGTGATGTAATACATTCTTTCACAGGCCACCTGGCAAAGCTAGCCTGTTCCCACATTCTCTTTAAGACTGTACCAAATGTCGGTTTGGTCATACTAAAGTTTTCCTATCTCTCTGACAGGTTTTTGGCCTAATGATGGCAGCCCTCACTTACTTCAACATCTCTTTGGACCTCATGTTCAGTTCCAGTGGAAAGACACCAAATACAAGTTCAACACTTGAAGTAAACTCTGGATCTTTTATCTGCTTTATTTGTCATGAAACGATGTGGAAACGGGGCTCTCCTGGCCATCTAACTGTCAACCATTTGTCCAATTACTGTGAAAGTCAGCATTCATTCACAGTGTGTCGGTATGAGCAGGAGAAGTGAGGCAGTGACTTTTGTTGGTTCAGGGCAGTGAGAAAACGGCAGTCAGATGATAGAAGTACACATCAGTAAAAGAAACCTCAACTTGATTATACTGTTGGATGTTGAAGGGAAGCCAAGACAACTCTAATATTTTACATGACAAACTGACTTGTGCATTGTGCTTGCTTTCTACATCTTTGTCATCTCTGAGCCCAAAATTAAAAACACTGAACGGCTGCCTCTGATTTTTACAGTGAGTCAAACTTCTCCGTCTACCAGGTTCGATGTTCCTTTGTGTCAAATATCCAGTAAGACATTTATTGTTAAATTTAATCGCCAAAACAAAAACAGTGAATATTCATCTGTGTTTGCCTCCATCTAGTGGTGAAGGAGATTTATTTCACAGACCAAAGTTTGCCAGAATGCCATACACATTACTTTCCTAAGATTCATCTGATTTGTTTTATTTTCCAATTAAGAACCTAATTAAGTGGATGATTTAGAGTTTCCAGTTGAAGTCCATGTCTTTGAAAAGGGGGAAAAACTGGAACACCTGGAGGAAAATCCAGCGACCTGGGGAGAACATTCAAAGTCCTCACAGAAAGAGGCCTAGAGATCAATCAGGGACCATTGGGCAGCCACTGGTCATGAGGAAAAAACATGAGTACTCCCAGACTGGTTGGTGAGTGGTTGTTGGCAGTTGCTAGTTGAAATGGATCACAAAGAGGGTGCTACACCAAAAGCCTCCTAAGAATTGATTTTGGTCACTAGCAAACTGCTGAAATTGCCTGCAGTTTGCAGTTAGTTTGTAGTTAGTACTACTCTCCCAGTGGTAGTGAAACCATAGACATACATACATACACGGACGCTGCATTCAGTGGGTTGGCCCATTGTTACAATATGTCAGCACGTCTGCCATATTAGATGTGGCAGATCTGCCCTTTAAATTAATACAAGTAAAAGGACTGAACTTCATAAAGCACATCTCTATCCACACATTCACACACACAGATATATATTGGGAAACTGATAGGCACCAAAATAATGTATATAACTTTCTCTGATAATTATAAATGTGTGTGTGTGTATACACCATCCGCATCACTGCAGCCGTGGCCCTAATTCATCTGTTAATCTCCCACTCCCCTCTTCACTCACTCATAAGCAAGATAGGCAGAGTGTGGGCAGGCTAACCTTTGTTAGCTGAGGACCATGGCCTCAGAGGTGCTCATTCTCATAACCATCACTTCACACTTGGCTGCAAACCACTCCAGTGCAAGCTGGAGGCCACTATATAGGCACTATATAGGCAATAGGGCCACATCTTCCACAAAAAGCAGATATGAGATTCTGAAGCCATCAAGGCAGAAGTCTTCTGTGACAAAGGGCAGCTCTGGCAGAGTCCAACACCCACAGGAAATGAGTATGACTTGGTCTGTGGCCCAAGTTCTTGTTGCAGTTGTACCAAATGGACTGTAATAATTGGCCAGACACCCCATACTCCCCCAGGAACCTGCACAGGATGCCCAGAGGGACACAGCTGAATGCCCTCTCCAAGTCCACAATGTAGACTGGATGGGCAAACTCCCAAGCACACTCAAATACCCTTGAGAGGATGAAGAGCTGGTCTAACGTTCCGCGACCAGGACAAAAACTGCATTGTTCCTGTTCAATCTCATTTCCAGACCTTCTTGGGAGATTGAGGAGTGTGATACCCCAATAGTTGGAGCACACCCTCCAGCCCTTCTTCTTGAAGATGGGAACTACCACCGCACCCCAATACAGAGACACAGCCCTAGACCTCTATGTGACATTGTAAAGTTGCGTCAACCTAGACAGTCCTACAACATCCAGAGCCTTCAGGAACTCAGGGCGAATCTGATCCACCTCAGTCCTGTTGTTTAACTACCTCAGTGACCTCACCATCAGTGATGGCAAGTCCTCCCCCTGGACCCCAGACTCTGTTTCCTCTACAAAAGACCTGTCAGTGGGATTAAGGTGGTCCTCGAAGTATTCCTTCCACCACTTGACTATATCCTCAGTATACAACTTTTCCTATT
This sequence comes from Archocentrus centrarchus, assembly GCF_007364275.1. Classification (NCBI taxonomy): domain Eukaryota; kingdom Metazoa; phylum Chordata; class Actinopteri; order Cichliformes; family Cichlidae; genus Archocentrus; species Archocentrus centrarchus. The sequence continues at coordinate 30,855,315 of NC_044366.1, forward strand.
TATCAAGCGAGAGACATACTTTTGTTGAAGTCATTTCTAAAGTATAGACATTTAAACTGACCTATAAAAAAAAAGGAAAATAATTTTTTTGAAGTAAAAAATAAAGGAACTTGAAATTAAAATGACTTTTAATAGTTTTCACAGGATAGCTGCACCTTGTCACTGACCTCATTCCAGTCAGTGATTAAAGTGAATAAGTAAAATATTCCAATAAACAAGTACTTAAATACATTGGTGTTATGAGGCTGATTTTATGCACATGCTATTGTCATTTGTACATTTAGCCTTTTTTCAGCTGGGTTGTTTTTGTTTGTATAGTTATTTAAAATATTTAATTTTAGCCTATATTCTAATTTGCACACTGCATTTTTTTTTTTTTTTTTTGCTCTTCATATCTCTGTATTTTATTGTTTATATTCCATTTATGCCTTTTGCTCACTTGACATTCTTTGTTTTATTTGGCTGTTGTTCTACATTTACTATATTTTAATTTTGTTCCAGTTTTCCAATTTTGTTCAACTTTTTATTGTATGTTTAAGTCTTGTGTTTTGGTGTGTGAAGAAGGCAGACTTTCTTCTTTTCTTGGTTGCGCGCCACTCTTCACGGTTTCCCTCAGAGGGAAGCGAGTCTTTCTTACACTCAGACTTCATATCGCCACCCACTCTTTAATGGTTCAATTATTTTACCTCTGCAAATTTACCTCCTCTGACCTCTGATACTACTACTACTACTACTACTACTACTCGGGAAAGTCACGTGTCGATGACTTGTATATAAACAAAGGCTGAACCAATCGCGGCTAGTCAGCTGACAGCTACTTCCGCCAGTGTCACGGAGTTGTGTTGTCAAAATGGGGCACGACACTCACCACCACCACTTTTCGCTGTGTTTCTGTGATTTGATGAGGTAGGTGTTGTCTCGCAGGCGCTCGTTTGTTGCACTTCAGTGATAAAATGGTGTTCAGGGGAGTGAGGATTAAAAGAATGAGTGCTGCTGAGCGAACAGCTAACTCTAGCTTAACTGGCAGCTAGCTGTCGTATCGTCAGTGTAATCAAAGCTTTACGGTCGTCTTTCCGGTTGTAACGATAGTGACAGATGGTCGTCTTCCGTGCAGTTTACACTTGTTTTCAGTGTCACACACTCAGCCCTCTTTGTCCCCCTCCGCAGGCTGCTGTGGTCGCTGTTGGTGCCATGCTTCTACCTGAGCCTGATCCTCACCCTCGCCCTCTTGCTGCTCCTGTTGGGGCTCCGCATGTGGCTGCAGGGCCGCCGCAAGGCCCGCCGTGCTCAGGATGGCGGCCCGGCGGTGGCTTTTTTCCACCCCTACTGTAACGCCGGAGGAGGCGGGGAGCGGGTCCTTTGGTGCTCCCTGAGGGCCCTGATGCAACGGTAATCTATGTACTTTTATAAATAAATCATGTGAAAGTGAAAGTATTTCTCCCCATTGTTGTTTTTCTTCTTCTAAAAGAAAATGTGTGTGTGTATGCAGTGATTTGTCAGCTGTTTGTAGGCAGTAGAGGAGCCTCTTCTCTTCCAGCTCTTTAAATTGCCTCTATCTTTGTCCGTGACCCACAGACCCTCTGCTGAGGCCATTTAGAGCAGGTTCTTTGCCTTCTAACAAACAGGACAACTCAAGCCATCCCTCAGACCTTAGAGATGAACACAGTTCACTTTAATGATAAATGCCAAATTTAAACACTGATGTAGAGTTTTCCACCCTCATCCTAGATACCCCAGTGTCTCCTTTGTGGTTTACACGGGTGACCAGGGAGTGACTGGTGAGCAGATTCTGGAGGGAGCCCAGCAGCGATTCAGCATCACGCTGCCTCGACCCGTCGCCTTCATCTTCCTGCGTCACCGCGTGCTGGTGGAGGCCAGCTCTTACCCTCACTTCACCCTGCTGGGCCAGAGCGTCGGCTCCATGTTCCTGGGTAAGGGCCAGGCTGAAACTCAAGTGTTCATAAATATCATGGCAAAATGTTTAATTCTGCAAACATGAAACACTTCCTGCATATTAGTAGAGATTCTTTCATATAGAGTAAACTAAAGCTGCCATGATCACACATGTTGTCAACAGGCATTGTGATGCTGTCTGTTTGTGTTTTAGGGTGGGAGGCACTGACGGCCTTCATTCCAGACCTGTATGTGGACTCGATGGGTTACGCCTTCACCTTGCCAATCTTCCGCTACCTGGGAGGCTGTCAAGTGGCGAGCTACGTTCACTACCCCACTGTCAGCACCGACATGCTGTCTGTGGTCAGAGAGAGGAACGCCAGGTAAAACTCAGACACGTACGTTTATACTTCTGGGAAATCAGTGACATAATTGAATCCCAAGGTCAAAACTTGTCCTCACAAAGAAGCAGCACAATACAAATAATTTAACAAGTCCTGAGAGGGGCAGTTTGTTCAGAGCAGCTCTGTATAAACCAACAACAGCAGCATACAAATAAACAAGCACTGAGTCAGTGGCTCAGTTTTACTGACTCGTGTATATTTTTACTGGCCTGTGAGGAGAAAAGACTTTTGTTTTTGTTTTTAAATATTAATACAATTTAACTTTTGTTTACATGAATCTAAAGCTGCAAAATTTTACTAAACCTTTGAAATGATATGGTTTAGTACACCTGTGCCCCGCTTTAGACTCGCCACTGCTTGCTGCAGGTATCAGAAAGCAGCTGTTGATTTACTGCCCGATCTACATTCCTACCCTCACCTATGGTCCCAATCTCTGCGTAGTGACCAAAAGAATGAGATTGCGGATACAAGCAGCAGAAATAAGCTTCCTCTGAAGGGTGGCCCGGCTCCGTGTTGTGGAGATTGGGTTAAGAGCTCGGCGAGTTGGTTGGGACTCAGAGTAGAGCTGCTACTCCTGCACGTCAAAAGGAGCCACCTGCAGGAGTAGCATGGTGTCAGACTAAGTTAGCTGAGTCAGCTACCATAGTAACAGGTTTTATCCAACAAACTGTCTCTCTGACTCCGCCCCTCCTGCTGCACCTGAACCACCTGTCTGACACTCCCATTCATTTCCTCATTCATAAAGTGGCTGTCAGTGCGTCAGAGGAGCGAATTCATCTGCAGATGTTTGTTTCTATAAGCACTGAAATCCCAGTTAGACTTTAGTCACGGATTTATAATGAGGCAGCTGTCAGTCAGTCAGTTCCTCTGAAACATTTACTGTAGTTACTGCAAAATCACTGTTACGTCACACTGATCTGGATGAAGCTTTAGACACAGAACACTCTGATCAATGATCAATGATCGATCATTGATCATTGATTGTGCTGTAAAAGGTCATTGATGGAAAAATGTCTGATCCTGGAGATGATGGGAATGTTTGAGTGAAGATGAGGCTGAAATGATTTTTAAGACTTGAAAACTGAACTAAATGATTTTAAAGTGACTGCAATGATGTCAGCATTTTGAAAGTTATGATGTCTGAAATTCAGAGGATGAATCTCAACATACTTTCCACTGAAAATCACCTAAATCGGTGATTATAAGTTCTATAACAGATTAGCAAACCGTGTCCAAGTCCACCTTCACACAAAGATCCAAACAGATCACGATCACAGATTCAGACCGGATAAAGTCCAGATCCAGTTCAGGCTCCAGTCATTTCCCAGCTCATCCAGTCCGGATGCGTTCATATCCGGATCTGCATTCTTTAATTGAAATGTCTCATCCTCCCAAAACTGTACTGAAGTATTTAAAACCTATAAAGCTGAGACATTCATTATAACGTGTTTCCCTTTATTGGTAAAACTTTACATTCACTTGGAAAGCTGCTCTGCATCTCAGACCAGTTTGGTGACCTTGACCTCAAAGTAAAGGTCAGTGGTCCAATATTGTGAACAACTGGAGAACAATGTGACCTAGGATGCTCAAATATATACCATAGATAACCTAAAGATTGTACTGCCAGGAGGCTGAGGGGGAGCACTGAGAGCACGAGAGGATTTTTACCATGTGAAGCAGAGCCGTCCACACAGTTGACCTTCTACCTGCACACACACAGGGGACTTTACAGTCCCAGACAATTTATCACATACCATATCTTACAAAAAACCAGACACATGGTGATACCACAAATGCAGCAGCCTCCTCTACTGTAAAAACATGAGCCAGTAAGCACAGTTGAAAATGTTGGCTTTAAGCAGCTGAGTAAAGCAATTAAGATTTTAATTTATTATACATATGCCCATTTATTATATATGACTATATTATATGCATCTACTGATATGGGGGGGAGAATAAACACCGAGCTGTACTATAAAATGAAACAGACCCACCCCCACCCCCTCGCTCTGTGTTCAGTGTGGCCAAAGCTTTAGACTACATTTGTTCTAAGCCATTTAATTGTGCTGTGAAACATCTCAGGCATTAGAGGCTAATCCAAGCCCAGTGTGTTATTAGACAACTTTTCTTTTTAAACGCGCATCTTTCTCCCTCCACCTTTATTTCAGATTCAACAACGCTGATTTCATCTCTAGAAACCCCGTGCTGAGTGCCGTGAAGGTCGTGTACTACTGCTGCTTTGCTCTGCTGTACGGCCTGGCCGGCTCCTGCAGCGACGTCATCATGGTGAACTCCACCTGGACGCTGGGACACATCCTCGCCCTGTGGCGCGCTCCGAGCCGCACCGGCGTCGTCTACCCTCCCTGTGACATTAGGGCCTTCCTGGACGTCCCACTGGAGGACGAAGATGACATGGAGGACTGGGAGGAGCTTGGACAAGAAGAAGACGACAAGAAGTGCCACTCCATTGTGTCGGTGGGTCAGTTCAGGCCGGAGAAGAATCACCAGCTGCAGATCAGAGCATTTCACAAACTGCTGGACAGGAAACGGGACGGCCTCGGGGGGAGGGAATCTCTGCGGCTGGTGCTGATTGGTGGATGCAGGAACCAGGAGGACGAGGAGAGGGTCTTAAAGCTGCGAGGCCTCTGTCAGGAGCTTGGCATCTCTGACCGTGTCGAATTCAAACTCAACATCCCCTTCGAGGAGCTGAAGAGAGAGCTGGTGGACGCCACCATCGGTCTGCACACTATGCAGAACGAACACTTCGGCATCGGTGAGCACAGCATCACACCTTTTATAAGCAACAGTACATGCTGGATTGTATCACAGTGCTCAGTTTTCCACAGAAATTGGCTAAAGAAAAATTTCTGTATGAGATCAGCTGGTTGAATGATAATCCTCCGTGTCTATCTCCAGGTGTGGTGGAGTGTATGGCTGCAGGCGCCATCGTTCTCGCTCACAAGTCCGGAGGTCCAAAGCTGGACATCGTGGTGCCGTTTGAAGGCGGACAGACGGGCTTCCTAGCTGACAGCGAGGACAGCTACGCTGCTGCCATGGAAACCATCCTGGCGATGTCACCATCTGCTCGACTGGAAATACGATATAATGCTAGGGACTCTGTGGAACGATTCTCCGACCAGGAGTTTGAATCTTGTTTCCTGGCTGCCATGGAGTCTCTGATGAGTAAGTTAGAGCGATGAGTTAAAGCCAACGAGGTGAGGAGTCCACCGGGGACCAGGACATTATTGGTCGTTCAAACAGTGCTACACAGATATGTAGGATTGAGCAGTAAGGGTGTGTATGTTTAACACAACTTAAGCTTGCAGGTGTAAGGGTGAGGTGGTGGATCATTCACAAAATCTCTCAAAACAGTCAACGCTATCGAGAAACTCCTGGTGGACACCCAGAGCTAAAATTGGGATGAATAAACGAGAACAGAAAATCCAGGACTGCATGTGTCACACCTGTGTGAAAGTCATCAGTGAGAGCAGAGCTGGAAGAACGACGGTGGGAAAATCCTGGCAGTCATTCTGCTCATCAGCAAACTGATTCACGTGTTGACGTGACTTAAATAAGAGATTACAAGACACCTCACATTATTATAGTTATTTATTTTCTCTGACAGCTGCTCCAGATACAATTCAGGCACCGGGGTTTTGTTTAGGAGGTGCAACAATGGACACATCTTTACTGTTTCACTTTGGTTCTTCTCCACAGAACGGGTTCACCCCACATGAGCTAAAACTTCCTGTGATCAGTGAACTGAAAATACACATCAAAACGGGTAAATAAAATCTCACTTAAGTGAGAAGTGGACTGAACTACATACTCATAAAACACGTAAATCAAACAGCTCTGAAGTACTTTTTTGGTAGCGCTCAGCCATTATGTGCTAAGCTAAGCCACACTTGTGTCCTGGAGACTGAGCTGATTCTGAGCGAGCTCACAGGAACGCTCCTGTTTCCTAAATGTTTTCCTTTTAAAGAAGTTATTCCAGGGAGCTTTTTCTTGAAGAGTTACATTCCAGCGTGTTTGCTCATGTAGAAGTGATTTATGTCGAGTTAATACTGACACAGTTCTGATTTTACTTTTACAATGGTGTGCCGTCAGCAGCGTGCTTGTAAATGTCTATGAAGGGAAAGGTGGATTTTTTTTTTTTTTTTCTTTTTCTTCTGAAGAATTTCTTTTAATGCTTTCTGTGAGCACAAGCGGCACTTAAAACCACCGTGTTCAGTTTGAGGTGATGGCCAAAGCGTTCTTTATTTAAATGTTTTTAGCTGTTGAATTCCTGTTTGTGGTGAGGTCCAGGCATGGAACTGTGATTATATGTAAAAGACTGACTGACCTTTATTTTTAAAGAGGCATTAGAGCTATTTAAGTCTGTGTACAAAGGATGTTTGGAGTTTGTTTTACTTGGGAACTGGAATTAAATAAAATAATATAATAAATGCAATCATGAAACACTTCAGATGTGTTGTGTGCTGCTAGCCTGTGGTCCTACTTCAGGGTTAACTCTGAGTTTTCGGGCTAATGAAGATGCTTCACCTTTTACTGCGGTCCATCACCATGGTAACTTATGCTGCAGATAAAGCATAAACAGGTATGAACTCAGTCTTGTTTACACACGGCCAAATCACAAACAGTAAACAACAAATCTGCTGTACAGCTGACATTTTTGCCAACTTTCCTTTCCTGACTTCAAATAAGCTCAGCTTTATTAATTTGCTACACACACACACACACACACGCACGCACGCACGCACACGCACACAGCAGCTAAATACAGATCATATTCTGTGCTCAGGTTTCAGCTTCCTTTTAATGTAATTTGACATCTTCCACTGGGCTAATTACTGAAATGGATCATTCAGAAAGTTCTTTCTAGTTGCTCGAAAAGATCAACCTGAATTAACAAGCAGTCCTTAGTTTAGTCAAAGCATTTGCAATATGACACAATCGCTCTATGAAGATATGCTGTTAATTATAAATGTTAGATCATATCTAGCCTGATATTTTAAACGCTGCACTGCTTCCATCTGTTTTCCTGCTTCTTCTACACTTTGTTCAATTGCACATTTTGAAGCATCATTTCCAGCTGTTAATATGAACAGTGTGGCAACAGTGTGAATTAAATCACTGTAAAAACAGCCTTTCATTCAGAAATGACTCCGACAACAAAAGCTTCTCAGTGTCTTCATTTAAATGACATTTTGTGAGCCTCCTGTTAAAGAATAATTTTAGTTTATTTATTGCATCAGACCTTCAGAGTATATTTAACTGCATGTACGTGAAATAAGAAGTAGAGGCACATTCCAGTTACTCTGATCTTATGGTCCAGCTCTCATGGAGCCTGATGCTGCTCATTTGAGGCTGTGGTATCTTCTCTGAGAAGACCTTGAACAATCCTGCTTCTTCACTTGGATACCTCTGCTTGGATCTGTTGAGGCTCTGCAGAGCTCTCTGCACCTTCATCCTTCTCCTCCTCCATCCTATCAGCCAGTGGCTCCTTCTCCTGCTCCTCTTGGTCTGAGCTTGTTTCCTCCATGAGGAACAGGTTCCTCATGGAGTCTGCCACGGCTTCTCTCAGCTCGTCCTCTGACTCCTCAAAGTTCCTGATGAGAGAGGGGGAAAAATAAAAACTTAATATCTGAGAGCTAAAAAACAGCCAAGATGTTTAATGCAGTTCAGTGAGATTTGTGATGCTGCTGAGTTTTGTGTGTGTGTGTGTGTGTGTGTGGGAGCAGACAGGCAGAGGCGTTTGTGCCCTCTGCACATTATTTAATCACTGTGGAGAAATGTGACTAAAAACATTTGACACTGAAAAATCACTGCACACTGTAAAAAGTAACTTCATGCTTGCATATGTCTACATCTCTCCCCCTCCCTCTGAAGCTGCACGTAAAGCTCTGCTCTGTTAGATTCATTAGCAGCACTTAAGACCAGAAATATTTGTGTCTCTGCTCTAAACACTGATGGTGGGGACTCAGTGAAGAGATACATATAAGGACTCCACTGACTCTCTGTTCTGATTTTTGGCTTCTTTAAGCCTCAAAGTTCCTTTGAGCTGCAATACTAAAGATACTGACGTGAACTTTTTCTCTAAATTATTCTGGAACTTCTAACTAACGTGTCCAAAGTTACAGCTGACAGCATCATTGTCTTTCATGTGATCATTTTCATGATTGTAGAGATAAACTGGTGGTTAACTGTAACTGTGGAAAATATGCAGTAAACTTAGAATGAAGGACGTGTTGACTTACGTGTCGTCATCGTCTGACCTCGGCTCCAGACGCTCTTCATCCATCTCCACATCAGACTCTTCCTCTTCTTCCCCCTCCCTCCTCTCCTCTTTGTCTGGCTCAATCTCCTCATCCTCCTCCTCCTCTGTTCTGTCCTCCTTTGTCTCTGAATCTGTTTCACAGTGAAGACACTCCAGGACCACTCAGAACAGCACAGTCTTTGCACTAACTCAGACTGTCTGTAGTGTCAGTGGCTAAAGTCTGCTGCTGCTGCGTTCAATGTAGATCAATCAAATGTTAGTGTGTGATGTCTCACCTGTGGTCACTGAGTCCACAGTTGATGATGTGAGCTCAGCCTGAGCCAGAGCTTTCAGCAGGCTGCTGGGGGGCCCGTCATCCCACTGCCTGCGGCCTGCCACCTCCTCACCTTAAGATCACGATTATAGTGCCTCGGTTACAACAATGACTAACAGACTATTAACAATCAGAAAAGTGAAAATTAGATTTGTGTAATTCAGATAAATCTTTGGGCGTCACCACTCAGCTGTTCTGCGGATATACTGCACCTGGTCCGGCCTCGACCGCTGTGTTGTAGACGGAGTTGACGTTCATGTTGGCGAGTGCGTTCAGCAAAGTCTGAGGAGTCCTGTTGCTCCACCCCCTCCTCACCTGTAGCCAATCCTTGAGCTTCAGCTGCTCCCCTTCCTGGAAGGACAGAGTTTGATTCAGTGGATCCCCTTCCTGCATGGAAAAGAGAGAAAGAGAGAGAAGAGTATCAGTGATGAAGAGACAGTGTGACTATGTCTTCCATCTCTCACCTGGTCCTCCTGTTTTTCTCCTTGCTCCTCTTTCTCCTCCTCAGTGTCTTCCCTCAGCTCTTCATTATCTAATCGGATCTCAAACATGATTCCCCTCTGTAGACGTTACAAACATGAAAAAAAGAGCAAAAGATACAACACGATCCACATTGACTTCTCATCTCTTGGTCCTTCCATAGTTTGTCTTGTCTTCAGTGCTACATGATGAGGACCTCCTCCCCCTGCTGCAAACTCCTAACACATGTACTTTCAGAACAACAACTGTTATTAAAGGTTGCTGATAAATCTGGATCTTCAGTATTCAAATACTTTGAATGTGGGCAGACAGGTAGAATTACTAGACTTAAACTCTGCAGAATGTTTTGTTGGTATAGTCTTACCTTGTCCTTGTGTTTCCTCTCCAATGCTCTCCTCTGGTCTCTGTTCTCCTCTCTGATCTGCTTCAGAGCTGCTTCAACATCCTGCAGAAACCAGACACAGAGAAAACAGGCAGCGTACACCCTGTACAGGTCGCCAGCCTGTCGCAGGGCTAACGCAGAGAGAGACAGACAACCATTCACACTCACACCTATGGGCAATTTAGTGAACCACGGGCACAACATGCAAACTCTACACAGAAAGGTCTCGGCCAGATGGAGGACTCAAATCCAGGACCTTCTTGGTGTGAGGCAACCATGCTAACCACCGTACCACCGTGCTGCTCCTCATACTGCATCCCCCAGCCGAATGAAACCCTGTGTCTGCGTAGCATATACCTGCATTGTTGTCATAAACTATTACAAACCAAAAACCACACCATGACATGCAGGGATGCATCTTAAATCAGTCTACAGGACAAACAACAATAAAATAAACAGATTTTCACTTTCAGCTGTGACAGTACAGATGACACTGTGTAGGGGAATCGATCTGGGGCCGCTGTTTCACAGTCAATACTATCATTTATTTAACAGAAGAGAAATGAAAAGGAGTCAAACACGTGGTCACCTACATCAGAATTCCCTGAAAAAGGTGACTTCAACTGCAGTCATGCAGCCTGCTGTGAGCCTGCTGTCTCATATCCTGCAGTTAGAAAGCCTTGGTATGAAAGGGTCTCTGAAGAAATGTTTGCTGGCTCTGCAGCTGCTGTGAGGGGCTGATAGACCAACTCTAACCTGACCATCATCCACTGCATGCAGTTAGAACCTAAAGTCCATGATAGTTAATGCAGAGCTGACTTATTTCACATATTTACTGAATCTCAAACTCTGAAACTCTGCTGCTGACCGCAATAAAAAAAAAAAAAAAAGGTTGCCTCCTTCCCTGTCTGGAGATTTGCACTGCAAATGATGGACGAGGCATTGAGAGGTTAAATGGTTTTTGGCCTCTGAAAGTGTCTTTACTGTTCTTGCAACTGAAACTTACAAATGTGTTATAACTGATGCTGCTCTAAATTACTGAATTATCCTCATTATGAAGAGAATGTTTGTGACTGAACTGATTTCTTGCCGGTGTTTATTACCTGTGCAGGTGCTGCTTTCTGATGCTCTTTGCTGGCGACGGGTGGTTCTGTGTCCCTGGGTCCCTCCACCACAAAGGTCTCGTGTTTGTGTTGTGGCTTGGCCTGATCCATGACAGGGTGAAATATATTAATGCTTTACTCTAATGACTGACTACTCAGTGATCTGTGTTTACTGCAGAGGGCTGTTTCAAACTTTGGTTTTAGCTGTATATGCTTCCCTGTGATCACATCGTATGTACCTCTGCTTCAGCTCTCATCCTCATCTGTTTCATCTCCAGGTGATACTGCTCTCTAATGAGATCGAGCTGACGCAGGTACTCCTGCACACACACAAAACCGCACACACTCTGAAAGCTACTGGAGAAAATTCTGTTTTTCTGCATTTTTTTATTCCTGTAGAGCTTCATTAAGATACTAAACATAACTGGACAGTCACTGTGTGGTGCTGCTCTCTGTAACAGCTGCTGTCTCGTGTGTTTCCCACCTGCTGCCCCTCCTGTCTCTTGTCCTGGGGCGTGTCCTGGTATTCAGGTCTGCCCGCTTCCTGCTCTTGACCCCCTGGCTTCCTGTTGCGCTCAGCTGTACATGGACGTAGACCCTGACCATCAGAAACGAACAGGTCAAAGGTTAAAGGTAAAAGTGGCTAAAAGGTAGAACTGTACCACTTTAATCTCTACAGTACAGTCAGACATAAAATAATGAAACGTACTGTGCATTAGTGAGTACAGTTTTGATGTATTTGTGGGGTTCGTTCACCCCTTATTAAGGACTGTTTTTGGTTGGTCTGTTGGTTCAACAACATCCATTGTGAGGGCATCACTTTGGGCTAACCACAACACTACACCAATGCTTAAATATTAATACACCAGTAGATAAGTACACATTCCAGCAGCAGCGTGTGGAGCTGCAGAGTTTGGTCCTACCAGCTGTTTCTCTGCTCTCAGCTTGTACTGGTTGGCTTCCCGTCTCCTCTGCAGGTATTCGTTTCGAGCAGCAGCCACACTGACAGACACAAGGAGACCAAAGAAGCACTAAAGTCAGAACTTATTGTCAGTTCATGAAAACACATCTTCTAAGAAATATAAATTCTGTACACTATAACCAACAATGGTCACTGTGATCGACTTTAAAACTGGAGCTGGTGTAAGTGCAGTGCCAAAGTTAAGATCATCTGGATGAGGGCTGGTCTAGATTTGAGGGCCTTCTCCCTGGTGCTCGGCAGTCAGTGGTAATCAGTAAGTAGATGTTGTTACTTCTTTTTTGAGCATCATCATTTGCAACACTCTGAAGACCATTATCAAAGCCTCCCATGCTGTGGCAGCATCTGTCATGCATCACAAAGACGTCACAAAACAAATCTCAACTCATCGATCAGGCAAACTGTTGGCTGAAAGCCTTATCAATGGCCACAACGATGAATGCGTGAGGGGTGAACACACAATGTTTAATGTAAAGATATGTTTATTATGCATCGGCAGTTGATCCCATTTAACAAGTAGCAACTGATGTTAACTAGTTACAGGTGCAGTGGTGTTTGGTCACTCACAGCTGATACGGTTCCACAGGAGGAGCAGCTTGGTCTTCACATCGCTCCTTTGGTCTTTCCTGAGGAGGAGGAACGACATCCTCTTTGTTCCTCCTCTGAAAAGCATCCAGCTGGGCGTGGTAGTGCTGATAATGGGTGACAGGCTGCTGACCATTAAACCTATGATTACATTACAAGTTTATATATTACAGTATTATATACATGATGAAACAAAACTAAGATCTGTATCATAAAAATGCATCTGCCAGAATTATAACATACAATGATGGTAAAAACAAAAAAAAGTTTTACATGTCAGGACATAAAAAAAAATCATCTATGTCCTTAGCAGGTATTAAAATGAGGTAAACAACTTCAGTTAAACAACATGACATATTACACTTTGCCATTATCATATAAAAAAATTCATCCAAAATGCATTCACGAGCTTGTAGAGCCACCATCAGCAGGAATAACCTCGTCAGGTGATTTGAGGTTTGCAGGCATTTCACTGGGATGGAGGTTTGGACCTTGGCTGAGCCGATGCAACACGGTTCTTTCCTTTTTCTGTTGTAGATTTGCTGCTGTGTTTGGGATCATTGTACCGTTTCAACCAGCCTGTCAGCTGACTCGAGAATACTTTGGTATACAGAGGAGTTCACGTCAACTCAATGCCTGCAAAGTGCCCACGTCCTTCTGCTGCAAAACAGGACCAAATCATCACCCTCCACCACCGTGCTTGACAGCTGGTACAATGTGAGGTGTCTGTTCTGATATGGAGTTTGGTTTTCTCTAAACGTGGTGCGTTATGGCCAAACGTCTCCACACTGCTCTTCTGTCCAAAGGACATCGTTCCAGACATCTTGTGGTTTGTTCTGATTAAACTTTGTAAACCTAAGTCGTGCTGCTGCAGTCTAAAAAGAGGTTTTCTCCTTCCAAACAAGCCATACTTGTTCGGCCTTTTTCTAATTATACTCACATAAACTTTAACATTTAACATGCTAAATGAGGCCTGTTGAGTCTGAGATGTAGCTCTTGGTTTTTTTTACTATTTCTCAGAGCATTGAATGGTCTGACCTTGGGGTCAATTTGCTGGGATGTTGACTTCTCAGAAGATTGGCAAACAAGAAACTGCCAAAACTGCTTTTATAGAGGTGCCCACACTTGCTGATGATTAGTTAATCAAGTGTATTTGATTACTAGCGCCTGGCTGCTATTTACCCTCTTAATTCCTATGAAGCAATAAGTTTAAATTTAGTTTTCCACAAACTGGTTCTGCATTGTGGCTTAATATTTGCTAAATAAATGATGACAAGGTGTAATGTGTCAGGGCAGCATGTCGGTGCAGTGGTTAGCAGTCTGGGCCCTTTCTGTCTCGAGTTTACATGTTCTCCTGTGTCTGTGTGGGTTCTCTCCAGGTACTATGGCTTCCTCCCAAAATCCAAAGGCATGCATGGGGTTAGGCTAATTGGTGTTTCTAAATTGACCTTAAGTGTGAATGTGAGAGTGAATGATTGTCTGTCTCTCTGTCTAACCGCTTTGACAGACTGGCGGCCTGTCCTGTCCTGTACCCTGTCTCTTGCCCTATGAAGCTGCGATAGGCAGCTGGTGCAGAAACAAGTTACTTTGTGTGCATATTATTCAAAGCATATGTTCACACACCTTTGGATCCCTGCAAACTCTCTGTTGGCTGCTAGTTGTCCTTCTCTACGATGAGGGGGCTGTAATCACAAACAAATGCAGCATTAATACAACAGAAATACAAGAGAAACAAAGGAAGTGTCCAAACACACCCCACATACATTGATCAAGCATAACATTGTGACCACCTGACTAGTATTGTGTTGGTGCTGTGTGCTGTGGTGTCTGCACCAAGATGTTAGCAACAGATCCTTTCAGTCCTGTAAGCTGTGAGGTGGGCCTCCATGGATCAGACTTGTTTATCCAGCACATCCCACAGATGCTCGCTCGGATTGAGATCTGGGGAATTTGGAGGCCAAGTCAACACTTCAAACTTGTGCTCCTCAAATCATCCTGAATTATTTTTGCGCTGTCCACTGTAGGTGCTTTCAGCAGGTGACAGGTTAGCATGAGCACCCTGACTGCTCTGCAGCCCCAAACACAACAAACTGTGATGCTCTGTGTATTCTGACAGCTTTCTATCAGAACCAGCATGAACGTTCTCAGCAGTTTGAACTACAGTAGCTCATCTGTTGGATCAGACCAGATGGGCCAGTCTTTGCTCCCCACGTGCATCAGTGAGCCTTGGTCACCTATGACCCTGTCTCTGGTTCACCGCTGTTCCTTCCTCGGACCACTTTTGACAGATGCTGACTGCAGACGAGGAACGCTCCACAAGAGCTGCAGTTTTGGAGATGCTCTGACTCAGCTGGCTAGCATCAGTTTGATCCTTGTCAAACTCACTCACATCTTTATGCTGCCCATTTTTCCTGCTTCTAACATCAATTTGGGAACAAAATGTTCACTTCCTCCCTGATATATCCCACACACTGACAGCTGAAGAAGAGCTAATTGGTGTTATTCACTTCATCACTCGGTGGACATAATGTGATACATGATCGGTGTATATCCTCTCTTTATTGCACTGACTGAGCCACAGCTCTGTCACTGTTGAGTTGTTATTGCTAACCAGAAAAAACCAGGTATACGACAGGGCCAGTAACACATTAATGGAACATTAAAATGAATACTAATTAAATTCGATTATCTATTCTTCCAAATTATGAGCAAAAATATACATTCACAAAGGCAGTAGCTTCCTGTGTTCATATTTGGCAGTGGAAGTACGCTGGTGAGTTACTTTTGTCAGTAACTAATACTGTAAGATACCAAGGTACTTTTTTTTTATGGCAGTAACCTTATAACAGTGAATATTATTCTCTTATTATTACTTTGTGGCAGGTGGGTGTGTAGCCTCTGAGGGGGGCTTTCCAATCTGGTCTTGCAGGCAGTCTCTTGTTGGCACCTCCAAGCCTCTGAGCTTCTCTAGTCTTCTTTATCTTACCTGGAAAACACAAGAATCTTGAGTTAGGATAGAAGTAGGCTGTTTTTGCCTATCCGTGCCCATAGAGTCACGTGTTGTGATGTTTGCTGATGGTGGTTGTTTCACAGAAAAAGTTCACTTTTTGTTTGTTCACACATGGTGTAAATGTGCTTTGATTTGCATTATTTAGGGCTTCTTTACAGTTTTGTCAGTGCATAAGCAGTTTTTTTTTTTGTTTTTTTTGCTTTTTTTCTTTGAAACATTAAATTGCACACAGAATGAGCAAGAAAAAAAAAGCGCAAGAGTTGAGACAAACAAGTTAGGTAACCATTGTGAAGGAACAAGTGAAAATAAACACACCCTCAGTGATTGCACTGTTATCAAAACACAATGAGCGCCAAGATGTGAGGTGATTACATTTAGTCCAATCAGGTTCCAGCTCTACCCCAGTGGATACTGAGTGATAGGAGGGAAGAGAGTCATGCAGTTTCAGTTGATGATGAATGTGGTGTGGGTAAGTTACCACTGGGTGGCACTACAGTATAAATTCAACAATTGATGAGAAGCCTCAGTGGAAATTCTTATAATTATAATAATTAAATTATCAAAAGTTTCTCTTGCTGCTCTTATCCCTGAATGACTACTGATGTTTACCTATTACTGCTCTTAGAGCTCTTACTACAGGTATGTTACTGTATGCACACTATTCCATAAAGTACTGCGGTTTTATGTACTTTAAATCATTTTCATCCATCAAAGTCATCGGAGAGGCATCTGAATTTGCTCTGCACCATGACAACAGGCCCAAACATACAGTCCAAGTCATAATGAGCTATCGTCAGCAACACAACAGAAAAAGAAGTCTAGCAACAGATGGTCCGGCCCCTAAGGCGCCTTGACCTCAAAACTGTGGACTCAGTCTAGGAGCAGAAGAGACAGAAAATACTGACAGAACCTGAATCAGCAGAAAAGAACGAGGCGTGTTTTCCAAAGATGTGTTGGGCAAAAAGTTCCCATCCCAGTAATTTTAAAAATGTGTATGCGAGCGTACTAAAGAGAACTTGTTCCTTACATCAGTTAACTGATCAATTGTACCAACTCATGACATTATTTTGCAAAGTTTTGTACTGTACTGTAAGTCCAGCTGGACCTTGTGTATTTGCTGCTCCTGCTTTAGCTGGTTGGGACCCTGCAGCTTTGTTTCTATGCAACACCGTGTGGCTGAACTCCTCCTGCATCACCTGCACACACACAGGAAACCACAAAGACACACAGACACAAAAATCACACATTCATACATTGCTGCTTCTGATCACTGAGTTTTATAACCAAGTTAATAACTAATTACGAATCATAATCCCCACTAAGTTCATGGAGTTTAAAAACATTTAAACTGATACACAAAATAATAATAAAATAAATATATAATAGGCCCCAGTAAGTGCATGTCTTTGGAATGTGGGAGGAAACCGGAGTACCCGGAGGAAACCCACGCAAGCACGGGGAGAACATGCAAACTCCACACAGAGAGAGGGAGAGGCCTGGGCCAAGGTGGAATCGAACCCAGGCCTTCCAGATGGTATTCTATCTGTGAGGCAGCAGTGCTAACCACAATTGGCTACTCTAAATTGCCCATAGGTGTGAATGAGAGTGTGAAAGTGAGTGTGAAAGGTTGTTCGTCTTTCTGTGTTGGCCCTGTGACAGGCTGGCGACCTGTTCAGGGTGTACCCTGCCTCTCGCCCTATGACTGCTGGGATAGGCTCCAGCCCCCCCCGCGACCCTGAACAGGATAAGCGGAAGCGAATGGATGGATGGATGGATATATAATAGGCACTGAAAAAAGTATTTATTCCCATATTGTACTATTTCTTTTATTAAATTTGTTTGTACAGTGTTTGTGTGATTATATATATGAATAAGTGATAGTGATGGACCTCTTGTTTAAGTTTGTAATATTCTATTATTCCTAAACTCCATGACTGTTCTTTTATGTTCCGGACATGAATAACATCCTTTTTCTGAGATGACCATTTGATAACCTATCAATCACTGAATCCGTGAACCAATCCAATTCAATACCTGTGTGTCCAGGTGTTTGCTGATGTGCTTCTCCAAAAAAGGACGCTGGAGGACTGAGTTGACTGAGGGACGGTCCCGTGGGTTGACCTGGAAAAAGAAAAAAGTGTTGGTGTTCATGCGTCTCCACAATTAAAGTAAAAACTCAGCTGTTCCCGGGAGATCCAAAGGTGTTTTCAGGAAAGAAGGGATAGATAATCCCTCCAGCACAGTCTGGCTCTCTCATGCAGTCTTTTTCCTGTAGGAAGCACCCAGAGTATGTCCCATTACTTAAGGCGACATCCTGGTCACATGACCAAACCACCTGAGTTGGCTCCTTTCAACCCAAAAGAGCAGTTCTTCTACTCCCCACTAATCTGAGACTCATTACTGTTCAAGTGTGAGTCAGAAGTGCAGCTTCATGCTCATACTCGACTATGCACACGTGTTTATTGAACTCATATCCACAGACTGTACAGACCAAATGAAAAAAATACAATTGTTATGAGTGTGTCTGACCTTAAAGAGCTGGGTGACCAGCAGGCGGAGGTCGTAGGAGTAGCGGCTGGGTACTGGGCTGTAGCGCCCCCTGCAGATTTTACTGACAAGCTGTCGCAAGCTGCTGGCCTCAAACTGCAGAAGACGGGTACACACACAAACACACACAAACATCCCACAGGCTAGGTGGCACATAGACTCACACGTCTGTGTAAATGTCTCAACTCTGAAAAACCAAAGGAGATTCTGGATTTCCTGTTTGCTCCAATTCATCTTTCTTCTTGAAATCAGCATTAGTGTTAGCATTGAGACAGTGTTAGTGAAGCCGAGTGTGTGAAGCTGAGGGTGTGAAGCTGAGGGTGTGAAGCAGCTGTTGATGTGCAGGGTGCGGTGCAGCTTACTGGGTGCTTTAGGGTGCAGAGCTCATACAGGACGCAGCCCAGAGACCAGATATCCCTGCAGAGAGGACACACACACACACACACACACACACACACACACACACACACACACACACACACACACACACACACACACACACACACACACACACACACAGGTTTGTATTATAAAGAAACATTTTGAATACAATGTGACGTCACGTTAACTATATCTGCTTTCGAGTGAGACACCCCGATTTTATTACATCACCTCCAAATGTCCTGCCTCAGTGTTGTTATTGTTTTGTTTTTTACTTCAAAATTTGGAATAATTAATTTCCCCATTGTGGGATCAATAAAGTATCATCATATCACATCATTATTTCTGATACAGTTTGCATTGTATAACCTGAAATATTTCTTTGTGAATCCCTTCTTTGTGAAACATGATGCAGAGGCAGGATTTAATATTTATCCTTGCCCTTTGAGCTGAAGTCATAAACATTAGAAACAACACCACAGCTACAAACAGTAAAAGTAAAAAAAAAAAAAAAATACACGTGTGGGTGTTTGTCCTCTTGCTTTGTTAGGACCTTTTAAAAATGTTGAGAGATTAAAAGCATTTCTGTCTCTTTCTGAAAGAGCTGCCAAGAGCAGAGAAGTTTGGAGTTAGTTCATGTCAGCAGGGATTTTTGCAATGAAACCGTTTTGTGAGTGAATGTGGGAAAGAGGAAGCAACTCTGACCTCAACTAGATCAAAATAAGACGAGAAGAGAGCAGCAAAAACAGAAAGAAAGGAGGCTTGCGGCATTAGCTTGCGATGTTGCATGTGTGAGTTTGCTTTAGCAGGCTTGTATGTGTGTCTCTGCATGTGTTTGAACATGTTGAAGTTAACACCCATCAGAGTGAAGGTGCTGCACCCCGAGCAGATCACAGCTGGATGGTTACAGAACCATGCACTATTATTATACCTCTAATGTGAACATGCAGGGCAAAGCCTGGGTTAACTTAGAGAGCTGACAACCAGCTTTGTGTCACTGCTTATCTTGATTACCAATGTTAGGTTAAGTAATAATGGAAAGATACCCTGGGGTGTGGTACAGGACTCAGATCTCAACAAACCCTTTAAATGATCTTGTAACTATTTAAAACTCAAGTTTCAGTTCAAAGATGGACCCTGATGCAGAGCAGCAGCGACAGGAAAAGGTAGATCAATCCAAAAGTACAAAACTGTGAGGGGGGGGACTCTCACAAGGGAAACGGGTGGATCAACTTAGGGTAGAAAAGGAACACAACACATATCACTTCAGGACTGAACCATACACAACTGGAGCTTCTGTACCACACTTGTCAGCTACAAAGGTACATCTTATACATTTCAGCGTGTCTGCTCCACGCTTGATTTTTGTGAACCTCCTTAGATGATTTGTCTAACTTTTGTTTTTTACAAACCATTAAATTGTGCCTACAACAATCTACTGTGGCTTATGATGGAATGACAAAAATCTCCAAAAAGAAGTCATATTATGGACCTTACCTGTTGCGCAGGTAACAAGCACACATACGTACGTCTTGTTGTTGTAGGGCCGACTCTCGCAGATCTCTGGGGAGAGGTAGTACGGTGTCCCAACACAAGTCCTGGCCAGCTCCATGGTACTGCACAGTGTACAAAAACAACACAGTAAGCATTTAAAGAATGTTTAAGGAAATTAACTGTGAATACAATTTTAAGTATGGGATCAAAGAACACACACTTTATTATTAGTGGTCTCGTGCCAGCAGTGCCATGTTTTTTTTCTCCCTATATTTGGAAGAACAATTACACTATATTGCCAAAGGTATTTACTCACCCATCCAGATAATTAAATTCCAATCATTATGGTGCGGGGGTGTTTTTCAGGAGTTGGGCTCGGCCCCTTAGTTCCAGTGAAAGGAACTCTTAATGCTTCAGCATACCAAAACATTATGGACAATTTCATGCTTCCAACCTTGTGGGAACAGTTTGGTGACACACTGGCTCATCCAGTTTGATATGGAAGAACTTGACTGGCCTGCACAGAGTCCTGACCTCAGCCTGATAGAGCACCTTTGAGATGAATTAGAGTGGAGACTGTGAGCCAGGCCTTCCCTTCCAACATCAGTGTCTGACCTCACAAATGTGCCTCTGGAAGAATGCTCCAAAATTCCCATAAACACTCCTAAACCTGTGGAAAGCCTTCCCAGAAGAGTTGAAACTGTTCTCAAACTGTGAGGCGCGATCGATGTGGGAGAAAAGTCATTCGGAACAAATGTTGGAACATCGGAAACATTAGCAGGTACATTAGCACAGCGACTAGTGAAACTCACCATCGTCACCATCTGCTGAACTGCTGATTCAGTTTTATTTGTGTAGTGCCAACAACAGTCATGTCAAAGCGCTTTGTCCTCAAAATATTAATAAGGAAGGACGGATCCATACTATGTTATTTATGCCGAATTCTGTCCCTACCATCCAATGTGGCAGCAGAAATCAAGAATCATCCGAACAGGCTTGCAAACTGCACCCTCAGTTTCCTGACAGGAGTGGCTCCTGGTGTGGTCTTCTGCTGCAGTACCCCATCCACTTTGAGGTTCAACATGTAGTATGTTCAGAGATGCTCTTCTGCATACTTTGGATGTAACGAGTGATTATTTGAGTTATTCTGGCCTTCCTGTCAGCTCAAAGCAGTCTGGTCATTCTTTTCAAGGCATTTTCACCTGCTCACTGGATAGTTTCTCTCTTTTTTTAGATGGGTGTGGGGGAAAATCCCAGTAGCTCAGCAGTTTCTAGCACCAACAAGCAGCCATCTGAGGAGCAACTTGATTGCAAAGCATTATGGTTATTGTAGGTTTTTTTCCTCCTTTGAAAAAAGAAAGTGAAATTGACTAGCTCATCTCACAAACAAAAGACCTGTTGGCCTATTGAGCTCTGCTGTCAAATGTTTTATTTGTACAATATGTAAGTCAACCATCATTGAAATGATCCTTTTTAATTTGTTACAAATGTCAAATATTTTTTTAAAGTTAAAAAAAGAGAGAGAGCGAATCTGTCTGCAACATTGTGCAGTCCTGTGGCCAATGAATACTCATTCTGAGTTTCAGAAGAATTTGCCAATAAATAAGGAAGAGTAGCGACTAACATTAAACATCAATGTACAGTATTAAAGATTTTGAAAATTCATAAAAAAAAAAATCAAAAAATGAATAATCAAAGATTTGTCTCCCTGTTTTGGAGAGCCTTACCCAAAGAGTATTTGTGCCAGATTTCAGAAGATTTCAAATATAAATGACCGAGGAGGAATATATGGGGGACTGCCTGAACCAAAGTTAATGTAAATCATTTAAACCCAACAAACAAATTTCATCTCGATGTGGTATTAGATTAAAGTTCTGAGGATCACAAAGGTCTGTAAAATATGGAAACCATGAATTTCTAAACGCTTTGTGCTACTACATAAAGTAGAGGTTGAAATAGGATCAGTAAAATATCAGTAAAAACTGATGCTTTTCTTCTACTGCCAAAAAAATAATCAAAGATCAATTTGTATGTCCAGCAGTTGGTGGGTGATACTACACAAATAAGCACCAAATGCTGACCCTGAAGTGGAGCTGATCATAACTGAATGTCAGTCCTAACAGCAGAAGCTGGCTGACCTCCTACAAAGGATAAATCAAAGCTTTGACCTGCTGGTGGCGCTAGTGGAAAATAGATAAAGACTACTGTATGCTAATAAGGCTTATCCTCATAGTATCATGACTTTCTGTGCTAATGGCTATCACACGTTCAATAACCGCTGAGACATTTTGGCCATGTTTCTATTTTCAGTCATGTCTAAAAATGACCGCACACACAGGAGTGTTATTTGCAGGACACAGATGTGTTTTTATCGTCCTCTGAGTTTGCCTGCAGCAGCCAAAATCTACAGACTGACCATTTGTTAAACAACCGTGTGTTTACATGTCCGGGACGACAGTTTGTGGAATGATAATCAGTTGTTTGGAAGTCTTCCATGTGTTACAGAGCGCTCAGCAAACACAGCTGCACTGTGTGTCTGCGTGTGTGTGCGTGTGTGTGAAGATGACACTGACTTACTTATTCAACATTCTTGCAATTCCAAAGTCCCCGAGCTTTGCTTTCATCCCGCCGCTGCTTAGGAAGATATTCTAGACCAGAGGGAGAGCAAGAATGAAAGGATGTCTGTGTTCAACAAGGAAGGTACTAACATTTCGTGTGTGTGTGTGTGTGTGTGTGTGTGTGTGTGTGTAAACGGATATGACCGATGAAAGATAGTGATGGTTGTGAACAGTCTGTGCTCAGTTGTTTTGAGATATTCTTGGAGTTGGCATACAGCAAGGTCTTTGTTCAGAGCAAAGCTGATCTCAGAACAGTTCAGCTGTACAGTACTGTGTAACGATAACACTGGACAGTTACAAAGCTCAGCTTCAGTGTCTGCAGATAAAGATTTCCATGTAAATGTTCAAAGAGGAATGCACAGTGAAGCTCAGTTAAAGCGATGACTGTCGCTCAGTTAAAGTGAGGTCTGAAAGGTGGCTGTGATCACAATCCTCGTCTTTTAAAATGATAGTAAAACTTAAGTTAATCAGCACATGAACAAAAAGTTACAAAATAAGGGGTCTTGTGCATTTTTATATCTACATATAATTTACTTCAAACTTAAACTGTAAATAAGGAGGTGAACGCTTGCATAACCACAAGGCTATTATTTGAAATTATACTATACTACTACACAAGGCTCCCTGCTGTGTGCATGTGTAGGAAAGTTTCAATCCCCAAACAGTTTAAATGTATTAATAAAGTAGTGGACAAGACCGTGTCATCAGACCATGTCATTAGAGTCGCAGTACATAAAACCAGCAGTCAAATTAAACAAACCCTCATGCTAATACAACATGATGGAATTGCTTCAGTATTTTTATTGGGCTCAGTAAATATTATCACACTCAGCCATCAGTTTTTGTATTCGCCATATAAGTCCAGTCTAAACCAAGTTTAAAACCTGTCCTAAACCAAGTCCAAACCAAATCCAAACAAGGCCTAAAAACAAGTCTAAACCAAGTTTAAAACCTGCCCATAACCAAACCAGTCCAAGAAGTGAGGACAGAGGCTCCCTGCAGGGTTACTTTTGCACCAAGAACTGTGCATAAGTATAAATGTGAGTAGTACCGTTATTATTCATGGTATATTTAAGAAGGCTTCTTTAATTTAGCAGCCTGAATTATACGAAGTGTTGTATGCACTGCTCGTGATACTCTCTCTGTGTGATATGGAACATTTTTATAACTTAAAACTCATTACACAGCAGAAAACTGAACCTAGATGCTAAGGTTACACAGAAAAGATGATAGTAATTGAAACAGGCAATAGGCCCAGGCTGCTGGGGGGGGTTCCTGGTCATTGCTGGAGGTTTCTTCCTGTTAAAAGATAGTTTTTCCTTCCCACTGTCACCAAGTGCTGCTCATAGCGGCTTGTTTTGACTGTTGGGTTTCCTCTGTGATTATTGTAGGGTCTTTACCCACAATATAAAACACTTTGAGGCGACTTTTGTGATTTGGCGCTATATGAATAAAATTGAATTGAATCATTCTTTAAATGCTGACTGTGTTGTTTTTGTACACCGTGCAGTACCATGGAGCTGTCCAGGACTTGTGTTGGGACACTGTACTACCTCTCCCCAGAGAGCTGCGAGAGTCGGCCCTACAACAACAAGACGTACGTATGTGTGGTTGTCCCGCTTTGTGTTATTCAGTTACCTGCGCAACCAGTAGAGTCCATGTGGGGTTTTTGCTGAAAAACAACCCTTACCAAGATGGCAACCACATGGCTTGAGGTGCATGGAGATAAAACCAAATGAGAGGTGACTGAAATGGCCAGAGCTCTGTCTTTCTTTTACTAACAATTACACACAAAAAAAAAAACCCCAGTGAAACGCAGCAAAGTCAAACACACACCTAGCAGTAACTCCAGTCCAACCAAAGCACCGAAAAACCACTCTATTTATAGGTTACCTTCCTTATAACTACAGGGGAGTCATTTACAATTATGTACACAGTCTCTCATTAGATACCTGTATGAAGCCCTAAAATGAATAACATGAGCATCCCAACAAAACTAGAACAAACCTAAATAATAATGGAAAGCATTTTAACAAAATCCCCATGACAAAATAACCCCCTTCCCTGCCTTCCACACTCCATGGTTCAGTCCAATCCACTGATTAAGAATGGGAGTCAGGTGGAGTATCCTCATGTGCACGCTTCATGAAAACACCACCCCCAACCAATCAGAAATGGACCCCGGAAGAGACAAGGGTTAATAAATGCCATAACTAATTACTTTAAAACCATTTAAATATGTTAAATCAATACTCAAATCATTCACTAGTATATGGTTTAACAAAATCTTCAAGATTGTTGTCAATTCTTCTCCCCATGCAGAGCCACTACAGCTGATCTTAGGGTTCCTCCACCTTCTGAATCCCACAGTAACCCCTGAGTATCCTCATGTTTGTGTGTGGGTGTGGAGGTAATCACCCTCTACTATGGAGGACACAGAGGATAGAGCTGTGTTTAAAGTCCCTTTCACTGCTTGTGTCCTACATAACAGATTCAAGCTGAGTGCACTCATTAGAACTAAAATTTAGATTGGAATAACGTTTGTATTCTCATGTAATATTATTTTATATTATTACAATAATATATAATGAGGTTCAGTTGGCTTTACACAAAAATAGCTGGTAGAAACGTCCTTTTACTTTTTTACTTTAAGTTCTGAGACTGTACTTTTTTACTTTTACTGAAGTAAAGAAGTTGAACCAGTACTTCAACTTTTACCGGAGTAGTTTTTAACACAAGTACTTGTTCTTCTACTTAAGTACAGAATGTCAGTACTTTTGCCACCGCTGAAGATCAACCTGTTCGTCGTAATTAATGATGAAACAAATTGTTAGCTGCAGCCCTGAATTACAGCCGCTGATCTGAGTGTGCTTCAGAAGAAATCAGAGTCGAGTTCAGAGTTTCAGCTAAAGGTGTATTTGTGAATGCATTAGTGTGAATGAATTTTATATGTGACTGTGAGCAGTAGTAAAGCAGGTAGAATACCTGAGCTTTGATGTCTCTGTGGAGAATCTTCCGGTCATGGATGTGTTTGAGGCCCAGACAGATCTGAAGGAACCAGTCCACAATCTGAGAAACACACAGCTCTGTTTTTTACTGTAGCATTTTCAGATTTATAGAGAGCTATTTTACACCCAATGAAGAAATCCCCCACAGAAATGTTTGTACTGTTGTTGCTGATGTTGTGCAGTTCTCTCAAGACACTGAAATCCACTCCTGTGTGTGTCCGTCAGTGTTTGTGCGACTACATTTTAGTGCAAAACTACCACAATGAGGACATTTGTGCACAGTGAGGAAGCCGAGGTGAGAGTGAGGTATACCTGCTCCTCAGTGAAAGAAACTCCTCTCTGCATGTTGATTTTCTTCATCAGATCTCCTCCGTCACAGTACTCCATCACTATATACAGGCTGCCCCCCTCTATACACATCCAGAAAACATTTTAACAAATGACATAAACTATAAATGGCATTTTCTCCACTGGGGCTCTCTCTCTCTCTCTCTCACACACACACACACACACACACACACACACACACACACACACACACACACACACACACACACACACACCTTGAAAGGACCTGATGAAGGTGACAATGTTTGGGTGTTTCATCTTTGACAGCAATGTCACCTCTTTCTTGGATGCTTCTTTTTCCCTTGCTGACATCTGAGCAGTAAAAAACACAAGAATAACAGGAGTAACATGTTCTACGTTCTCAGGAAGTACACTTCTAAATCAGCTGCACTGGTCCGATTTTCAACTTTTGGGGAATAGAATTAATTTGGAGAGTATTACTAGAAATAAAAGCAAGCACTAAATATACTCATGAATTGGTAAAACACATTGCATTAGCTCTAAATGTTCAGCTCATTTACCAAAAGCTGGTTCTAGATAATTAATAGTTGGTGCCAGTTTTTGTAGCTAAATACAGTGGGAGTAATCATTATTTGACCCCTTCTGAATTTGTAAGTTTGCTCACTTCCAAAGAAATGAACATGCTCTAATTTTGGTTTTTTTTTATTTTAATAGAGAGAGAGACAGAATATCAACAAAAGATTCAGAAAAAGCACATTACATAAAAGTTATGAAATGGTTTGCATGTCATTGAGTGAAGTAAGTATTTGATTTCCTACAACCCTGCCAGATTTCTGGCTCCCACAGACTGGCTGATTATTAATCAGTTACAGATACTCCTGATCTCAACTTATGTGTATAAAGCACAGAAAAAGATTTCTTCCATTTAAAATCTCTTCACCACCACAGACAACACTGCAGACCTGCACAAGGTTGGAATGGGCTACAAGACCAGCAGCAAGAAGCTTGGTGACCATAAAACCTCCTTCCCTCAGCCAGAACACTGAAGATACTGAGGGATGCTGCACTTTTACTCCACCTCCATTTATCTCATAACTTTAATTACTTTTCTCATTCACATTAATAGTGGAAACATTAGAGCTGCAATTAACCCATTAGCTTCAGTGCTTTTAAGTATATTTTGAATGCTAATATTGTACTTTTACTTAAGTTACTTTTGTAAGGAATAATCTGCTGTTCTTCCTCTGCCTGCAGCAAAAAAAAAAACAGTCACAACAATGCCAGTTATAGCTAAAAGATGTGAAATGTCCCAAGGGTTGCAATGATATACAAAAAAATATATAGAAATGTTTTATTCAACAGGAAGAAAGACAACTTGTTCAAGACCTCTATTACAGATTGCAGAATACAATTGTTTCCCTAACCTCAGTCCGCTATAAATTATTATCTGATATAAAGGTGCTGGTACCTTTATATCAGATAATAAAGTTTAATTTGTGCTTCAGTGCTATTTTGAAGCATCCATTGCAAAGCTGAGACTCATCAAGCATTGCTTGCATGCATGTGTATGTTATAAAGAGTGGTACTGCCTCCCAGGCAGCACTGCAGGTGATGAAACTGAGCAGTGCCACCTTACCTTCCTGAGGCTGATCTCTTTGACCACACACTGCTTGTTTTCACCTCCCCCTTTGTCTCTGACCAGGAAGGCTTTTCCAAACGCACCCTGCCCAATCTGTCGGATCACCTCGTAGTCGTTCATTGCACCTGGAAGACAACATGAGGTGGAAACAGTTTAGCCGCCGATACTGAATAATAATGAAAAAGTCCAAATGACTGCTGGGGATTTTATGGGTTTTTTGGTCACATCAGATTGTAAACCTCTCTCAGCCAAAGCAATTAATTACAATCACTGTTTTGTAACTTTAAGATCGATACATTAATGAAACAGTGCCATGTTCATATAGTTCGGTTTGGAGGGAGTTTTCTTTTATGCGTGTAAACTATTTTCCCATATCCTCCTCTTTAAAAAAGGCAAAGGAATCAATATTAGTCAATAATTTGTAATGAGTTATATCATTTAGCATTTAAACGACTATTACAGTCTCAGTAACAGTCCCCGTATAACCAATCAATCAATCAATCAATCAATCACTCAATCAATCCTTTATTAGTCACACAATGAAATTACGTTCCAGAACACCCAGAAAACGCTACATGCGTTGCCATGGAGATTGAAACACAGATGTAGCATGTTTAGCAGGAGCTCACCGAGGAGGAGGAGGAGGAGGAGGACCGGGCTCCCTTTGTCTCTGTCTAAGCGGCACAGAAGGTCTCCACTTACCTGCCCAAGAACTAGCAGAAACAGAAGTCACAGCGAAACAAAACCACAAAGGGTTCATAAAGTCAGTAGAAGAAGTGCCTCTTCACGAGCGTTAACTACGGTAAGCGCGAAGGGAAGCCGCGCGGAATGCTGGGAGTAGTAGTTTTTGTAGGCAGGGTCGCCATTGATTTCCGTCTTGATATTTCCCAAAGTACTCAGCGCTGAGTTTCCACAGTCCCTGTGATATTATGGAGAATTTTGTACTATATTGCATATTATTCATTCATTTGCTTAGTAAACTGCTTAAACTACAACGATTTTGAGCCATAAAGTGATTGTTATTTAATATAATGATTAATGACATTTTTGAAAATCTAGAACAAGGAATAAGTAAATCTCTGTATGCAGACGATGGAGCACTCTGGATCAGTGGCCGGAATCTCACCTATATACAACAGAAAATGCAGACAGCAATAAGTGCAGAAGAGCAATAGTCAGACGCATGGGGATTCAAACTTTCACACTCAAATAATATGTTTCTCTAAGCAGCATAAACCACTGTCTTTACAGCTATATGGTCAAACACATGAACAGGTTAATGCAGTTAGATTTCTATGAGTTCTGTTTGATGAAAAGCTCACTTGGAGACCCCGTATAGAACATTTTAAACAAAATATAAGAAGATCAACAATCTTTTGCATTGTTTGTCAGGCTGGTCTTGGGGAGCAGCTAGGCAATCATTACAGAACATTTACTGGGCCTTAATGAGATCAACACTTGACTACGGTCATCTCTTCCTCCTTGGGAATTTGTCATGCCATCTGTGGACTTATACATACAGTGTATCACAAAAGTGAGTACACCCCTCACATGTCTGCATATTTAAGTATCTCTTTTCATGGGACAACACTGACAAAATGACACTTTGACACAATGAAAAGTAGTCTGTGTGCAGCTGAAGGAAATGAGTTTTTATGAAGTTCATGGTATATGTTTGTGCTTACATTTATCTCCCTGAGAAACCTAGTCTTAGACTGGAAAATAAGCATAACTGATTAAAATACACAAGTACATAATGTTTGGTTTCAGCCAAGAACAGTTCGTTCAGGGTAGGTACTCTGGGTAGGCAGCCCCTGATGGAGACAAACGATAAAGGAAAGACTCTGAGGTCATCGTTGAATACCCAGCTGTTGAAATTCTCTGTTTTCCACATATTGTTTTGTATAATGATGTAACAAAGATTGATAAGCTTTGACTATATGAAACTGTAAGCTGAAAAAAGAATGTGCCAGCACTTCATGTCATACCCACGGGCATGGCATGCAGTCTGACCCTGATTAATCTGTAAAACTGTTTGAAATGGCTTAATTAAATTTAATAATTGGACTCCTTATTCCGTTGTGTTGTCTCATTCCTGTTCGATGAACGAACATGCCGAAACCTGGAAGGAATAAGCTGGTAGCAGGTTTCTTCAATAGTCAAATCCGAAGCATATGGCAGGAGCGTTGGGACATCTGTATCACACACCACTAATGCCTACCACAGTGGTGTCATCTGCAAACTTTATGATGGTGTTGGTCTCGTGGGCGGGTTTGCAGGGCTCAACACACAGCCCTGTGGTGCGCCAGTGTTCAGGGTGATGGTAGACGAGACCCTCCCCCTCCACGCACACAGTCTGTGGTCTGCTGGTGAGGAGGTCCAGGACCCAGCTGCTCAGGTGTGTGTTGTCGACTGAGACAACAGTTTGTTGTGAGTTGGCGCTATGTAAATAAAATTGAATTGAATCAGCGTTTGTGGGGGGAGATGGTGTTGAAGGCAGAGCTATAATCAATGACCAGCATCCTCACATAGCTATCTCGCTATGGTCTAGGTGGGTCAGGGCAGAGTGGAGGGCCAGTGACAGCACTCTTGGGTAACCTATTTGCTCTGTAGGCTAACTGGCCTTCCCCGGGAAGAGGCCCTTCTTACTGAAATCTACATTTCAATAAGTTATAATTGATGATTACTGTTTTTTTATTACAATGATCAGAGCAGCTGTGTAGATTCTGAGGCAGAATAATTATACTTGTTGCAATACTCCACCTAAACTCCACCTGCTTCCTGCTGCTGACCAACTTTATGGAGATGCAGATTTCATTTTCCAACAGGACTTGGCACCTGCACACAGTGCCAAAGCTACCAGTACCTGCTTTAAGGACCATGGTATCCCTGTTCCTAATTGGCCAGCAAACTCGTCTGACCTTTAACCCCATAGAAAATCTGTGGGCTATTGTGAAGAGGAAGATGTGATACACCAGACCCAACAGTTCAGAAGAGCTGAAGGCCACTATCAGAGCAACCTGGGCTCTCATAACACCTGAGCAGTGCCACAGACTGATCGACTCCATGCCACGCCGCATTGCTGCAGTAATCCAGGCAAAAGGAGCCACAACTAAATATTGAGTGCTGTACTCGCTCATACTTTTCATGTTCATACTTTTCAGTTGGCCAGCATTTCTAAAAATAATTTTTTTGTATTGGTCTGAAGTGATATTCTAATTTTCTGAGATACTGAATTTGGGGTTTTCATTACTTGTCAGTTATAATCATCAAAATTAAAAGAAACAAACATTTGAAATATATCAGTCTGTGTGTAATAAATGAATATAATATACAAGTTTCACTTTTTGAATGGAATTACTGAAATAAATAAACTTTTTCATGATATTCTAATTTTATGAAATGCACCTGTAGTTTTATTTTTACACTCAAACAGGACACAGACACAGGAAGTTTAAGTGAAACTAAAACACATTTATTATTTGCTGGCATGCCTGCAATCTGATAATTTTGTGTTTATCTAAAAAAAAAAAAAAACCTCACAATGTTGTGCAAACATAAATACTTTATCCTATATTTGGGACATTTATGAGTAAAAAGCTGTAGTGGATTCTGTGTCTGCCACTTGCAATGAGAGCCAAAGGCTTTCCAGCTAGTGCAAAGAGCAGAGCCTTTATTTAAGCCTGGCAGCAGAGGTTTGCACCTTTATTCAGTCACAGATCAGGTTTCTCTTGTCAGATTTTAGCATTCACACCCCAGAATGGTATGACAGGCAGCCATCGTGTGTGTACGGTTATCCACGTTCTGTTTCTGTATCTGAAAAAAAAGATGTAATCCTTTGAATAACTGCCATATGAATGAGTTCAGTTATGGGTGGAGTATTGATCATTTTCTTAAAGTACTAAAGCAACAATACAAACTTTGTACTGTTGCCATTGAAATAGCAAAGTAAGTAAATGCAGCTGTGACTTTAAAAAAAAAAAAAAAGAAGCTGAAGTATGATATAATTTAATGACTTAAAAACTGGTTACTGGCATCACTTGATTACATTTACTTACAGCCAATCAGTGCAAATTCAGACTGTAACAGTAACAGCAAATACAAATGTCAGGATGTGTTCAGGACAATAGAAGTCAACCCTTTAGAATAATGTGTATTTATGAATACATTTAAAATGTGGGCAGGTGTCAGCAAAGGTTATTAACACAATGCATTACAATACATTGTGTTAATAAGATAACTAACAACATACAAATATTTAAATTGTTCTCAATAGAAAAGATTCAACATTGGTTTGAACACTTATGTAACTTTAAGAAAACATCTTCAGAACTAAGATTGTGACTGAGCTCCAGTTCAGGTGCTCAGTCACAAACATCTGGTCCCCAGCAGTCTGAATGTGGACCCACAAACAGCCAGCAGGGCTGAGGGTCTTAAAACAAATCAATACAATCTAGCAGAGGCTGTTTGACATTAGCAAACATCAGTGAAATAAAGACAGACATCAAAGACTTCATTATGTAATTAATGTTTCAGTCCAGTCTTTAGAGTAAATGTTACTGTACCAACTTCCACAGCATCGATGACCTGTGCACAAACACGTCTATGGTCCTTCAAGGTGACTTTCCATCCACTGCTGAACATTTCCCATGATTAGTGTTTTAATCATGGACAAATTTCCACCGGGGTCCTATGACACGCAGGCAGAGAGCCCACTGTGACAGCTGATCCGCGTTAGTCCACTCAGGCGACGACTGCTGTGATGACACGTCAACTAACACCACAGCCGCTGATCATGTCAGAGTTATGATACCACAAACTGTGGTTATCAGTACACTGAGGGACAAATATGACCTTTCATTAAAGTAAAAGAAGCAGCAGACAGTCTAGACATGCAGCGCTGAAGCTCCATGTAGTTACAGCACTGACACGCTAAATATGTATTGTTAGTTCCTAATTTTAGTAGTTAAAGTACTCATGACAAGTACTGCGATCCTTTGCTTAAGAACGGAACAAATTAAAAACAATAAGTTCATAAACCACATAAACTCAGAGGAACAGAAACACACAACAGCCCATTATAATTTCTACCATTCTGTTTATTGTGTTGGTCTGCTCATACCTTTAGAGAGATTATATACACAAAGTGGTACAAGAGTTATCTAAAAAAAATACACATTCATAAAAAGATAGACAACCCTTGCGAAAAAGATTTTAATATAAGTGTGTTTTTTTTCTGAGCTCCCTTTCATCTGAACTGAAATATTGTCAGATTTCACACATTTTAAAGCTCACCAACAGAGGCACACATATTCACACTCTTATTTTAAGATCATTTTCCAGTTAAGAAAACAGGTGCAGTGTATTAACAGCTACAGCAGACAAAATCAAAATTAAAAAAAACAAAAACAAAGCCAGCCTCTGTGGACTGAGTGGTATAAAAGTCGCCCTTTTTCTTAAAATGTTTTATGTGAACTGAAAGCAAGAAAATCACATTTACTTATGTCTATTAAAACAGAAGTTTTTATACTATGTTTGCAGTTACTTTGATTAAAATAATTTACTTTTGTATACTCAGCTGGCTTTAAGCTAGTTCTCTGAAAAGACTCCCATAGGAGTCTAGAAAGTGGAGAGAAGAAATAAATGCAATGCTTCACCTTTTTTAATTTTCAGAATCAGTGAATATTCACCCAACAGTCACATTTCACTCCTTTCACTCACTCAAACTACCCGAAGTAAAGGACAGGAAAAAGAGACAGGTGAGGATTAAAAACACAATCTCACTGCACGCCAGTGACTTTAAGAACAGTTGTGAGGCGACGAGGCGTCTTAAGGCTCACAGATCACGGTTTCCACCACAAACGCGCTCCCGAAGTGACGGATCTTACGGCAGTTCAGAGCCTCGCGCTTCTGCATACCTGTGAGGTGAGCAGAGATTCTCTTATAAACTTTGTGTCTCATATTGTTGAAAGGGTACAGAAACAAACCTGCGTTTTGTTGGCGTTTGGCAAAGATTCAAATTAAAAGATTAAATCTTGCAATGATTTTCAAGCTCAAGACTTCCTAAATATTTATATGGCAGCAAATTTTGTCTTTGTCTTGTGATTTTTATCCCCAGTTTGCCTGATTTGTATCTGCAGTCATATCTCCTCTGCGTGTTATGTTTTTGGTAACATTTACACATAAATAAAAGCCCTGACATGCTTACCCAGAATCCTGTCTCTGCGCTGCAGTTTGTAGGTGTCTTTGCCGTTGCAGAGGTTGTTGATGAAAAAGCCGAGCTGGTCAACATGCTCCAGGCGCTCGGTCACCATCATCTCCTCACGGACCAGGTAAGACTGAGGCAGGTAGGTGCCGGCCTGCGTGGAGGGATGAACCAAATCCAAAATATGTTAAAGCATAATGTAAATATCTCTCACCCATACAGACCCTGCCCCTCACGTCTGATGATAAAATTTACATTACTTTGGACCTGAGTGGACCCTAGTGGATTTGTGGATGTGGAAAGTATAAACCAGCTTTAACTCAGGACGACAGACGGGTAAGACAGTTTTAGTGAACCTGGACTGTTACCTTGACTTTGATGAGAAGGTCCAAAAGGTCTCTGGGAGGCATGACAATGGAGGTGTTGAGTGGGATGACGTAGCACCTGTTCAGACTCAGATCCAGATAAGCAGTCAGCCTCTGAGAATGAAGTAAAGAAAACAGGAACGTAAATAGTTTTTGTCTTTTTACCTGCTGATGGAATGAAAAGCAAAGTCTGTTATCTTAAAAATCTAAATGTGTTGAATAGCTAAAAGATGCCTGTATGCTGGGACATTTCAGCATCCTATAGATTTATTGCTGCACTGTGCAACATGGATCTGATCAAGTTGGGTTAGATATCAATGTTTCTGCAGTTCCTCAGCTGTTTCTGTGCTGAGCCCTCCTTGGTGCTGAGCATGATAAAACCTGCAGGATGCACCACACAAATAAGGCTTCTGCATTCACAGCTAAACTCAGTTTTCCTCTCTGATGGAAAACATTTCTTTTTGCAAGTTTTTATTTCCCAGCCATTCCAGCTGGGTTTGTTTTGTTTCCCAGTGTCAGGTGGATGAGCAAATCATTTCAGGCTGAATACCTATTGGCTGGTTAGCAGATGCTGTAGACGTTGCAGCAGCAGGCATAACTGAGATATTCTTCCCAAATCTCTAAAGCTGTTAGAATTTTATTCTAGAATTTTATTCTACTTCGAAACCCTCTAAGTGGGAGACACAGCACCCTGGCTTTGGAGCAACACCAAGAGCTTCACTTCTTTCTTTTCGATTTTTGTGTGTGCTAGCCCAAAATAGTGGAGTACACACCTGGCTGAAGTCGTGGACGATGTCAGCTGGGTCACCATCTTCAAACTCAGGCACTGGCACATTAATTAGCTCCACCTGCTCCCTCTCCAACACCCGGATTCTCTCCTCCACCTGCCGCAGGTGGTACCCATTTGGCAGCTCCACATCCACCTATGAACCAGTTAAGCCAATTAATCAGTCTGTGCATCACATGTCTGGTAAGTTACAGCTCGTGGTTACCCAAAGAGTTTGGCATTTCCTTCTGCCTAAACATAATTCCACAATTGTTCTTTCATTAAGTCACGTTTCTTAACAAATACCTTTGAAATGGAAATAAAAGCCTAGAGATGTGTAAATATAAAAATCAAAGGTCAAAGGTCTTTCAGCTTATGCACAGATTTATTGCAGTGATGTGAGTCTGACTAAGCTGACTGTACTAAAAGACCGCTGCAAGCTCAGGTCAGTCAACAGCTCAGGACATTACTCAGTGACTCATTCTGTAATGATTAGATAAACACAAGACGCACTAAGAGTGTCACATCTACTGAACACAAACATATACTGAGGCCTGAGCTACAAGGCACGTTCAATATACTCAACAACCCTATCACCACCAATCAGGCTAAGCAATCACACAAAGGTGGTTTTCAACTCTGTCAAACGCTGTTTTTTTTTTTGTTTGTTTTTTTACTATCAAACCACAAGTACGTTCACACATGAAGAGAGATGAAGAACATTCTAGCAACAGAATTCTTCAGAAGGTAACCCTCTTATCACAGCTCGATCTTAAAGGCACAGGTGCCTCCTAATCTTATGTGTCACATAAGATCATTAAGTACAAGGCTTAGGCTCTCTGTTTCATCACAATGTCATTGTATGGAGGCTTACTGAACAATAATATAGTTTTAAAAATACTTGCAGCAAACAGGAAAAAACGTTGCTCTTAAAGTGTTTTTTTGATTGATTGACTGATTGATTGATTCAAAAACTTTAGACTGTCTCTAAAACCTACAGACCCTCCGATTAGCGCACTGAGGTCCATGAGTTTTTTCATGAATGGACACAATGTTTTCCAGAGAACCGATTAGTCGGTACATAGTGATGTTGTACCTGCTGGTATCTAACCCCAAACTTATCATGCTCAAGAGCAGGTCAGGTGTACAGCATAAATGACCACAGCAATGTACCTGACTTACAAGTGAACCACCTTTGTAACCTTGAAAACTGAGGGTTAACCTTGAAATTACCCCCACTGAGCATAATACAGCAGGAAAAGGTAGGATCCGGTGTTTTGACATACCTCTTCCTCCTCCTGGATCATGAAGTCTTCTTCACGGTAGTTAACGCCACAGAAAAACACTTGGCCCTCCTGCGGTAAAAGGGGAAGGAGAAGACAACAGAACGTATGAAAACGGAAGCAGAAAACTGAGACATGATATTTTTGGTAAAGTGTGACAGCATTTGAAATCTGAGAGTGTTATTCCCAGTCAGTCAGTTTCTTCTACTTTATGCCAATTTGTTGTTATGACTCTAATAATATCCACTGACATGGAAAGCTGAGTTCTCTCTGGAGAAAACGATGATTGAAATACATAAAACTGCATGCTATTTCAGTAAAAACAAAGCGTCTGATTTTAAAAACAGCACGTCTACATTTCCTGATGGTATGTGACATGGTGGCACAATAATGGGAGAGTAGGACCAATGAGTCAAAACAAAACCTCAAATCCACATAATCTTACCCATGTGGGTTATTTCAGTTTTTACATTCTGTTAACTGGGATTTTGATTTGAGGTCATATCACCCAGCCCCGTGGGTTAGAAAATTAACAGAAGAAAAAAAGCAACCTAGAGGACACTCCATGTCACTGCCATTTACAGCGTGGTAAACAGGAAGCCTGTTCAGATCCGGAATAGGCTTGATTCAGTCTTCCTCTTCATGAGATAAGCTGAAGTTAGTAAACTCAAAAAAAAAAAAAAAAAAAAAACTGGTGTAGTGCACTTCTAAAAGTGCCACTGCACTGTAGGTGGAGTTCAGGACAGCATTAAAAACACCTCACAGCAGTGTGCATGCTCCAACCTGCTGGGTTGTGTCAGCTCACATTTTCTTCTGGAAGTTCTGATCTAAATTTCATGCCTTTTCTTAACTGTGTCACAAATTCAGAAG
This sequence comes from Archocentrus centrarchus, assembly GCF_007364275.1. Classification (NCBI taxonomy): domain Eukaryota; kingdom Metazoa; phylum Chordata; class Actinopteri; order Cichliformes; family Cichlidae; genus Archocentrus; species Archocentrus centrarchus. The sequence continues at coordinate 30,892,229 of NC_044366.1, forward strand.
TGAAAGTTGCATGTTTTTTCTTTTTTTAATGTGAATAGGAAAAGAAGCTGAAATGTGTCGGTGAAATTATACAATGTGCTTTGCTACTGACTGTCAGTATGAGCTGTGGGAGGACAGCTGACCACAGTGCTTTAAATGAGGCTGGTATGGTTTATGGAAGAAAATAGAAAATACGACATACTAATTTATATAAAAAACCCTAACATGTCTTTATTTAGCAGCAGCCTGCATATCATAACTGTCACTGCTGCAGACAAACTTCTGTAGCAATGTTTTAAATAAAAAATGTGGACACGCTTGAATTGTTTTACTCATTATATAAATAAAGAAAATCTCTCTTAATTGCCAGAATTAGTTGTGCAGTATATCATTACAAATGCTTCTGTATTGTTTGGGTATCAGCTCAGAGTTTATCTAGATCTGCTCTGAATTATCTCAGAGGCAGAGATAAAAAAAAAAAAACTAATTCTTTTGTGTGTTTTTTTTTTTAATTATATTTTAAACATGTACTTCATAGATGGTTTCTTTGTATGCGTGTTGGTATCACCATAGGACATCATTCCTGAGCTACCGCTTTACCGCTTCTATCTGGCTGCTTTCATACTTGAACACTTTATTTTCTCCATTTCCTGGATGAAGTACTTACCACATTTTCCTCAGCCTCGCTACTCACCTCCATGACGTAGTAGCGATACAGGTAGGCACCTCCGACCACCACTCCAGACAGCATGAGGGCCAGACCGAGGCACATGCACCAGCACCAGGCGCGAGACTGGTGACGCACCAGCAAAGCAGCTTCAGCATCCTGCAGGAGGGAGAAAACTGCTGATTACACACAAACAGCTTCAAGCGTTTCCAATTATACAGAATCCACCAAGGATCAGTATGTATATATGGCTATCATCATTAACCATATATTCCCATCAATAGCCACAGTGTCAAAGCTCACAAATATATTTTCCTCAGTGTACTTTTATCTATAAAACACATGCTTCACAGACACCAACACACCAGTGCTTTTCCCATCACCTGCTGTGAAACATGAATAAAGCATTAGTCATGTTGGACCTACTCAGGTAAAGTTTAAGTGCATCTACATTAGTAGCACAGTACATACACTAAATACAGAGCTTATATAAACTGACTTAATGTATTTCTATAAGTGAGCTTGTACCCAGATTCAGATTCAATAAAATCAGAACCCGTCCCAACTTTCAGAAGCCTTTCAGCCTGGAAACTCTCCAGAACCATGACAGCTACTAAACCAGAGGCCAGGGTGTGACATGAGGCAGGAGTGTGTGTGTGTGTGTGTGTGTGTTTGTGTGTGTGAAAACAAAGGCTTTCTTGAGATCAGATGAAGGAGGCTCCACATCTCTTTTCAGACACACACAGCAACGAGGTGACTCATCATGATGCAAATCACAGAAGGGGGAAAACAAACAGAGACAGAATGAAAATGTGAAAAATAATATCCGAAAAGGAAACAGAGAAAGTGAAAGAGTGGCACTCAGCCTGCTTTGCTGTTACTTCACTGGAATGTAAAAAAAACAAACAAACAAAAAGCAAAACAAAAAAAAAAATCGAATGAACATTTTCTGTTTGTTGGTTTGATGATGATACAAACTAAACAAGAGGATCAAACAGCCAGAAAGTTTTAGCTGATTAGCAGTTTCTTCTCTTAAAAATGAGGCAGTGGGCAGTGAACGCCTGGGTCATGTAATAAAGCAGGTTTTTTGGTTCAACTGGGTTTTCTGTTTATGCCATAAAAGACACTGTTAATGTGATGCTTTGCTGAGCTGCTTTCTCTGGACAAAGAAAGCTGCGACTGTGACCTGAGCTGAGAGAACAAATGAAGATTATTAGGTCAGTATTCAGCAGCAGAGAAAGGAACAGGACTTTATCTGTAGACAAAACCTAGTCAGTGTCCTCCAGCCAGGCAGCTTCTTTTACAAAATGATCCTGCACATTTATTACCTAACTCCAAAAAGTTCTGACATCTTCAGTGTGAACTGCTGCTCTGTTGTTGGTTTCCTGTGAATGCCATTTTTTTAGTTTGCTTTAATAAAGTCTGAAAATAGATCCTGTGGTTTCAGTTACAGAAACACAAGCATTTCAAAATCTTTTGGTTTTTAAGCAGGAGGGAGGTTTAACTTCTGCCTCTGTATCCTCTCCTACATGCTGGCATTAGATAATTATGGTTGCAACAAATATTTACTTTAATGGAACTATATTTGGTTAACTTGGCTAACCAAACACTAACTAAAAGATCTACTACAAATAGAAAAGAAAAGAAAAAAAAAACACTTGTTGACCTCAAAATATTAAAGCTACAAACATTTAACAGTTTTCATAATGCGGCAGTAGACGACCATCTTACACACTCCCTTTCTGTCTCAATCAGAACAGAACACAGCCCCACAACCCCCTGTGTTCACATGTAAACCACACATTTACACATGTGTAACAATAAAAGACTGAAATATCCAGACCCAGTGAGTCTGCTAATTTCCTGAACTGTTATTGGGCTGGAACTGCTTCTGTTCACCTGTACACTGTGTAAAGTAACACACACTTGCTCTTCTTGTTCCTGTTATCGTACAGGCAACACAAAAAACAGCTGACAGAAAATGCACACATTTAAATGCACATACTTAAAATAACTGTCCTTAATTATTTATGATGAAACCTACTTATATATAAAAACTGGTTTATTAAGCTATTTTAATTCTTTTTACCAGGTTAGATGAAAGTAAAAAACAGATGTGTAGATTTCTCTTTTACAAAATGCATAAAAATAGTCTGACCATAGCTAATAATTACTGAAATATTAGACAGTTCTCTGCTTTGAGTTTCAGATCTGGCTTTACATTTTTTTGTTTGGTCAGTGATGCAGTACCTTCATTTCAGCATGACTGTAGACTTTTTAACTTCATAAATGCGGCATGTGAATCAGCGCTTTCTGGTCAGAGACACCTCGGGCAGGGGAGAAGAGTGTTTTTAAAAGCAGCAGGGCGGCAACTGAAAAACTGACAGTCAGCCCTTTAGCTCAATGTACAGAAAGCAAGAGAGAAGTCCCTGAATGTGATGCTTTTCCTGGAAGGGAACAAGATGAGTGAAGAGGAATGATGTAAAAGGGGAACCGAAGAACAGATGTTAGAGACAGCATGAGAGCCAAATATGAGGACAAACAAAAGGAAGTGAGGGTGAAGCCATTTTAAAAGTGCTCACAGGCTGACAGATCTGCAAACATGGCAGTGTTACATGCAGTCAGTCTGACAGACCTACTGACTGGCAAACTAAAAGGGAACATTTCCTGAGGCTTTTCGCCATCAGCTGTAAAGCTGGAGTCACCTCCACTAAGTAGGGGTTTGTTCCCATCACTGGCATGTCTTTTTGACTTTAAGGTGGGGTGGGGGGGTGAGAGTAAAACAGTTCTGAGACCTTCTGGGAAGGTCATGTGACTCACAGTTCAATTAAAGGAATTGATTTTTAAGGATGCTGATTTAATATCATGAAGAACGACACTAAGCACGAGCAAACAGCTCATTCACGGGCCCTGCTCCTCTCCTCACTCCTCTCCACTACTCAGCTCAAGAGACTAAAGCAGGAAAGCAGGCATTTCTATGGTTGGGCAGTACTGTCCAGAAGTCATCAGATTAAGCAGCTAAAAGGTTGTGAAAAACTGCTCACTCACTGAAATGGTGAAATGGATGTTACTGATAACACAACTATTTAAAATCCCTAAATCTAAATTTCAAAGTTGAAAATTCATGCCTTGCTCAACAAAAATGCGTCCAAATCCTAAATGCATGCAAAGACAGTCAGAAGTGGTCTGCAGCTGCACCGCTGACCATGGTTAGTTCACATGTCTTTAACAGGAGGACAGCTGAGCGTCTGTGGTTCTCTCTAAATGGATCCTGCATATGAATATAGACTCCTGCATGTAACAGACTGTTGTGTGCAAAGCAAAAGAGGAACTGCATTTGCTGACAGGCAAACCACCGGCACAGAACATGAAACGGGACAGAGACGCATCTGTAGCCAGTTCACTAAAGGAAAAACATTTTCAAATAAAACAAATGAGGGAAGAAAAAATAAATAATCAGACACCTAGATACAGAAGTTTACAAAGTCCCTGACTTTAACAATTCTCCAAGCTAAGTAGTAGTTTTATTCTTTTTTTATTCTTTTTTCCCCTCTATGTATCCAGACCTTTCTGGGATCAACTCGAGTCTCTGGAGCTTGGCGCTGTGATTTTCCTGTTTAACGACCGTCTCTTAAAACCTCACCCACAACAAGACCTAACAGGCCTTCAGACGAACATTTCATAACTCCAACACACGCACCCTCATTTCATCTGTGTCAACACAGTAAAGTATGCTGAGCTCACAAGAACAATATGTACAGAAATTCACACACGCTCAAACACTCAAAATTTTTACGTTTCATTATTAAGATCTAGAGGTTATGAATTTGAGATGACATGTTTATGAGGTAATGTTTCCGTTCTAGTGAAACATATGTGAGTTGGCTCGACTGTAGACACAAACATCTTTTATACACAGTGGTATTTTGTGTTTCTCAAAGCTGTCTGGTTAAGTGAGACTTCCTCTTTTGTTGTCAAGCCAGGAATGTTGACATATTTTAAAAGCTTTTTGTTGTGGTTGGTGGTCATCAGTGATGGATGCAACATGTTTCAAAGTAGTGCATTGCTGTAATCACATTACATTTTCCAGTAATGTGCTACTGTACTAAATTCAGTAATTACATTACTATTACAATCATGTAGTTACTTCTGTAGTCAGTTATCAGCATGCTGGGTGGATTTTCTTCCTGCACACTTGCACTACAATCAGCTCATTTTACTTCATGTGCAGCAGGAAGTAAATGGTGGAGTGGCCTGAAGTTCTTGAGGAGTGGCAATATTGACATTACTTTTATTTTTATTGCACAAAAGGACAAGAGTACAAAGGTAAACTACAAACTGCCTCCAGGACAGAAACAACAGCAGTACACTGCTAACACAAGGTCAACTCTGCAGGCTTCTGCATGGGTAGCATGCTAACACAAAACAGGCCAAGAACCCAGAGTGATGTTAAAGCCGAGTGCAGGACTCCCTTAAAAGAGAGATTTTTGATCTCATTGGAACCTTTCTGTTTAAATAAAGTTTATATTTAAAAAAATTAAAAATGCTGACCCCAGTCCAGGAGCCAGAGCCCAATCTGCAACAGGTAACAGAGGCAGTCAGGCTTGCAGCATTGGAGCCTCCATTTCTACCTGTACGTGTTTCTGCAGTAGAATGACGCTTTCAAGTCTCTTTGGGCTGGTTTTCAACTTTGCTTTGTGTTGCCACTTTTGTGCTTATTTGTAACAACTAATAGAAAAATTGAACGCATGTCCTTATTAGGATAGGAATTTGTGTCAGTGTGTGAAACTGTAGGCTAAGGTTTATGATCAACTGGAAATTATGTCACCAGTCATTTCAGATCAGTCACATAGTAAATTCAAAAATAATTCACTAAATAGTGTAGCAAATGACTTTCTGTAGTAAGTAAGTACTACGTTACTTTTCTTAAAAATAACATTGTGCATGTAACATTACTTTTGTGAAATCACAACTTTGAGCTGCTGCACAGAGGGTGAAGGCTGCTGGTTTACACTGTGCTGAAGAGGCCTCTGGGCTTCATTCACATTACACAGTCACACCACCACAGGGATCAATGACGGTCTTTGTGTATGTCTGTGTGTGTCTTTGAGATGAACTTACTGGCTGACCACATTAAACCAACCACAACAAACACACATTTTCCAGTTAATTAAGTTTGCAAACTCTCACATGGTTAGAGCTACAATCAGTGTGTTTGTGAAGATGTTTGGAGCCAAGGTCACTGTGGTCGTAAAAACAGCCCATAGTAGACTTTTATAGAGCTGAGATCAATTTTTACATTTGTGTCCATTCTCAGTAAACATGGATTAACTCCATTTACACTCAGTGGTGGGACAGCTGGTCAACAATGGTGGAACTCCTTTATCATTCTCTTGGAGCATGAGGGTTTTCCTAAAGAATATTTTAGTTATGCATTTTTCCTGTTAGTTTTTGGTCAGTTTGCAGTATTGTTTTTTTTTTTTTTGCTGTCATATTGATTTCTGATATTTTTTTAATTTTGTAATGTTTACTTTAATAATCTCTGATTTCACTTGGATAATTCCTTTGTTATTGTGGAATTTTCCTTGTCAATAATCCCTATACAAATAAAGTACTATTTAGAGTTGCTTCAGATCCTAAGCACGAGTCAGTGTTCCAGTAAATGTCTTAAGCGGATAAACCTGCAAAGTCCTGAGCATCAGTCTACCTGAGGACGGCTTGTGTTTCTGTCTCTGTGGAGACAGGTGAGTATCAGTGTCTAAGACAGGTTTTATTTCAGTCTACACATGAAACTTTATCTTCACCTCTGAGCTGCATACATCTCTGTGAAGGCACCAACTGGGACATAGAAAGAGGTTTAGGAATATAAAAGAAAGCAGCCGAAAACAACAAATGTGTGGCACATTGGCTTGTTAAAAAAATTAAACAATTTTAAAATAATTATCAACTTACTTGCAGAATAAGTGCATTTATGTCCAACGTGAAGAAATTAATAAGCAAATGTTTTCCATTAGGAGTTCCACAGAGATCTAAAAGTAGCTCTTGGTGTACTTACAGAAGGATTTAAGGGAAGGGTTCAAATCTGTTTGACAGAAATCCTATTAGGGGATTCATAAAGTGTATTACTATTGGCTAAAGTGTATTACAGGTGGTTAAGTCCTGATCCTCCACCATACAGTTTATTTATATGCATGTAAACATTCGTTAAAACTCAAAAAACAGATTTAATATTTTCATAAATATGATATTTATGCCTCACACATCATTGTGTGTTGCAGCCCTATGCTTTAGGTTATGTGATCGGCGGCGTCCCGTGGGACGCGGCTAAAGCTCTCTGCCTGAGTCTCTATCTGACTGATCACACTGTAATCCTTTTCAAGCAGCCCACATGTCTGAGACACCAACCAGAGAACAAACAAGCAGAGAGCAACTGAGGAAAGGTTAGGCCTGTAATCCAAATCTGTAATTAGGTCTCCTGATGAACGTGAAGCTAGAAGCAAAATTTTCACTGGCATATGTGGAATATGAGCTCCTTCAGGAAACCTTAAATTAATTTGTCCTAAAAAAAAAACAAAAAAAATTGCTGTTGCAGTTCAGAAGCAAAAGAAAATAATGCACACAAAGCAACATTATGTACAAGGGAGACAGTGTAAGTGTTTCAATCACAACAAACTATTAACAACTAATGGTTACTTCCATAATTGATTATACTGTCCATCAAACAAGGATTCCTGCCTGTCAGAGGCACTTGTTCCACTGTGCATGTCAAAATAAGGCATCAAAGCAGGACCACAGCAGCAAGTACATACATGCAGCTCTTAACCTGAAGCTGCATGTATGTAATAATGCTTCACTTCAACATGCCCACCACTTCAGCAGGGTAACACAGACAACCACCGCTTCCTTTGCACATCTGCATATGAACAGCAGGTGTACACTCCAGCTCAGCTACTTAAGCCTCTATAAAACCACATATACATACAAAGTTCAGACATCGGTAAAGACACCCAACCATCAGCCTCAGCAAGCTACAGCTACGCAAACATTTAAAGACTTCATTACCAACTTGTGGGAGGTAGACTGAGCAGGTGTTATTTTTGTAATAGCACCACCAACACCAATGAAACACCTGGAAACAAAACTAGAAACAAGTAGGTAGAACAACAACAACAAAAAAAAATCCAAATCACACAAAACTGACTTTTTCACATATTCTGCATTTCTAAGGTCCTCAGTTTGAAAGACCCCCTTAAACCACACGTTTTACCATACACAGTCATTACCAGCTACAGGAATTCCCACCACCGAAAAAACAAGCAGTTTAACAGTAAATGTTAACAGTGACCTATGAAAACTAAGTAGCGTAAACCATCACGTAAAAACCAGCAAAGTATATTTTTACAAAGTCCCAGAACTTTGTTTAAAGCACACCCCACAATTAACAAGAGATTTAGGTGATTAGAAATAATGTGATAAACAGAATTATGTACAAATTAGACCAACTAAAATTCAAAACCCAAACAATTTCCTTTCAATGATATCAAACTGAGAAATTGAGCAAATGTTCAGAAACTAAATGCTTCTCATTTATATTTCATAAGTTTCGAAATGCACGTCTCTTATCTGTACTTCAGCTTAGACACTTTGGCCTGTGCATGTCAGCTGATAAAGTTCAAGCTTATCGTCTTCGCACTCATGAAGTCACACTCACAGACAGTTTGACACTTTGCAACTAGCATGCAAGACTCACTTCTTCAGTGACATATCAGAGCAATTATCTGCTGTAGCTGCAGAAGCCATTTTGTACCAAAGTCAGCATGTGACGCAGCTCCCTGGACCTTTGCTAATTTATCAACAAACGGGGAGTGAGCTGACGATATATATATATATATATATATATATATATATATATATATAAAAAATTGGCTTGTGTTAAACCCATAATTTAAAGTTTTAAAAAGCCCTCAAGTCAGAGGATTCAACATTTATATTTCAGAAAAAAAAATTGATTCTCCTGGACTCGTGAGATTTTCCAACACAGCCGTTCCCACTTGTGATGTTCTACACTCAGTGTGACACAGCTGGAGTTCATTTGAGAAAAAGAGTTGTGAAAACTGATGTTTACAGCCTGAACGTTAAGCTGCAGCGGGCCAAGCAGACTCAAACGCTGCTGCTCACCAACAGTGAGACAAGCTCCAAAATTAAGATGAGCTGGCTGGAGGTTATTTGGATCAACTTTCATCACTAACGTTACCATTTTCTAAGGGATTTGAGTTATTTAAAAACCATATTATCTTATAACTGGTTTTGTTTTATTTAATCTTCCCATGTCTGTACATCATATGTAAAGTACTAATAATCTATTTGTTGTGTAAATGTGCTTTATGGATGCAAACTGCCTTGGTTTAATGACAACATCTTAATGTAATACACAGCTTGCTAAATAAAACTAAACATTTAAACCAACAGAAAATGAAGGTAACAGTCTTTTAAATGGTTCTTGGGTTAGAATTTATAAAGGGCTCTGAACCATCATTTACACAAAGCAGGAGTTTTGTAAAGCCAAGAACATGCCAACTTTCATAATGCTTGGGTTAAACAGTACATGGAGAAAAAAAAGCATAACGATGTTACAAGTTAATAGAATAATCATTGCAGCTCTAGTAAGTCATATGCCTGCTTTAATCATTTTATTTCAGGGGCGGGGGTCTGTTGGTTAAGGCTGACCATTTAGCTAACAAACTGGGAAATTATAACAGATCTATGTGATTATTTTCTATATAATAAATGGGATAAACTGACTGTGTGAGAAGATCATCAGCAGATGTTTGTCACTGGGCATGACAAAAGTGTTGGCCTTGGACAGAGGGTGTTACAGTTGGTAATATTTGCATATAATTTGGAGGTGACCACAAACACATTAGGTAACTCAGCAGGTTGTTACTAGTGAGTGCTGCTCATGCAAATCTTGATGTACACACTGTTTTTGTTTGCTAGTAGTTTAATATTATGAAAAAAAATATTTGCATCTGTGACATAATGAATGACACACTTCTGTATGACATGTAAACACGGCAGCAGCACAGCAGTTGTCTCTTATTTAGCAACTAGTCACAAGAAAGTAACACTGAAATTATGAAGACCCAAGCCCAGCACTATGACTGTGAATGGCTCACCATCAGCCTGTAAAACAGAAAGGCAGGAAACACAATCAGACAGACAGCATGTCTGTGCAGACTCTCAGTCATCCGGGTCATGGTAGGCTTTAGTTATGCAGGTTTCCTTTGTTCAAGCTCCAGAATCAGGCAAACAATATAAAGCAGCACACAGCTACACAACAAACAGCACACTGGTCTGTAGCTACTGTATTGGCATTCAGTTCAACTACTGTGCAAAGTTAAAGGCAGTCACTTAGACATCTATACAGGAAAAAATAGTCCAAGCTAAATATGTAGCCTAAGCATATCTTCATGCTTACTTTAGCTTTCCCTGAATACATCACATCACGTGTGCTCAGTGTTTGTGGAGCCAAACAAGCTTGCAAATTTGTTCCTGTTGTACGTGAAGTGTTTCATTCACACGGCTTTTTGGTGTCTGGTAATATTCCGAGATACTGCAGATGGAACACATCTGGTCTTTAAAAACCCGAAAAAACATTCAATTCACTTCTGAACAATCTCAATAACTATCATTAAAAAGCTGCTGATGTAAAGACAACACACAGCAGAAGGTTTACTGGTAATCATCATGCATCTTACAAATATCCAGCATTTTTTAAGACAGGCAGGATTCCTTTCAGACAGTGTTATTAATACTAACACTATTAACTGGATTTTAATTTTAATTTAGATTTAGCTTTCAACGATTATAAATTTAAAATAAGGATAAAATGATTACTTTCACTATGAAGTTTGCCTTTTTCTTTTGTTATAAGCTAAGTGCTCCTCTTTCCTGCCTCCCTAAAAGTCAGACCATACTCACTGTTTAGTTCAGCTGGAGCCAAGATAATGGAAAGAGAGCTTTTGATCAATAAGATCCAATTAGAAGTAGTGAAAACTGTACAAATCTTCTGTAGGTGAACCTGTGAAAGGATTACCAGCGGCTGTGGCCTGGGCCTCTCTTTGCCCCCATCTGCCCCTGCAGGCACTCTTTTGGGAAGTCTACTGACCAGCAAGGAACAAGTGGTGGCTCCTGTGAGACAGGGTCTAAAGCACCCACTATTCAGGACCAAACTCCCTACCAGACATGCACAGTAACTCCTGTGATATTGTCCCCAAGCACTAATGATTGATAGCTGCATCAATTGATTCTGGAAGGAAATTTCACAAATATAACAGGTGGCATGGCCAAAGAGTCTGATAAAGCCAGAATGGACTTCAGAAAATTTCTGCTTACACACAAGCTAATTGTCTCCAGCCCATCAGTCCACAAGACTTATCGCACATTTTAAAGCGTCTGCCATCAGGCAGGTCTGTATCATTATGACTTGATTCACGCTGCAGCTTAAAGCATCCTCACTCCTATTTTTGTATCACAGCTCATCTGTTGTTTACTAATCAACACATATGGCAGTACACCAACATGCTGCTACATTTTTGTCATTTACAAGATTTGCAACACACTGAACTCCAATAAAATCAGAGCCTACAGTATCTGATTGTTCAACAAGACAACGCAAAAATGAAAGGAAAAAAAAAAAAAAAGAACCTCTTCAGCTGGAAAACAAACAGGGGCCAAGACCTCAGAAGACTATTTTTATAACCAAATAATCATTTTTTGCCCCCCCCACCAAGCAAAAAAACAAACAAAAACATAAAACATTTGCTGGTTCCTGTTTGAAGCCGTGCGGTCCGACCAGCAGAGCAGATTCCTGCCTCAGGAAGCAGAGCAACAAGAAAATTTCCATGAGGGCAAAATGGATGAGGGTGTGATAAGCTCGAGTCAGGAAGGCTGTGCAGGCATCACCTGCTACAAAGGGGAATTTTATTTCTATAAAGATGATAGCAACTGAATCACCATTACTATAAAGCATGTAAATGAGCTGATTAAACATGCTTTACAGAAAGTCATTAAAAAAAGTGTCATGCAAGGAGAAAGTAGAATCTGTAGAATGTATATACAAGTTATTTTTTTTTAGAATGAATCAATTTCTTAGAAATATGCTGGAAAACAGTTTCTTGAATGTCTCCCAACAAAGCAGGGTGACATTCAGCAGTCTTGTTTAATCTGATGAACAGCACAAAACCACGGATGGTATCGTTAAGCTTTTAATGGTACTGCTTATCCATCTGGGACTTTAATGGTCTTTAATGGTCTTCTTATCAGTACTTTTTTGGAAGAAATCAAATTAAGAACAGGGTTCATACACTTCGTATGATCTATCCAGAATTTTCTCAATTTCTCCACTATCGTAAGAAGTACTAATAACATCCGGAGTTTACTGACACCCCGGTCTCTACCCCTGGGGCTCATTTTAATTTCAGCACCCATCTCTACACAAAACACAGAAATTCTCCACACAAGCAGCTTTCCAGTTGTGTGGGTGGTTAGGAATAAAAGTTGTTTTTTTTTTGTTTTTTTTCTGGCAATTACCTCAAAACAACTAACCGCCTGTTACAGCAGCTGCTGGGTATGGGCTGACACTGCAGTGCTGATAATTCAGAGTTTTAGCAGTTTTTAGCATCCTGGCCAGCAATGAGAGCCACCAAGCTACATGCCTGCAGATTTTTTTCCCCCTGAGTTTGAGTACATGTTAACATTTTAACAGAACTGATAAAAAAAAAAAATGCTGATGATTAGGAGCGAGACATCATCAGAGGCCTGTCAAGAGCAGGGTGGATGATGCACTGCTACATAAAACACTCATCAGTGCACTAAACTGCCAATAACAAGGATTTAATCTATATCAGTTATCTGTTCTTTCAAGCTAGCAACATATTTCATCTGCACTTTAAACTCTGCTATACTGAGCTACTGTTAATGTCTCCCAGGATTTGCTGTGCCTGCTTTTTACTACATTTAGTTAGCCATTTTTACGGTTTTGTTTTATTGAATTTGAGATATATTACTTTATACAGCCTCGTCATTACATTTTCCTATTTTTTATTTTAATGCTTTTATTTAAATGTTTACTTATTTCACTTTTACTGCATTTTTTTTTATAGATTATGCAGCAAAGGAATTTTCCAACATTTGAGATAAATAAAGAACATCTGATCTTATTCAGACTTTGTGAATTTAAATCAAATTAGAGGATCAGGGCTGATATTGAATGCTAAAAAAAAAAAGAAAAGGAGGACGCAATCTACTTTAAAAGGTTCAGTAAAGGATTTAAAAGGATTACATTTCAGCAAAATGCAACTGAATGCCATCAAGAAGAGACACACAGTACAAAGTCCTCATTCGTTCTCTCCACCACGTGCAAGAAAATCCCCCCAAACACAACCCTAAACTAAGTACAGAATCCGCTGTCTTTGCATGTGCTTCAATCCCCCAGAGGAAACAAATTAATCTCTGATTATCAAGATTAAAAAGATAAAAGTCTGTGATACTGAAACCCAAGAGAGGAGGGAGCCTGAAACCGAGTCATGCCACCTTCATACAGTCTAATCCCACAATAACCACGCAGGCAGATTGTGTAAAACTTTCCAGCGAAGATAGAAATCTCACCACACTTAGTCAAGACAAGATATTCTCATGGCAGCTAATCGAAAATTACACTTTGTGGTTTGTCACTCAGCACACAACTTTGAAACGACGAGCAGCTGTTCTCTTTTTAATTCAAACATGTGCAAAGTCTACATTTCACCTCCCTATACAAGCAGAGAAACCCCAGACGGCCTCTGTCAGAGTGAAACAGAAAGAGCAGCTCCTTTCACAACTGAGTGGAGACCAGTGGGAGGAACTTCTTGTAGACTTTACTGTCTGAGAAGCACCACGCCTCAGCAATCTACAGTTTAACACCCCAGTCAGCTCAAAAGCAGCCGAATACTGTAATTTAACTAGCCTCTGCAGAGTGAAATCACACAGCAGTCACAGCTGCTCTGCAACTCCAAAACTATCATTTAGTTACACTTTTCTAGCAAATAATGTTTTAAATTCACACTGAGCAGCACCCTTTACTGCAACCACAATGTTGGAAATGTTTCCATTTAGGTGACCCTAACTTTAAAATAACATTTCAAGCCTTTCCTACATAAAAGCAGGAGGGTTCCTCTTCATCTTTTAGACCACAGAGGATAAGAAAGTGACACATCCACATGCCTTCCTGTCAAATTTATAGACCAAGCCTTTCCTTCCTAAGCAGACAGGCTGTCATTAATTTGCTGAGAGGATTAAAAAAAAAAAAAAAGTGACACACCACAGCCAAAAAAGAAAAACAAAAATGCACGGACTTTTGAATTCTGCCATGGGGAAGTTCCCGCCTGCTCAACATCAACATAAAGAGAAAGTAAAAGTAATTTATAGAGGTAAAAATGACCAGCAAATGGCACATCTTCTCCTCCGTGAAGTTTCTGGTAAACTGCAAAACAGCAGGAACAACCTGCGAGAACACTGACAAATCCTTTGGATACGAATCCAAATAAAACCCAAACTCAGCGTTTGGTAGGTAAAATCTGATTTTGTGCTGTGGTTTTTGCGTCTCCGCGACCACTTATTGTCTTTCCCTTCCGTTTCCCTGTTTATTGACATGTTTGGGAACATGTTGGGATCCCTGCTGACCTCTAAAACAACATGAAAAGTCAGTTAAAGCTAACAGATAAAACGTCTTGCTGCCCTTTAGTGAAGTGAAGTGTTTTCAGGGTGTTGCGACACCAACTTAAAAGGTGTAGTTACTTTACTAATGTGGCAAATAGTCATTGCAGAAAAATGTTAAATAATTCAGTTGTAAACAAGTAGGAATCCAATACCGGAAATACTATATCAAAGGAGAAAAAACAAACAAACGCCACACGAGGAAGTAACGTCTGCCAAACGCTCGATTATTTAACGTTAGTAATTACAAAAAACAAAACTAAAACTATAATATATTGTTTACAGCTGCACAAAACGTAGAAAAAAGTATATCAGGAGCTCTTTTACACAACAGCTTCGCGTGTCTGCGCCCGTACGTGAAACTGCGTCTTTCCCTCACAGAGGACCGAGCCGAGTTTCCCCAGTTAGCCATTTTCTACTCACTTTGTCCTCCTCGGGAATAAGAGTTTCCGCGTCCTTCTTTACATCCTTCTGCGCCAGAGCCGCGTTAAACGACACCTTAACCATCTTGGAACAACTGGCAAGAATCTCCGAGCGAGAAAAAATACACGATGGAAAACAAACCACTAGACACAATTTGCTCCGAAGTAAAGAAGTCGCACTTCTCCCCGGCGGTCAAATCTGCTTCACTGCTGCGATACGAGCGACGCAAAGCGCTTCCGCCTTTCACAATAAAAGCATAACGGCGAAAAGGTGGCGGAGATGAGTCTGAGACGGTCTAAAAACACACTGTTACAAGTAAACATTACTTTAAAGAAACAACAGCAAAGTAAAATTATATAATTATCTATATACGTTATTACACTTACTTCTGTTGCCTTTATGTATTTTAAATAACATCTCTTATGCAAGACATGCAATTTTGTCTTGCATAAAGTGGTTTACAAGCAGCTGAGAAGAACATAAGACGGCACGAGATGAACAACAAAAACTACAAATGAAACAATGCAGAAAATGATTTTTTTAAAAACTCAACACGTTTAATGTTATTCCTTCTTAAAAGAACTGGTAGATGACTGCAGGGCAGTTAGAGTTAAAAACAAACAAATAAAAATGAAGCAAAAAAGGCCAAAGCATGAAATGCATTAATTAAATGGATTACAATAAAACTGTACAAATGTTATGTAAGCAACTGGGTCATGACTGTTGCTGGATTTATTTGTGCACTTTAATGTTGCAGAGAAAAATGCTGATTAATTTTACATGCTTTTCTTTTTCCATCTTGTGCCACATAATCTGCAATCAGCATCTACAGCTGCCAAATAAATATTACATCATTTACATCTATCTATCTATCTATGTGTGTGTGTATCCCATGGTTATATACACACATATACATGCTCAGCTGAATACTCGGGGTTCAAGATCTTGCAGGGAAAGTTTGATGTGCAGACTGGAGGACCAAACCGGCAGCCATCAAATTAGCCTTAGGCCTATTCTACCTCCTGAGCCTGAGCCTTTTCTCCTTGTTCCCCTTCCTTAAGAATGGCTTCTTGACAGCCACCCTTCCACTGAGGTAGTTTCTAATGAGACTTAATGTACAACAGATGGATCAGCTGAAGGCCCAGATGCATCTTTCAGGTCCTGTGTCAGGTCTTTCCTGGATTTTTTCCTATTTCTTAAGAACATGACATTTAGATGCTGTTCATATGCTGTAGATAGGTTCTTAAGCCTGACACTTCTTTTCACTGCACACTATAGTGAGATATGCCAAGTTCTTGGCTAATAGCTCTTTGGAAATTACCTTTTTGGTGCAAACATACTATTTTATGCCTGTCAAACTGTGTTGTCTTTTCCATTTTAATAGATTCAACTAAGGAAATGGGAACAAATATGTTTTGTGACCTGCTGCTGGTAACAAAGTGCCTAAAAATACAATTTAAAATCGGTTCTCTAAGTTGTCTGTTATGTGTAGACGCAACACTGGTTCGGCCCATGAGTTAGGTGTCTTTTATCCATGAATGATTCATAGGTCAGTGTTAAGTGGTTTAACAAATAAAAACAAATATACAAAAACGCACATTAAAAAAAAAAAAAAAAAATTATCTGAAAATGTTCAGGTACAAGGACTGGAGAGAAAATAAGGGAAAAAGCAGCCAATGTCCAAAGAAAAGCTTCAGAAAGCCTGGAACACTACAAAACACTGAAAACTGTGGCTCAAACCACTTTGAAAAAAATAAAATAAAATAATGTAAAGTAATAAGAGATGGCTCAAGACTTGTGCACAATGTTGTATTTACTTTACTCCAAATTAAAACCAAAAAAGACAGAAAAAAAAGAAAAGAAAATCTGAATTATACACACTAGTTAATAAGGTAAAATAACAGAAAAGAAGAAAAGAAAATGGGCTGCAAATAAGCGCGACATAAACAATGGTTAAAGGGTTAGAGGCTTAAAAATGACATTCAATTTAAAAACCTTAGATTTGAACAATGAGAACCAAGAAAATTAATTATGTTTCTCTGTTAATTTACAAAACAAGACAGGATCACTGTCTGTTTGAACTGATGAGCTAAACAGTGAATTAAAATATACAATTTTAATTTGAATATCACAATAAAATAATAAATTAAAATCAGACTCAAAGGCTGTAGGGTCATTTTTTTCATCTGCAGCAGGCACAGTGCATCCATGAGATACAGACTCACAGTATACAGCTTGGAAGTAAAAAACAAACAAAAAAACAAACAAAAAAAACAAAACAAAACGGTCTTTTTGTATATTTTATTATATCTTAATTACTATAGAACCGGCTCCATTGTGTGTAAATGTGACCATTAATGTTGGCGTTTGCTGAATTTCAGTGAATGTTGCGCTTTTATTTTGCCGTTCCGGAAGCTCCCTGAGTTTGTGCTGAGCGTGACCATAGACAATAATATAATAATAATGATAACATGTCCATGTTTGTGACCGGAGACCGACTGGAGACAGACCGAAGGACACTACCGACATCTGGGAAGCGGCTGCTTCCCCTGCTCAGGGCCACAGCAGCTGAATAACCGAAAGGTGTGCCAACACATTTTTATACAATGAAACCAGAAACCGTGAAAGTCTTTCAGGCCAGCTGTGAGGTGGAATGAACTCGGATCTCTTACTGAAAAACAATAATAAAAAAATAAATAAAAATAAAAACACTAATTGCTACCAATTTCCCCACACTAATTTTTAAAGTGCTTGTACATTACTTTCCACTTCATGTCCCTTCAGAATAATTAATATTTTGCATCTTTTTCAACTACATTTAATATAATGGTTTAAATAATTGCATAATGAATATTTTAAGTTTACCCCCGCCCCCCGTTTTTTTTTTTTTTTTAAGAAGTCTATTTGCCTTTTAATGAAGGTTAAATGCACTGGCAATAAAAATGTTTTGTGTTCTCACTTGTGCAAATTATATTTAAAATCACACATTTGACAAATCAGTGTGGCAGATAAAAAAAGTACAACATTTTGCATTTGAAGTAGAGGAATAAATTGGAAATTATAAATATATAAATGCAGTACAATACGTTTATTCCACCGTAGATTAGAACACGGCTGCCAACCATACTAATAACATCAACAAATAATGCGGAAGTAAAATAAAAGAACAGGATTCATCTCTGTAGCAGACCCTTATAACCAACAGGAGGAAGAACTGCAACACAAATGGTGGAAAACTACAAAGAAGACTCTAAAACTATAAAGAAGAAGAAGAATTTATATACGTCACCTCCTGTCTTGCGCAAACCAGCGGAAGGAGTATAAACATGGCGGCCGTGGCGGAGAAATCGACGAAAGAGCGGCTGCTGTGTGTTTTGGATGATTTGGAGGTTTTATCCAGGTAAAGTTAAACTTCATGAAGGTGTTTTCTTGTGTCGCGGGTAAACTGCTCTCTGAACTATGAGTATCTTATCTGTGATTGTGTTGAGCCGTGAATCAGGCAGCACACATTCCGCTCACAGACCGAGCCACCGGCAGCACTGGGATAGTAAACAGCCTGAAACATCCTTTATGGCAGGGATCCTCAAATCCAGGCCTCGAGGTCCGGTGTCCTGCAGGTTTTAGACGTGTCCCTGATCCGACACACCTGATTCAAATGGCTGAATTACCTCCTCAGTATGCAGTCAAGTTCTCCAGAGTCCTGCTGTATTTGACTCGTGTGTTGGGTCAGGGACACATCTAAAAACTACAACAAGTAACTTACTGTCTTCTAAGCCTTCATTTTGAATTCCTTATCTCTCTCTTTCTCTCTCTCTCTGTGTGTGTGTGTGTTTGCGTTTCAGGGAGCTGATAGAGATGCTGGCTTTGTCCAGGGGTCAGAAAATGCCTCAGCCTGGAGAGGACACGCAGGTAACAGCGCAGCCAGCCACAAGTCCACACACAGAGAAATAAGCAGACTTAGGCCTGGATTCTGCTTCAGGTGTTTGCAGGGCTTACGTACGTAATCGGAAATTCCAGTGAACCCTGCGACGTAACCTGACACGCACCTCTTGAGAAATGTAACTACACATCATGTTGACGCAACCTGCAAGGACACAGAAGCAGAATTCAGGCCTTGGGCTGGAATTAGACCAGGCCTGCTCGATTATGGAAAAAAAATCATAATCACAATTATTTTGGTCAGTACTGAAATCACGATTAACACGATTACTGATTTATTTTGTAAACACATTGCGTTTATTGCACTTAGGACAGTCAATACCTTGAAGTCTAGTGCACTTGAACAATCAAAATACAGAACATATAAATATTAAAAAAAATGTAAATAAATTGCAATATACAGGGGTTGGACAATGAAACTGAAACACCTGGTTTTAGACCACAATAATTTATTAGTATGGTGTAGGGCCTCCTTTTGTGGCCAATACAGCATCAATTCATCTTGGGAATGATACATTCAAGTCCTGCACAGTGGTCAGAGGGATTTTAAGCCATTCTTCTTGCAGGATAGTGGCCAGGTCACGACATGACGCTAATGGAGGAAAACGTTTCCTGACTCGCTCCTCTAACACAGCCAAAAGTGGCTCAATAATATTTAGATCTGGTGACTGTGCACGCCATGGGAGATGTTCAGCTTCACTTTCATGTTCATCAAACCAATCTTTCACCAGTCTTGCTGTGTGTATTGGTACATTGTCATCCTGATACATGGCACCGCCTTCAGGATACAATGTTTGAACCATTGGATGCACATGGTCCTCCAGAATGGTTCGGTAGTCCTTGGCAGTGACGCGCCCGTCTAGCACAAGTATTGGGCCAAGGGAATGCCATGATATGGCAGCCCAAACCATCACCGATCCACCCCCATGCTTCACTCTGGGCATGCAACAGTCTGGGTGGTACGCTTCTTTGGGGCTTCTCCACACCGTAACTCTCCTGGATGCAGGGAAAACAGTCAAGTTGGACTCATCAGAGAACAATACATGTTTCACATTGTCCACAGCCCAAGGTTTGCGCTCCTTGCACCATTGAAACCGACGTTTGGCATTGGCACAAGTGACCAAAGGTTTGGCTATAGCAGCCCGGCCGTGTATATTGACCCTGTGGAGCTCCCGACCGACAGTTTTGGTGGAAACAGGAGAGTTGAGGTGCACATTTAATTCTGCCGTGATTTGGGCAGCCGTGGTTTTATGTTTTTTGGATACAATCCGGGTTAGCACCCGAACATCCCTTTCAGACAGCTTCCTCTTGCGTCCACAGTTAATCCTGTTGGATGTGGTTCGTCCTTTTTGATACCGTGGCTCTTGATACATCAGAGACTTGCTGTCTTGGTCACAGATGCGCCAGCAAGACATGCACCAACAATTTGTCCTCTTTTGAACTCTGGTATGTCACCCTTAATGTTGTGTGCATTGCAATATTTTGAGCAAAACTGTGCTCTTACCCTGCTAATTGAACCTTCACACTCTGCTCTTACTGGTGCAATGTGCAATTAATGAAGATTGGCCACCAGGCTGGTCCAATTTAGCCATGAAACCTCCCACACTAAGATCACAGGTGTTTCAGTTTCATTGTCCAACCCCTGTAAATACATTTGAAATTAAACAAATAATAAATAAATGTCCATGATTAGTAGGGACATACCGTTATATGCGCCCCTGATTCCAGTCAGGTTGACCGATTATAGCCAAACAGGAAACATGATCAGCTTCAGACTAAATCACAATCATTCAGGCCGACACAGCAAATACTGGTTATACTGGCAACGCTGCGGAGGTTTTTTTTTTGACATTTGACATTTTTGAGTCCTTAAATTAATGCTATGATTTTTATTCCTTATATTGAGACAATTATTGTTATTCTCTCTCTGATAAATTCAAAAGCTCTAGGAAAGGTAGGTGGAAGTGCAGAGGAGAAATCTGTGGTGCTCAACGAGGCCAATCAGAGTTGTTGCAGGCTGCGTCGACCTGACGTGTAGATTTCAAGAGGTGCACAGCAGGTTACGTAGTAGGTTACACCGCAGGGTTTGGAGGGGATTTCTGGTTACGTACGTAGGACCAATGCAGAAGTCTAGTTCAGGCCTTACAGCCATCACAGTGACTGTCAGTCAGTTCCACTGACCTGTATGAAACAGAAACTAAACCGAAAACATTTGATAATAGATGGTATTGATGCTTAATCCATAAGATCCTGGAGCTGCTGGTGCAGAGGGACAAGGAGTTTCAGGAACTGATGGAGGTGGCCCAGCAGCAGGGGAAGGTTCACCAGGAGATGCAGCTGCTGGAGAAGGAGGTGGAGAAGAGAGACAGTGACATCCAGCAGCTCCAGAAACAGCTGAAGGAGGCCGAACACATCCTGGTGGGTTTGTTGCCTCTCATATTAAATATTTTTGTCATTCGGAGCTTGGCAGCACTGACAGATTCAAATACATGCTCAAATTCAAATGGTCATGCAGCAGAGGCATTAAGAGTTGTAAACACAGGAGCACCTGCAGTGCTGCTCTTTATTTTCTGTCATATGTAACTTGCTGTACCAATAGATGATCATATTAAACATGGCCAAAGTTTAAAATGCATTCTGTTGTAGATTAGCTGCTGTGATTGGGATCATTGTCCTGTTGCATGACCCAATTTGAGCCCATCTTTAGCTGTCAGACAGACGGCCTCACATTAATCTCTAGAATACTTTGGAATCCAGATAAATTTACGATCAAGTCAGTGACTACAAGGTGCCCAGATCCTGTGGCTGCAAAACCAACCCAAAATCATCACCCCTCCACCTCTGTGACTGGCAGTTGGTATGAGGGGTTTGTGCTGATATGCAGCATAGAGAGGATTGATGTATTTCTGCCTTCTTTCAGGCCACTGCTGTTTACCAGGCGAAAGAGAAACTCAAATCCATCGAGCGAGCTAGGAAAGGTAAGTGAACACACCTGACACTTTATGGCGACTGGTGGGATTGATGACTGGTTTCCTCTTTGGTAGCTTGTCCTTAAATTGACGCTGTTCACATTTTTCACAGGAAGCATCTCATCAGAAGAAATCATCAAGTATGCTCACAGAATTAGTGCCAGTAATGCTGTGTGTGCTCCTCTCAACTGGGTGCCAGGTATGTACCAGCTCCTGCCAGATGCTAGTAAAAATTAGTCTTTTGCGTCATTCACTGTTGTTGTACTCATCAGGTGATCCACGCAGACCTTACCCTACTGACCTGGAAATGCGTAGTGGGATGCTCGGTCACATGGCCAACCTGTCCACCAATGGCGTGAATGGACATCTGCCAGGTGACGCTTTAGCTGCTGGGAGATTACCAGGTAAGTCCAGCTGAGGGGTTGAAGGAAGGAGAACCCAAACCAAAGGGGTTTTAGATGAGGTCAGAGGTTTATAACAGTGCCTTCAAAGTACACCAACATGATGACGGGTTCATTATTTCTCTCTTTGTAGTATAACACTGTAGTATAAACACTGAACACAGGTTTTATTTGCTGACATTTAGCCTGCATCTACATCAGGCTCTGTAAATTATGATTCAGCTTTTTATCTAAACTTGGCAAAAAAGTATCAAATTTCAGATGTGATATAAGAGAGCTCAGTGTCTCCGTGGCGGTTCACAGAATAACCACTTTCCTCTCGTGTCACCTCAGACGTCCTGACGCCTCATTACCCGTGGCAGTCGTCTGACGTCACAGTGGGGATGCTGCCCCCGCACCACGGCAATGACTTTGGCCTGGAGCCTCCGGGTCACAACAAGGAGAATGAGGACGACGTAGAGGCCATGTCCACAGATTCCTCCAGCAGCAGCAGCGACTCCGACTAAAAGCGTGTGTCGGAGTCACTTTGTATGTGTTTTAGAGTTCACAATTTTTATTATTTTTTTAAATGTCCTCTTTTTGAATTTATCAGTGAGCTTTAGTGGTGTTAATAAGTAGATTATGTTCCCTTTGGGCAGAACCAGGCTAACTGGCTGTAATGTAGAGTTTAATCAAAATTATGTAGAACTAGCAAAGATGAACACATCTCATTCTAAACTTCTGCATAAAGTGAGAACTGACAGATCAAAGAATATCCTTAGGAAAAATCAGAGTGGAGCCAAAATTTGCTGCCTTTTGCTCTTTGTGTGTGTGTGTGTGTGTGTGTGTGTGTGTGTGTGTGTGTGTGTGTGTGTGTGTGTGTGTGAGAGAGAGAGAGAGACACTTGATGTCTAATTATGGTTGTCATGGTCAGACTGTTTGCACTGTGGTGTAAGTTGTGTAAATATACCTGTAAATACTCAGCCTTGGAAATTAATACTTGTTGAATATTGTTTTTGTCTCTGGAAATGTTTGTTTTGTTGTGGTTATTGAGAACACCAAGTTTCAGATGTCCCTGAATAGCCTTAGATGGCGATTTAAAAGATTCAGAAACAAATGAAAGCCAAGCCAACTTTATTTATAAAGCACTTTTAAAAAAAAGGCAACCACTGTCCTCGGTGCTGAACATGGCAACAAAAACACACCAGAACAAGAGACAGTACAATAAATGGAATCAAAATTGCAACACAAAATAAAAGCATTAATAAAATATGACACAAACATAAATAGAGCAAAAATAAAGGGGAGTGCAAGCACAGCAGCTCAGAGAGGTAGTGTGAGGCAAGGCCATTTAAGGACTTAAAAACAAAAGCATTTTAAAATGGACTGGCAGCCAGTGCAGGAGGAATGTGCTCTCTCTTCCATGTTCCAGTTAAAAGCTGTGTGGCAGCATTTTGGACCAGCTAAAGACGAGACAGGGAGGACTGGCTAACACCGACATATAAAGAATTACAGTAATCCAACTGAGTTGTAATGAAGGCGAGGATCACTGCTTTAAAGTGAGCTTTTGACAGAATGTTTATCTTCGCCAGCTGTCTCAGCTCAAAGAAGCTAGATTTAACCACTGCACTGATCTGACTTAAAACTCCCATCCATCATAAAACCCAAGTTTGTGACAGTAGGCTTTACATACTGTGCTAATGGGCCAATGTCCACAGGAGGAGACCTATCAGTGGCACCAGGACCGAAAACAATCACTTCTGAAGTTGAGAACCATCCATGCTTTTAATTCCTCAACACAGAGTCTGTATGGAGTTGGCTTCCTTCTGTTTTAGGGGCATATAAATCTGAGTATTATCTCCATAACAATGTAAAACAATTTTGTGCTTTCTAAGAATGTAACCAAGAGGCAGCAGTTACAGATAAAATAGCAGAGGTCCAAGTATCAAGCCCTGTGGCACCCCACATGACAATGGAGAAAAAGAAGATCTGAAGCCATTTAGACTAACACAAAAAGTTATCTGAGCAAAGTATGATCTAAACCATTCCAGAGCAGTGCCATGAATACCTACACAATACTCCAAACAAGATATTTAGATACCAACAGTTTCCTATACGTGAAGACAGAGTCACAGGCTCAAACTGGTAAAAAGCAGCAGAGCAGGGAACAGAGACTGAGGGGTCAAAAAACAGGGTGATAAGTGAGCCCTAGCATTAATCACTTTGTACACAAAAACGTTCAGAAATTTCTCACATGCCTCAGGTGAAGGCTCAATGCAGGTAGACTGAGGGGCATTCAAAACCGTATCAATAATATTAAATGCAGTCAGAGATCATCACATCCATTACAGTTCATTACATCTCATAATCTGCTGTCTATATGTTTTATTAGTAAAATCTTAATTTGGTAACTTAAACGGGCACAAATGTACTGGAACACATTCCCACAGAACGTGGAAGTATGAAGTCATACAAAAGGGAAATAAGCACATTTACCTTGGAAAATTTACTTGTTTTTACTTACTTTCAACCACAGATTATTTAATCAGGCCAACTTGCATTTTAGACTCAACATTTTTGAACGGAAAGATACAAAGAAAAGTATTTTTATACAGATACAAGCTGAAAATGACAAACTGGGTAGAAGAGGTTTTTTTTTGCCATATAAAGGTTGAGTTAATGTTAGAGTGCAACAATGTCTACATGTTAAAAAAGCCATAAGTTAAATGAGTGAAATCTGCATCCACAAATATGACTTCATTAATAATTTACAAGTTTATAATTGACACTGAGAATTGTATTTAGGTTAAAGGTCGAAGGATCCTTTATTTACAGTATGTTGAGGCAGTGCTGCATTCAGGAGTTCTTTGTAAACTTCGTTACCGAATATTCTGGTTAAAAATTGATATTGAAGATGAGAGTTTTTGCAGTATGATGCTGGCCCGTAGTTTGAAATTAAAACCATGTGACGTCTGCTGATTTGTGTTTTTGCAGTGTTACGAAAACGAAAAACAAACGTGCAGTAGATATTTAAAATGATTGAATGACATCAGCTACTGTTTAGCTGCTCATTTTCATTCATGAAAAGAAGTAAATGTAGTCTTCATGTTTCAGAAATTTGAAAAAACCCCAGCAGTGGAGAACACCGAGTCATACGCTCTTAACATTGAACGTTAACTATGATGTTATAAAATTTCCGATAGTAGATGTAATCACCACGGGGGAAGCCGTCTTTGGAGTCTCACTACGCATGCGTGTTCAATACACTTTGCTGTAGAGGGAGACATGGCGACGTCCCTGATTTGCGGCCGTTTGACGGCTAGCCTGAGAACTTCAGGGGCTAGAAACACTATCAGCTCCGCTTCTAAGGTGAGTGTGTATCCACAGTGGAGGGGAACTTTCCGTCTTTCGGAGAAGGTGTCTGTTACGGCATCACAGCTTCTCCGACGGCTAAAATTTTCTCCAAATCTGACAGGGTCAAATTTGACATTAGCACAACTCCATTGAGTTTCCGTTATTTTGGCTAACGCGCTAACTAGCACAGGGCTAGCATGGCCGGCTGTCAAATCTGCAGATCAGCCCCGAACGAACACAGGATCACTCTGGCCTTAGTTTTTCCTGTCGCCGTGCGTTTCGTGTGGCTGTAAACGACAGTCTTGTCGGAGAATCTGCTCAGTGAAGCTCAGTGACCTCCACCGGCAGCTGCTACGCCTACCATTCCTGCGATTCCTGCGCCATCGTATTTGTCCCGCTGGATCTTCTTGGAAAGTTATCTGGACAAATCCGCTCAGGCTCGTAAGCAGAAACAACAGCTTTCACTGCAGAGATGTGCTGTAAACACACAACCGGCACCCAGCGAGATAAAATCACGGAACCGATCCAAAGCCAGGTCACCAGCCTGGGGAGAGCGGGCAATTAATCCTGGAGCCCATTACTCGAGAGGCCCTAAAAGCTAGAGACTGACCAGTAAACTACTCTATTACACCGTACAGATTAGCCTTATTTATATCGTTCTGCTGGAAAACTTTAGGTCTCGACATTCAGGTGGATGTTACTTTGACACCTCCAGACACCTGACACCACAGGACAAACCGGGGGTCTCATGACTGTACTTGGGTAGTGCGGAGCTGCTCTGGAAGCATGAAGGGGGATCTAAACAAAATAACACTGTTGTACACGGACAAGCATCAATTTCTTAATAGAAACAATGGTAATTTGTAAATTTTAGTCATCTTATGAATGCTTGTGAAAATGTTATTTTGACACATACTCTACAGATAACAGTAAAGCTCTACATTTATTTCTACTAAAAAGACATGCACAGGTTTTTAAAGGTCTTTAAAAGCAATGCATTCATGTCTTCTGTCCAGCAGTCTTTTATAGGATACTGGTCTGAAAGGTGGAATATTATCATTTAAACAGAACAATGTGATCTTTAAATAGTTAATGGTTCCATCCTTTTTTGGCTACCTGTCAATTTCCTTAAATTTATATTCATCAGTAGGAATATTTGTGTTATCCATCTGGAAAAGGGATATAAAGCATATTGCAAATACTGTATTCCTGTGGATTTTCACTTTGGAAGGTTTAACAGTGAACTAATATGTTTATTATACATTAGGTGTCTTTGTAATGTTGGTGTTGGTCCATATTGATATGATAGTTGCTGCAGATTTCTTGGCTGCACATCCATGATGCGACTCTCCCGTTCCACCACATCTCAAAGCTGCTCTATTGGATTGAGATCTTGTGACTGTGGAGGCCATTTGAGTGCAGTGAGAGCTTTTAAATGATGGTCCAAAGTGTTCCAAAAAACATCCCCCACACTATTATACCACCAATATTAGCCTGAGCTATTGAAACAAGGCAGGATGGAGTCAGGCTTTCATGTTTTGATGCAGCAGAAATTGAGACTCATCAGTCAGGCAACATTTGATTGTCTTCGATTGTCCAGATTTGGTGGGCCTCAGTTTCCTGTTCTTATCTGACAGGAGCAGCACCCAATGTGGTCTTCTGCTGAAAATCCCAGTAGATCAGCAGATTCTGAAATACTCAGACCAGCCTGTCTGGCACCAACAGCCGTGCCACATTCAAAGTTACTAAAGTTACCTTGCTTCTCTATTCTGAAGCTCAGTTTGAACTCGAGCAGGTTACCTAAATGCTGATTAGATATTTGCATTAACAAGCAGTTAAACAGGTATACCTAATAAAGTGGCCAGCGAAGAGTCAGTCTTTACTTTTTGTTGACTTGCTTCAGTCTGCAAAAATCTGGGAATTTATTCTGATAAGAAATGAAACAGTGTGTTGTATTTTTCTCTTTGATCCACTGATTCTGTTGAGGAAATAAACCTGCTTTGAGTAACACTTAGTTTCACATCTCTGCTGAAGTTTCCAGTATTGCTTATGTGGTCCTATGAGAAATGAACACTTCTCTCTTTCTCTAAGGATGGTTCGGTTTTGTGGGTTTAGTGTCTGGTATTTTCATGCGTTCCCTCAGTTCTTTAACTTTTGTTTTATGAGTGTGCTGATATGGGTTTGATCATATTTAGGACATTTTACATAGTATCTAAATCCTTTTTTATGTTCATGTGCAGTATAAACAGGTACAACACTTTGATATGTGTTTTTGAGTTAAAATAGTTTGTTTTGTAGGTTAGATTGACAGTTGAAGACTGCAGATATATTAGTTTGAAGTTCATTCTTCCTCTCCTCCTGTCCCTCCAGGTTCTTGGTGGTTCTGCAGGTCTGTTTGGAGGCCATGTCTCTCAGCCACAGCCCCCTCACGTGCAGCAGCAGCAGAGGAACCTCTCGCTACATGAGTACATGAGCATCGGCCTGCTGAAAGATGCTGGCATCTCTGTGCCGGCCGGCATGGTGGCCAACTCCTCAGAGGAGGCCTACACTGTGGCCAAGCAGATCGGTAAGCTGCAGGGAAGCTGAACAAGGTGTTCATAAGCAAGTCTGTCATTTTCATACAGATTTGAATACATTTCAGTGACAATAGTATCATAAAACAGTTTCAGAGTGTGATTTTTAACAAGTTTGATAAACTTGTTAAAGGAAAGTATGTATTTTTTTTAAGCAAAACTGTCAAATTCTCCACCTCTCCACTGAAGCTGTGATTGGACGGTTGGCTCAGCGATCACCTTTAGTTACAGTAAACTGAGTTGCCTTTTCAGTCTTGTGGCACATGACAGTTCAGGTTGGGCAACTGCTTGTTGCTAGAGTGAAATGACTCAACAGCTGTTGGATGTGCTGTTATGCAGTTTGGTTGACATTAAGGATGATCCATGATAACTTTTGCTGAAGACTTTCAGTCTTGTTTAAAATTGGCAGTGCATAGACTAAATAATATTTTAGAAACCATAGACTGATCAGTGATGAAAATATTTAGCAATGGTGGTGTTAGACACATCCAACTCTATGGTGACTGTGCTGGGGTTTGCTTATAGGGCAACACGTGGATTATTTGGATCATTGTTTTATCTAAACAGTCTGATATTGCCTGATGTCTAAGTGCTGCTTTTTTGTTCTTTCCTGGATCTACTAGTGGTGATTTTCATTGGTCAGTCTTATATAAAGAGTCCTAGTTACTAGGGAGATTTAATAAAGAAGAGCACTTTAGAATTATATGTTGAAATTAAAAACTTTTAAGACCGAGATGTTATCGCCGTGCCTTACACTGGAACACACTCAAGTGATAGAAAGTCTTGACTTTAAACAGTCATCACACTGTGACTCCATTTATGCTGCTAACACTGTGGTCATCCCTCTGGACCTGAATGCCACTCAGAGGCTTTGCTAACATTGTATGTCCTGCATGTGTGAGTGTAGAGACAGAGAAACACACTCTCACACACCCAGTCTATACATAGCCGTCCTCTGCTTCAGTGGTATCAGTTGACTCTCAACTTGCACAATTCTAGGACAGAAAGAAGATGCAGCACCTGTTAAAATGAATACACACACAGTTTCTTGTTCATTGCCTCCACCAAGGAGGTCATGTTTTTTGTAGCATGTGTGTGTCATTCTGTCTGTAAGCACGATAGCTCAAAAAGTTTTGAATGAATTCTGATAAAACTTTGTGGGGTCATGTTACTGTAATACTGTAATTCGGCTTACGTCCACCAACGTCTTCAAGGTCAGCTTCATGATTTATTGGTCGAAAATGGACAAAACTTAGAAACTACGATTCTTACAAGTGTGCTGTGTATTGTCAACATATAGAAACATATAGAAAGTACTGTATTAAGATTTGAAATATCATATCACATTTGACCTCTGACCTAGCTGTTTCCCTTCCTTAAGAATTTCTTCTTCTGTCATTTTTGACTGAGGCCTTTTCTGATGAGGCTTCAGTGAACAGTAGATAGATCAGCTGAAGGGTCAGATGGATCTCTCAGGTTCTGTGTCAGGTCTTTGCTGGATTAATTTTTTACTTAAGGACTTGACTTTCAGATACTGTTCATCTGCTGTAGTGTTTTTAGTCTGGCCACTTATACTTTTGTTCACCACTTGTTCAGTTTCCTCAAACTTTTGAAGAACACAGTGCACACCATGCAATATGAAAATGAACTGAAAAAGCAGCCAGTGTCAGGAAAAAAAACAAACTTTACATGAACTTCAGAAAGCCTGATGAGCTATTGCTCCAGACCATTAAAAACTATAAGAATGTCTGGCTCCTACGAAGCAAAATATAAAGAAATGAGGGGTGCCTCATGACACTGTAAGACTACTTCGAACAACTTGTTTCGGACAGAGGTTGAACTGATGGCGTGTGAAAGGCCAAGTATAAGACGACAGGAAATGATTAAACTCTGAACTATGCAAAACCTCCTCCCTAGAGTCCCAGAATAAACTTATTTAGCTGAAAATGAACATAAAGAGTACTGCTTAATGGAGGAAAACACAGTCAATAACTCCGTGTGCTACAGCACTACATGCTGTTCTTAAGGAAGTTAAACCTAAATGTGTATATCAGTGTGTATTATCATGCACTATGAGCACAGTTAGTAGAAAGTTGTTGACTTGAAGAAAACTGGCTGACAAACTGAGCTTGTGAACACATATTCAGATGAAATATAAGCCTGGCCCAGAGCATTACGTCACTGCAGGCCTGTGAAGCAGTCGGAGTCCTTCCTCTCACTTTTAAACGTAACCATTATCTCAAAAGCTTCACAGTGTCTTGTAAGCCTTTGGTGAGCCTGTTTATGCACGGCAGGAGAATAACATCAGATCAGTCAGTCTTAATGTTGCACAACTACAGAAAGAACACAGTCGATCGAATTAGGGCAGTAATGGGTACATTTACAGAACAAAGCACCAAACGCACATTTGAAATGTGTGAGGGCAGATATTAACAGAGAACCAGGAATTTTAAAATAAATTATTACAAATTTACAAGTGGCCAGTCTATTATTTAACTGATTTCTTTTTTGCAGCATTTAAAAAATTAATAAATCAGTGGCTGGTGGGGAGGGCACCATGGGGCAATATGAGTCAACTTCTACATAGATTTTCCTAATTAGTTTAATGTCAGTGTGTAACTGAGGGAATGGTTTTGTGTGTGTGTGTGTGTGTGTGTGTTAGGGTCAAAGGACCTTGTGGTAAAAGCTCAGGTTCTGGCTGGCGGCAGAGGAAAGGGGACGTTTGAAGGCGGACTGAAGGGAGGAGTGAGGATCGTCTACTCGTAAGTAATCCAGCCTTTATAATTAAACAGCTTAAGTCATACACGAGTCCTCAGTGACAACAAAATCACCTGAATCACAGCTGTCTTTTTATAAACACATTTCAGATAAAATGCTGTTCCTACTTACCTCTGTACACTGCTTCACAATAAAACCCACATATTCTGTGTCCTGCATTATTTTAGCCACCTTGATTAGTGGATATGTGTAGTAGTAAGTAAGTTACATTTGCCTGGTTCGTTATAGTTTTTTTTTTTTGCTGCTTTATAGAATCTTCAAGAATTTTAATAAGTAAAAATAGTCAATAGGAACACAGTAGGCTAAGAGTCATTAGCTGCCCAGGCCCTACTTGTTCTGCTGCTTCCCCATTAGCTGGGGAAGTGACAGATATAAGTCAATAAATTCAATAAAAAATCGCTAATAAATCGAGGCTGTATTGTCCTTGCAGGAGGATTAGGCCTCTATGATGGTGAAGCAGTTATTAAAATACTTGCTAAATGGTGTTTGAAAGCCTCAGATTGATTTGGGTCTACTCTGTAGAGACCCTGTTAAATTTTTAAAAAAAACACAAGCTTAATATCTGTGATAGACGGTGCTGTCGGGGTGTACCCAGCCAGCACGGCATTGAGCCTTCCCCACAACCTTGAACTGGATAAAAAGTTAAGAAAATGTATAAATAGACACTCAATATCTTTGGTGTTTCTAAACACAGCGAGACAGCAGCAGGGCTCCGCACTATGGAGCGAGTTCAGCGTATCCAGGGTATTATTCTGTTACACTGGTGATCAGGTTATCAACTCATGAATTTAACCCACCCTGTGTGCGCATGTGAAAGAGGTGGTGTTGGCAGCATCTAAAAGGGGCGTTTCACAGGCCATCTGACTTTTCTTCCACAGGAAATGATTCTGATAGATAGATACTTTATTGATCCCACAAGGGAAATTATTAGTTATTACTATGCGTCCTACACCAGAGACATTATCAAATGGTGATTAAAAATCTACAAAGAACATTAAAATGTAACCGTAAAATGCAAGGACGACAGATGACTGCTGCTGAATCATTAATCTGGTGATTTAGCGCACAGAGCGGCAAAATAAACATTTTAATTCCTGTGAATAATTTTATTGTTGAGTCGCTCTCAGTGCTGCTGTTTATTTCTAAGGTGACGGCTGCGCATCAGAGCTCTGAAACTTTAAACTGGATCCATTTAAACATTTAAGCTCCCACAGCCTGATAAAGGAGACGTGGAAATTGGAGATCACAGTGAGATTAGTGTGGCTGATTGAA
Source organism: Archocentrus centrarchus (assembly GCF_007364275.1). Lineage (NCBI taxonomy): Eukaryota > Metazoa > Chordata > Actinopteri > Cichliformes > Cichlidae > Archocentrus > Archocentrus centrarchus. Next base: position 30,924,318 of record NC_044366.1, read on the forward strand.
CAGGTATCCTTGGTGGGTGCTCTTGTGTTTCCAGCAGTGTGAAAGAGACTCAGCAGCAGATTTAGAACCAAGTAAAACAACATTTATACATTTACTAAATTACGCACATTCCTGTGAAAATGCCACACAGTTGCGCTTCATTCAGTGGTTTTAAAGAAGTACAGCTTAACAGGCTGCACATATACAACATGTTCCCCCAGCAGAGAATCTATGTTGCATTTAAAACATGCTGTAAATAAAAGTCTCAGTGAAATCATGGCGCTTCCAAATGATTTGAGACTGAAACTCTGAACATCAGCTGCTTCTGACAGTTTCAGTTTTTATTCTCTCAGCTGCACGCCAGCTGCTGTTTAATGGTCTGAAAGTAAAGATTAAATATAAAAAAGGAAATCAAACATAGGCTTAGTCTGCATACAAATTTGCAAGTACAGTGCAGGTGCCCTGTTTCAGGATCATATACTAATGCTTATAGAACAATAAAACTTGTAAAATTGTTTGCTGCCAACAGGGGAAAAAAACAAGGAATAAAGCTGTGTCTAAGGATCTATGATTCTTATTGATGCTCATCAGGGAAGCACAAAGACTTTAGACCCTCCTGCTCGCCCCACAGAGTTTCGAGGGTCTTCCAGGAATGTTGATGGTATTTTCTGGAGACCTGATTGGTCAGTAGGGAGTGATTTCATACCTGTTGATTTTTAATCTGGTAACTTAACTTTTGCTGTAAACCTAACCTGCCCAGGAGCAGGTTAGGTTTACAGCATAAGTTACCGTAGTGATTTACCCCAGTACAAAGTGAGCCACCTTGGTAATACAGAAAATCCAGGGTTAACCCCATAGTTACCTGGATAAGCTCAAATCCTGCCTCGTAGTGTTCACTCCTGCTCGTTGGCTTACCTGAGATTTTCTAAACAAACAAAGCAAGACGTGCACATAAGGAGCCCGGTTGGTTTAAAAAACGAAACAAAAAAAAAAAAAAAAAAAGAGTAATTTTCTACTTTGTATGCTTTAAAAGCTCTAAATTTAGCCCTGGGCAAACCTGGCGTAATTTGCTGTCTAATTTTCATCTCCAGGCCCGAGGAAGCCCGAGACATTTCATCCCAGATGATCGGTCGAAAGCTGTACACCAAGCAGACCGGGGAGGCGGGCCGCATCTGCAACCAGGTATTCATCTGCGAGCGCAGGTACCCACGCAGAGAATACTACTTTGCCATCACCATGGAGAGGTCCTATCAGGTGAGAACACAGATGCACCTATATGAAACCAAATGATGTGCTTGAGTAATTTGCTGAGCTGAGAACATCCAGGCACTGTCCAGGCTAAATGAGTTGAATGGAGAGACACAAAGGTGGGAGAACTTGTTGCTGCTGTCTCCAGTTTTACATGTAAAACACCTTCCTCATGAATCAAAATTAAGATCTGTGCCATAAAAAAATATAAATGACACAAGTTTGATATGAAATGAGACGTTTGTAATTACTGCCTTTACAAATGTACATTGGACCCCCCCCCCACGCATAGAGTCATTTCTTATATTTTCATTCAGATGACTAAATTAAGCAGAGCACATGTAGATTCATCGGTCAGTGCTTAAATGCATCTTGACTCATCTTCACTGACCTCATAACAAAGTCATGACGTCCATAACAGATTTGTGCTGGTTTAATCAGATTTAGACCACTAGATGGCAGCACAATACTAAAGCTAGAGATGACTGTTGTATAAAGTCTGTGTTAAACTAACACTTTGAGCAGTTTCGCTGGATCTTGTCTGTATGCGCTGCCTGATTATGAAAGAATAAAAACCTGACCATCCAGTAAAGTTGGTGACGGCTCAACAAACATTTGTGTCCGTTGTGCGGCTTATAATTTGATCATCTCATTACACGTGATTTTTCTCTGCTGAGAAATGAATAATGATGCTGCTCACCTGAGAAATTTCTTTGTAGTATTTTGCCTTCAGCGCAGCAGAAACAAGAAGAAGGTGTTCTCAGCTCAGGAGTGTTTGGAACAAAACCTTGTATTAACTGTGGTGTGTGTGTGATCTGAAACGCCTCCTGAGGATGTGCAGTCATGAAGACTTGTGTGGAAAAACTTTTTTTTTTTTTTTTTTAAGTGCAGCTGTGTTTATGACACCAGCAGTGCTGCTGCAAGTAATCAGCACGTTGAAGTGATCAGCCTATTGACAATCAGATGAATGCCATGAAATTAATTAATAAGCATTTTGATATTTTATAAAATATTTAGTGTTGCTTTGCAAGCAACAATGAGAAATACTCCGGTGTGAGAGTTTCTTCTTTTTCCTGTTTTACATGACTTAAAATGGAAAATCTGGGGGTTTTTTTGTTATTATTTTCTCATATAAAAAAATCACTAACTGGTTACTTGAGAAAATAATCTACAAATAAATGGCACAATTATTATTGTGGTCTTTTGCATTTCAGTGTGAGGATGGTGCTTTTCCTGTGCAGTCGGAGCAAAAGCAGCAGAATGATCTGACGGGTTATAGAAAGACATTGTTTGATGGCAGTAGCATCCTTCAGTTTTTACACACAAAAAGATCAATTTTAAGTCTGAAGCATGTGGCTCTGAAATTTATGAAAAATTACAGGAAGAGCAGGTAGGTCAGTGAAAAACAGAAGGTAATTTTGATTGTAATTATTGGGAGAGGAGAATGAAAACTTACTTGCACAAAGTCACTCATATTAAATCAGTAATTTTCCTTGTAAATGTAAAATCCTGTCTATTTAAGGCTTCACAGATTTTTAAGCTAAAATATTGCAGTAAGTGAGAATTTAAATCCCCATCCCTCCCACTCGTGTCCCACAGGGACCTGTGCTGATTGGCAGCTCACAGGGTGGCGTGAACATCGAAGATGTTGCGGCGGAAAATCCAGATGCCATCGTGAAGGAGCCCATCGACATCGTGGAAGGCATTAAGATGGAGCAGGCCGTCAAGGTACGATCGATAGTAGATGTGATAAGTCATGAAACAGACTTGAGGTGCCCCAACTTTGTAGTTTGGGCTGCAGGAAGACAGAAGGATTGTGTTTGTGTGCATTCATGCTGCAGTGAGCAGTAAAATGCCTAAATCACAAGGGGCTCATTGCTGTTTACAGAAGGACAACAGATCCAGATCCAGTCTCTTATAAATCTGGGCTCAGTTTGGAGAAATTGGTAACTTCTTCTCAGCAGACTTCCTCCAACCTGCTGTGTGTGTTTTTTTTTTTTTACAAATATGTCTGTTATAATTCAGGTTAATGCTTTTTGTTTTGCTGCCCTGTAATACCAAATTTCCTCCCACCATCCCAAATTTTCTCTGAGCCTAAGATAGAATCATTTCCAAGATTTATAGAAAGCAACTGGTATTTTTTCATGTTTACAGTATGAAATTGGTGCCTGGTTTAGAAAAATCATCCTGTTTTCATTTTCAGTCTGATGGTTGCTTTTAAAATATCCTGTTATTCAGGAAGAGCGCTGGTTGGTTGGTATGCCAAGCAAGATAAATAATGCCCCGTGTTCTGCCTTATTTACAAAGATGAGTCTACAGGCGTTCAGTTGCAGCTTTTTACAGAAGCACATTTTCACGAGACCATCAAACAACAACAGAGATGCATAAAGAGGTACAGTGGTATGCAAAGGTTTGGGCACCCCTGATAATTTTCATGATTTTCCTTTGTAAATCATTGGTTGTTTGATATTTGAGAAGTGAAACGAAGTTTATAGGATTTACAGAAAGTGTGCCGTAATTAGTTAAACAAAATAAACTTCATTTCACTTCTCAAATATCACTGTGTTCATCTGCTATATGATATATTTAACTGAAACTGCTGATCTGAATGACCAATGATTTATGAAGGAAAATCATGAAAATTATCAGGGGTCCCCAAACTTTTGCATACCACTGTATTACATGTGAATTTGCAAATGGTCTCAATTAGACACTGGCTCTAGTCCTTATGAGGGAGTAGGCCTGTCCTTTAAGGACCACAGGAAGGGTGTGATTCCTCTTTGTGAATGCTGGCTGCCTTTTGCCATCAGGCTGATGCTGCAGTGTTTGTAATGTAGCTGAGGTACTTTACAGCTGCTTTAAGGCTGAAGAGAGTGAGGATTCCCCCTACATGCACTGAACAGCTAAAAGGCAGGAGTGAAATAATTCAGCACACTCGAGCTGAGCGCTCGGGTGTGCTCGCTCGATCGTGATTGGATCATGAACTCCTTTACTGTGGTGTATTTCCAGTTCACGCTTCACCTGAAAAGACTCAAAACATTTCAGCTTTCATAAGACCATCATCTTTGAACCAGGTGTTAACCTCACAGGGAGCTCCATACGACTAACTAGCACTGAACATATGGCTAATTAGCATTATCGCTACATCTGCACATTACCAAAGTGTTGTCTCAACCCATCATTAAAAATAAGCTGTTTGCACTGACAAAAAAAACCATGTTCTTCAAAAAAAAAAAAAGAAAAGGAAAAAGAAGCGATCATCTTGTAGCCAGGGCGTGTTATGTCTGCTTGTGTTCTGGCATACATCGACTTATATTTCATAATTACAGAAGGCTCGATGAGGTTCTCTCTCACACTGGAGCAGAGAGCTGCATCTGTACAGCTCCTGTTGGGTTTCCTCTTTTTAAACACTCTGAATATATACTGCTCAAAAAATTAAGGGATCATCACAGGTCAACACCAAGTCAGTTCAACATCATGATATCAATATTTCCTGTTAGGAAGCATAAATCATTGCGACTCCATTTCACCTGCAAAGCAAAGTAACAACAGTTGGACAGCTCTTGAAAAGGGAATGACAATTTCTCTCTCCTAATCCCTTTTTCCTCTAGTTTTGCTTTCTTTGTCATTGCTGGTAGCATGTGTGTATCTGGACACACTACAGGTAGCCCAACTCCTCCAGGATGGCACATCCACATGTGCTGTCACAACAGGGTTTTTAAATAAATAGGGAGAGCTGGGCAGGGCCGTAGGAGGACATCAACCCTGCAGCAGGACCAGGATCTGCTCATTTGTGCAAGGTAGAACAGGACAAACACTGCCAGAGCCCTACAAAATAACCTCCAGTGGGCTATTCATGAGCGTGTTTCTGACCAAACTGTCAGAAACTGACTCTGTGAGGGTGGCGTGAGACATTCACAAAGAACATTGGAATGGCAGGTTCTCCGCTGGAACCCCATTTTCTTCACACCATCTCTTCCTGCTGCTGGGTTCCTGCCCTTCTACGACCTTGTCCAGCTCTCCTTGTGTATTGACCATCTTCTGGTTTTATTAATAATTTTTTTTTGGAGCAGTGAATAAACAAATTTAGAATATTAGGTACAAGAGTGACATGGACTGTTAGATTAAAGGCCTTTTAAGTGTCTAATCTGACCGCGTCAGACGTTTTAGTTCTTGTGGCTCCGTCTAGAAAAGTTCAGGCCTGCAGTGAATGTGTTAAAACAGAGCTCAGCAGGGGAAGGTCGAACCCCAACCTGAGTCTGTGGATCGATCGTCAGTAATGCTCCATTAGAAAACATTAATTTGCAAACTCTGAAATATAAAGATAAATAAAATTATATTAACAGCTAGCCTGAGTTAACCATTAAAGCAGTACTACAGTTAGAGCTTCTTTCTCTCCTTTCATCCTTCTTATTTTTGGTGGACTTTCCCTCTTAATTTTGCTTGTATATGCACTCTTGTTGCCGCCCTGTCTTCCTTCTTGTCTGCTTTTCTTTCCGCTCAGTCCTTTTCCCTCTTTTGCTGCACGTCTGTGACTCTGAATATTGAATATGTTGGTTGTCATAGTGAATGCAGAGACTCAATATATTTGACAGAGAGCAGAGGTGTTGATTGCAGAGCTCTCAAAGTAGATGGAGCGGCATTGATATTCCTTCACTGCATTTATTTTTGTGCGTCAAGACCACATTTTTTGAAACGGCATGATGTTCTTACAGGCCCAGCAGGCTTTCTCGGCTTCTAATGAAAGCTGCTTTTTTTGTTTGAAATTCTGCTTTTGTCTTTATGTGGACACATTTTTAAAAGTATATCGGACATTTTAACATTTTAAAATCAAAGGTGGCAGGGCACAGTGGGAGTCATTTCTTTCAAATTACTGTATTACAAATGTGTTTAAACATATTCATGATGGAGCGTTTGGTGGCAGTTAGGAAGCTCTCTGGCAGCAGTGAGTGAGCCAAAGTGCTACATCTGCGAACAAGAAAAGCCAAAATGATGAGCTGAAAGATGCTAAAACAGATCTCAGTGCAGTTCAGGGAAACAGCCAAATCAAACCATAGTTCTTGTGTCATTGTTGATCGTGGCTATAAACATGGATTATTTCAGCATTTCTCTGCCTGTTATAAAATATCTTGCTGCTGATTTTATTGACAACTCGTGTCCACAGAGAACAAAATGTGTGCGCCGTTTAGATCGTCGGAAAGTGTTTGGATGTGTGATGAAATGTTTCATGTTGCTGCAGGTTGCTCAGAAGATGGGCTTCCCTCCAGCGCTGGTGAACGAGGCAGCTGAGACCATGGTCAAACTCTACAATCTGTTCATTAAGTACGACGCCTCGATGGTCGAGATCAATCCTATGGTGGAGGACTCCTCTGGCATTGGTAGACACACGCACAGAGACACATGTGCATGTCTGTATTTCTGTTTTTGTGGGGCGGCGGGGGAGCTGTGGGTGATAGTCTTGTCTAGCTTTGTCTCCCAACCTTACCCAGCAGTTGTAGTGATGTGTGGCCTGATCATGTTGGCAAGCAAATGTGTTTACAGTTGTTCTGAACACATTTTAAGGCTTCAGCAGAAGGAAATAAGAACAGATTAAAGTCATAACTTTGTTCCTTAGTTCACTGCTCTGCTCTCTCTCACACACACACACACGTTCTGTCTTAGTCAAATTTTTTGATCATGAGGTCCAGATGACCCACTAAACTCCATCCTCGTTTAACAAAGAGATGAAGCCACAATCAGTTTTGTGGTATTTTAATAAATGTAAACACCAGTTTGGTCTTATTGATCAATTCAGCCTGTATTCAGCTGAAAGGCCAAATGCAAAGATGCCCAAATTGTATTTTTTATTTATTTATTTTTAAGAATCTGTCAGACTGCTGATCTTAAAGGATGGCCATTCAGTTCATTGTGGCATTTCATAAAAATTAAAATATAAAAAACCAACAGCAAAAAAAAAATCTAGCTGACTACACCCACAGCCCTGCATGCTGCGGGTGTTTTATTAAAGTCAGTGAACATGTATGAAGTGTGATGGGTCTAGCTTGAACAGGATGCATCTATGGTGTGAATTTGGAATTGAAAGGTGAGCTCATTTTCGAGTTCCCGCATTCACGAGATTTTCAGAAAACTTGACCTCTGACCTTTACCTTCAGGTCAAGGTGGGAGAGATTCAAACTCATTCGAGATTTTTAGCAGAGATTGTATTGTCATAGCCTTGGCGTCTATGTTGGCAGGGTCTCGAGAACAATCTCATTTAAGATGTTCAAAGTCACACCATCGATCCATCAGGGTCGTGGGGGGCTGACATAGGGTGAGAGGCAGGGTACAGGTCGCCAGAGAGACAGACAGCCATTCACACTCACATTCACAAAATGGGCAATTTGGCCAATTAACCCTAACCTCAGGAACTGCATGTCTTTGGACTGTGGGAGAACATGCAAACTCCACACAGAACAGCCCGGCCCAAGGCGGAATCGAACCCAGACCCTCTAGATGTCATTCTGTGAGGCAGTAGTGCTAACCACCACGCCACACCATAGATGCTTCTACTAAAAATGTCGGATGGGTTTGAATACGCTGACACAGAGGCTATGACAATACCTCGACTTTTTCTTCGAAACAGCTAATTATTGCAACCGTGTCCAATGAAGGGGCAATCTTGTTGCCTTTGACATGGTTGCTTCAAAAAATGGGGATCAGGCGCTCCTAAATATGTTTAGTTGAGGGTCTATTTTTAGTCACACTTATGATTAAAACCCTGAAGCTGTCCAGCATAACAGCATCAGCTTCCTGCTATGTTTTCCACTCTACACCGACCTCTTTGTTTGACTTTAATGTGAAAACAGGCTACTGACAACAAGCTAAAGAATTTGTTAGGTATGGCTGATTCTGTGTTTTTAATTTACACATTAACTCGTGGGGTTGTTTCTGGCCCAAACAGAGCAGCTGACCAGACAATTTTTTTTCCCCCTCATTGGGCCACAGGTTATGTCAGATCCTGCCGTTACCCCATTTTTGACTTATGTGGACCATTTGTTCCTAAATGAACACCATCATGCAGTCCTTCCTTCATCAGTACAGATCTTTCGAATATCTTGCTGCTTATCAGACTTTTAAAATCACCAGCGGACTCTTTGGAGTTGCTCTTCTCTTTCAGCTACATAGTTCTGTTGGTGTAGCCTGTCAGAGTGATTATGCAGAAGAGGTTTGACCCAGACAGAGCAAACATTAAACGTAAATGACTTATCAGTTTAATCATTAGCTGAGGGAATTTTTCTCTCAGCAAATATCAAGATTGTTTTATTGGCCGGGCCTAGTTGACATTAATGAAAACGGAGCCATGCTAGTCTTATCCAGGTTCGCAGTCTTGCTGACTGAGGTCAGTATGGTGTGGTTGGTATGCGTGTGTAGCTCTTGGCCTCTAAAGGTCATTCTCATTTTGGGAAACAGACTAATTTAACTGAACTTATGGGTCTCTTGCAAGAAGAAGTGTGATAGGGTTTGTGAAAGCATCCTGGAGATGATCAGGGGATTGATTTCAGTCCGAGGTGTGTGTGTGTTGTTCTGTCAGTGAGTCAGAGTTAATGGCTTTGCCTGATGCACAGTGAAGAGCTCCTCATGAATCACAGCTCTCAAACACACTTGTAAGAAAAGGAGACCACTGACCTTTGTGCCGAAGAAAATGCTGAGCACCTGATGAGAAGTTAAGTCCGTATTCTGCATTACCATCATGTCATTTGAAGAAGAATTTTAAAAAGAATATAAGTAATAGTGCTTAGCCTCTTTCACAGTAGCCAGCTGGTTGCAGACACAGATTCGACACTATAAGGCTGGACACAGAACAAGTAACGATGTCTTTTTGGGTCTGCAGACCCACTGTGTTCCTTTTTCCTTGTACTGATAACATTTTGAAGCAAGGAAATAACTGAGTGTAAAAGAGAACTGTAGAGATCAGTTATCTTCCTGACTTCTGTTTGTTTCAGTATGTTAAGCACAGTAATTTCTGTCCTTGACATGTTGAATTGTTTCATCATTTCTAAAGTCACATGCATTTAAAAGATCTTAAAAAGAAGCCCCGCTGTACATTTACATTCCCGGTGCCAGTGCTGGAAAGACTCTGTGTCCCAGAGTTGATGAGAAATTTTTTTTTCCTGGCTCCTTCTGCACTCGGGGGCTGTCGCAGATGGAGAGATGAGCTGAAGTCGATCTTCCGCTAATGCCAAAATCTCATGTGTCTGCTTGTCAACAGTGATGTGCATGGATGCCAAGATCAACTTTGACTCCAACGCAGCGTACCGCCAGAAGCAGGTGTTCGACATGAGGGACTGGTCTCAAGAAGACCCGCGGGACCGGCAGGCCGCCAAGGCTGACCTCAACTATATTGGCCTTGATGGAACCATTGGCTGTCTGGGTCAGTGCAGGCGAAATGTCAAAAAAGCTGTTTATGTAGTTTAATTTTTCTTTTTCTTTTGATGAAGAAGAAACTGGATACTGCAGTTCCCATAATGCTCAGTAATGCCACTTGTTACACATATCGTGCCTTGTGATATTGCATATGCAAGTTTAAAAAATGAACTTTATCGGTAAAAACACCAACACTGGACAAAATATAGATATAATTATGAAGGTTAGATTAAAGAAAAAGCTTGCTAAATTTGCCCTGTGATTACTCTTTACTGCAGTCACTCTGTCTCATCTTTACTGTGTTTTTTCTCCAACTTTAACAACAACTTGTTCTGGATCTGTAGTTGTTAAAACGTAGCACAATGTGCTCCAACGCTTTCTATTGGCTCAAAGTGTGAGGGGCTAATAAATACAGTAGGGTGGTGTTTTACAGCACAGTAACGCCCAAGTGTAAATACCGTTTTTAAGAATCTGTCATGTTTTGTTGTTGTCACTTAAAGATTTTAAAATGGATTTTAAAGCCTGTTGAACCATTCTGGCAGATTTTTTGAGAGCCACTTTATCACATAACACAGGGCAGTAGTATGATTAGTTTCAGATTCAGCGTTTGCTCAAGGATCTGACGATCCTTGAAGCACATACCTGAGCTGCTTCAGTTTGAAGTGGTGCATCAGTATCAGTGTCTAAAATCCACCACCAGTTGGCTTTTAATAATGACCATCCTCGTAATAGGAGCGATTTAAACATGATGTGTCACTTTAATGCCAGCTTCAGTACCAGTCAGTGTTTTTTTTTTTTTTTTTAATCCAGTACATATTAGGATCAAAAGAAGACAATCCTGTACCTCAGTCCTTTGACTGATGGCTTTGTCTGTTTTAGTAAATGGAGCAGGCCTGGCCATGGCTACCATGGACATCATCAAGCTCCACGGTGGCACACCAGCCAACTTCCTGGATGTTGGAGGAGGAGCCACAGCTCATCAGGTGACGGAGGCCTTCAAACTCATCACCTCTGACCGGAAGGTAAGAAGATGTCAACTTCTACAGGCTGTTCAGAGTTTTTGGAGAGGAAATTCTTGAAGCTGGACATAGCTCATCCCCTCTGAGCTTTGTAATATGGTGACATCGTTGAAATCCAAAAACACACAACTCTTTTTAACATTCAATTTTTGATTGTTTTTTTTGTTTGTTTGTTTGAGAGAAAAACATTTTATTTTGCTGTTGATTCGCTTAGGTTCAGGCCATCCTGGTTAACATCTTCGGAGGAATTATGAGGTGTGACATCATTGCCCAGGGCATCATCATGGCTGTAAGAGACTTGGACCTCAAGATCCCCATCGTAGTGCGGTTACAAGGTACAGCACGCACAACCAGTATGAGACACACACTGTGAAAACGATTAGACAGTAGATCTGAGTGTGAAGTTACATTAGTTAAATTCAAGCTTTGAGTTTATCTGAATTAGAATTTTTACTCTTGTTAAATGTTTTCCCATGAGACCGATGGGTGGATTGATGCAGCACCTGCAGGAAACTGGGTGTTGTGCCAGACTCCCTCTGTAGTAAGGAGGGAGCTGAGCCTGAAGGCCAAGCTGTGCATCAACCAGTCTGTCTGTGTTCTGCTCCTCACCCATCGCTGTGAGTCACCAAATGTAGTTCCCTCTGAATGCTGCCTGACGACAGGGTGAGGATCTCAGACATCTGGTAGGAGCCAGTTGAATTAATTCGGGAATAGGATCAGAGGTCAGGATCGAAGATTATATCTAACTCATCTGGACTGGGAATGCTTCAAGACGAGAAGATCTTGCTGAATTGAGGGATGTCTGATCTTAGGGAGCTAATGAATGTGAGGAAATCCCTACAACTCTCCAGCACAGTCTTTCAGTTTAAAAATAAGTACAAAAACCAAACAGATATTTATAACACAGATTTAATAAAAAAAAAAAGAAATTAAAATAGACACACTCCTGAACCCCAGGCTTTTAATGTTCTGGATCGACCACAGCCACAGGTTTTCCCTCCAGTGGAAACACACACACACACACACACACACACACACACACACACACACACACACACACACACACACACACACACACTCCCCACCTCGTCAGGCGGGTTAACTGGCAGCAGCTGGCAGTGCTGAAGGGAACGTGTCTGTTTCGTTTGATGCTTCCTACTTCAAAGTGTGGCTCTTGAAAACAAGCAGAAAACGACAAACCCAAATGAGGTGTGCGTTATTGTGATATCGCGTGATATATGCATGTGTACATTTACACTCTGCATTATCAAAGGAGGCCAAGTGGTGAATACAAAGACTGCTGGTCCTTTGTGGCCTTCCAGGGAGCTGAATCCCTTGTTGGCTGAAATTCCTCTGCCAATTTGGTTTTCTCATCTTTATTCATTCTGCAGTACAAGGCAGTGAAATTTGCAAGCACAAAGAAATGGTGCATGCTTGTATTTGGAGCCTAAACAGAGCTGACATTTCTCAGTTTTCCTCAGGGCAACATTTTCTGCTCCTGTTTTCTATTTTGGAATCGAGAGGATGTCACCTCAAAACGCTGCTGCTGAGCTGCGCTGCCAAGACGGTAACTGCATTGCAGCTTTAGACATGTTATGTAAATTAAACTGGAGAGATGCCTTCTGTTTGCACGTTTAATCTGTTTTATGAAGTAAGTTATTCTTGACACGTTTTATAATCTAAGACGTAAAAGCGCTTCTTCTTTTGAAATCTGATCCTCTCTCGTGTCTCAGCGTGGAGTCAAGTTCCTCACACGTCACTGCGGAAAACTCCTCAAACAGTTGTATGAAGGATCACCTCTGCCGTCTTTTCTGGGAATTTTCATCCATGGGTGAAAAATAGGGCAGCTAGTTGAACAGATTTTAGTGTTATTTTTGAGCTCTACTAGGGAAGCTTTGCCTGTTCATGCTCTCCCTGAAACAGGCCGTTTCAGCTCCGCTCCCTTTAAGGTTGACCTAAGCACCAGTGAAAGTCAGATTAAAACAAGAAGCAATCCGAGAGCACAATCCTCCAATAAGGCAGCTCACTCTGTGCAAAGTATTTACTTTTAAGGGAATAGTCTTGTATTTTCTTTTTGTTCTTTTTAAATGTACTTCACATAAAAATCAGATCCGAGCAGCATGACAGATCTTTACTTTGATTATAAAGGAGCAGGTCATGGATAATAGGTACTGATTTATAAATAACTGGACATGAATAACTTGAGCTTATTACATAATATTATACTACAGTATATTTCTAACTAATGAGGCAGATCATTCACTTTCTCTTTCTATGTATTAATTATTTTAAAGAAACATTTACATGACCACGCTCTACATCCTTACAAAGTTTTATCCGAATTCATTCAAAACTTTTCGAGCTATTGTGCTTACAGACAGAATGACGCACACGCTGCCACAAACAAAACCTCCTTGCTGAAGGTAAAAAGGCCTAATCACACAGGTGATATGGTGACAGATAATTAAAATATGATTTTTTAAAAAATTGCTTAAAAATCTTTATTATAGACCTTTTCAAATGTTCAGGCAGGTCTCAAGTTAGGTGTATATGTGCATACAGAAACACACACCTGAGTTGATAAAAGCTTGTAGAGAGGAGCAAATTAGTTTCATCTGTTAGAAAAAGTAATCTTAATATTATCCATGAATATTTTGGCCTTTTTTCTTTTCCATATTTTTCTATTTGTTTCAAAATCTGATAAAATTTGATTATTTATATTGAAAGTTTGTTAATCTGAAAACATTTAGCAACAAATGTATGCTATTCATCTACTTGTTGAGTCATATGTGTTATTAAGCGTAGACTTGTTGATGCACTGTAAATCAAATCCGGAGAAGACCGAGGATGGAACCCTGAGGTACCCACACAGTACCTCGGCTCTGTGACTTGGGCTGCTTTAAGGTCATTTGGTATAACATCTGTTTTCAGAGATAAAGATAAGGCGTGGCTGAAAGGCTCAGCGATAGAGGAAGTTACCTACGTTACAAGAGTACACCCTGTTTCTTCATGGCCTGCAGCATCTCCACTGTAGTGCCATGCATTTCTGTAGAGGGAGGGGCTAACATATGTTGACAAGAAAAAATATTGGTCATTAATATTGGCTGTGACAGAATCATCTTCATTTTTTAAAAATAATTTTCTTCAGTGAGTATTTTCACATCTGAAGATTTTAGACATAAAATATAAACATAGCTGAGATTTTAACTACTCATTGGCCACCTATAGTAATGTGACTACAGTGCGATGGTTGTTTCTCTACTTTCAAAATGAACTTAATTGACGTATTGCAGTTGTGACTGTAAGGCTTCAGAGTACTCAGTCATCCGGTCACCTAAAACTAAATACTCAAGGCAATTTCAAGACCCTGCAGTAAAGTCAGCGTTGAGAATGACTTTTGCTGGACTGCAGCACATCATCATTTGCTAGATGCTATACTTGATAATCAAGTATATGCAAGCAGGAATTCCTTTTTAGATGAATGTGTATCATGAATTCTGTTTGTTTTCTTTAACACTAGGTTTATAAAATTAAAAGATGACAGAGAAAATAACTGAAATAACTTTCCAAAGCTGTTAAATTCTGTCTCATAATATCCGTGTGGTGTTCTGAACTGTGATAAGCTTTCAAACTCATCAATACGAGGCTCAAACTCTGCTTTATGGATTTTAAGTCAGAGCTACAAGTCCACAGCCAGAGTGGCAGCAGAGGGGCATGCTCTGTGCACACACACGTGTGTGTGACCAAATGTTTCGGACTACTTAATTGCGGCCTGTCACAGATACAGCGTGTGCCTCTTAAAACTTGAAACATCAGATGGGTCGCAGCGCCTCACTGATGAGCTGCTAATTGGACTCTGGAAACTTAACTGAACCACTTTCTTCTATGCTTCCTTCAAAACGGGAACATAATCTCTCTTAACAGTTTGATATACTTTTTAAAAAACAATTTTTTTTTTTTTTGGTTAAAGTAATTTAATAATAATATACTGTGTGTCTACACTGACAAGCTGTTTCATCTGTACGTTTATGCAAGCTCTTTTGCATCTAAGTTTGCTTCCCTGCTTCTGCCTGGATTCGTGGGTGTTTGTATCAGTGGGTAATTCTGTGATGGCCTCTGGATGTGAACAGTTTGTTTTGTTCTGTTTGTAATTCTTGTCTGGGGTTGTGAGGTCTGTCTGTATATTTATAGCATCTGTGTTCCAGACCAGCCGATGTTGCGTCAGTAGTTCATCTTCATTGATTTGTCTGCTTTTTTGCTGATGAACAGATGAATCATTCAAAGAACTTTTCCCCTATGGTAGTGTCTGTGGTTGCCATGGCTGCACAGCAAGCCACAGAGGCTAGTTGGAAAAAGCTGAACCATCATGGAGTCTGACGGCAGCCGCCTTCTTCCTCGTTGCCTTGAAAACAAAGGAGGCAGCAACGGCAACCGCTCGCTGTCTGACAGCACCTTTAATAAAACCCGCCTTCCAGGTTATAGGGCAGTTTGAGGGGAATTGAGTTGTCACTTTGGTCTTCTGGACATTTTCTTTTTCATCAAAGAAACTTCATCAGCTCTCCAAACTTCTGGAAAGACCTTTTAGATATTCAACTTTTTTTCACCCTTGAGTGCAAATGGAACCTTTTGTCTGAGGGTGGACAGTTCAGGAAGCACAGGTATACACAGAAAACTACAGGGAGGTTATTAGCTTCCTCAAGGTTCAAAAGAGCATCCAAATAAATTCTTGCCTGTAACAAGAAACTGTATCAGTCCTGACGGCGACACAGCTGCAGGACGGCCAAAGGTGCTGCTGTTTGAAAAACTCAAAATCTCTGTTTGTTCTCAGGGACGAGAGTGGACGATGCCAAAGCTCTGATCGCTGCCAGTCCGCTGAAAATCCTGGCCTGTGACGACCTGGACGAAGCCGCAAAAATGGTACACACAAAGACACGCTCAACTCAAACACACAAGTTTGTTGTCACGAAAGGGGAGAGCAGAACTGACACGTACCTGCCTCTAGGTGGGTTGCTGAATGTGAGCATGAGGAGGAGGGTGTGTGAGTGTGTATGAGAGAGAGAAAACCAACGTGAGGCAAAACGTCACTTTACATTTATAGCACAAAGTAACCAGAAAGCAGCAATGTGTGAAAACGTAGGTGAGAAAAGGGTTGGGGAGCAGGTGTGCAGGGATGCAGTTTGGTAACATTTTATTGAATCTTTTCTAAACAGTTTGATTAGTTGCTTAAAAGTGGATTTCTTGCAGTAACAAAGTTTTAACTTAATATTCATCTGTATGGAAAAAAATGGTCGTTTGATTTGAAACCAGGATGTTGGAGATGAGCAGGATCGACTGTCAGACGTGTGAGTTAGTGAGGAAATGAAATGCTTTGTTCTGAAGGAGGTTCAGTGAAACTGAAAACGATGATTTTCATGTAAGATAAGAAATGGGAGCACTTTTGCTCATTGTGAGTGGTGATTCCTCGTGATTAAGAAAAAATGTTTGTCAGTCACCTGATGGTATTTTTGCCCATGTGGGAGGGGCCACTTAAATCTAATGATGTGTAAATAACTAAATAACCATAAAAAATAGTTTAGGATTTTACCAGATAAATATGACAATAAACATTGTCAGCATGGGGTGGGAACCCCAAGTTCGAAGTACAGGCTGTGTAGAAAAGAATAGATGAAGCTAGTAGAGATGAGCAATGAAGCCAGTGTGCGTTTGTTAAACCTGTATTGTCTCTAATGGCCAGCAGGGGGCGGGTTTCAAAAAGAGGTCTGATTGTGTGGAAAAAGGAGCAGAAAGCAGGGTGTGCTTTAGGGCAGCCCTACCTTGTAGCTGACAAGTCATTCCTTATGAACATGCAGTGTCTCTTTTTGGGTGGCCACATTTGGTTTCAAAGCACCAAGACTATGTCAGCAATTGCAACAGGTGATGTCACAGTGACTTCAGCCATCTTTTACATTCAGTCTCTAGTTTTAAACAGCAGAAAGCGTCTTTGTGCGCTGGCTCTGTGTGGGAAGCAAACCACAAGAAGAAGACTGCACGTGTGCAGACGGCTAATTAACAGGTGCAGCTGTTTGCTCCTCGATACCTGTTGGTGCAGAGAAGGAGGCGCCTGCCCTGAGAGAACACGATGTCTCATTCCAGTAGCATTACTGTATTATTGTTTGTCTATAAATTTTCTAGATTTGACACTTGGGAGCCCCACCCCCACGGCAAAAGTTACAGAAGGGGGTGTAAAAAGTTTCTAAGTGTAAAAAGTCAGTGGCTAAGTTGGTAATAATGAGGTGCACTGAGGCATGATGGGAATGTGTCAGTTGTCACAGCTGAGATATTCTGCATCTCAATCCTAAGTCAAAAACAGAATACCCGCCTAAACACACGAATTTCAGATTTTCGAGCGCAGTCATGAGGAGCATCGGGTTCCCAGTCAAAGAGTTTACTGCATGACCTCTGAGTGAGACCACGTTTGTGTCATCTTTTCTGTATTTGTGTCGTAGGAACATATCCTCATCTCCTCTTTAAAAAAGGGATTTTCTGGTTAAATAAAGGTATAGGCGGCACACTGTTGCCTCACAGCAACAAGGTCCTAGGTTCGAATTCACCATGTTTGCATGTTCTCCCCGTGTCTGCGTGGGTTCTCTCTGGGTGCTCAGGTTTCCTCCCACAGTCCAAAAACATGCAGTTAGTAGGGTTCGGTTAATTGGTGATTCTAAAGTGCCCACAGGCGTGAATGTGAGTGTGACTGGTTGTCTGTATCTCTGTGTGAGTCCTGTGACAGGCTGGTAGAAAATGGATGGATGTTGAAGTATTTTATGCCGCAATAATTCAGTAATTCTACTCGTCTCTGTCACTCTGTCTGCAGGTTGTAAAGCTTTCTGAAATCGTCTCTCTTGCAAAGGAAGCTCAAGTGGACATCACCTTCCAGCTGCCCATCTAAGAAACACAACCTTTATGATCTCTTCCTCCAAGCACTTCCTCACACAGCAACAACACACCACTCCACTAAACAACAGCGAGATGAGCTGGAGAGAAGACGCATTAGGTTAGGTCTTTGTTGAACTCTTCCTGGCTCTGTGGCACGATGGCACGACTCTGAACAGGTTTCACTTCTTTTTTTTTCTTTGAGTAGCACTAAAATCCCCATTTCCTGTCTCCACCCCACGTCTCCCTCCTTTACTCCAAGCCTCAAACCCCAAAAACTTAAGTTGCACTTGAGTCGATACGCACAAACCTCCTCCTCCTCCTCCTCGTTGTTCTTCTTCACTCTCTTCCGCTCTAAGAGGGAGACTCGCGGTGAGCCTTTCTGTCTGCTTTGGTACTTGTTTTGAACACTTCCTTTGACCTACTTTAAAAAATAATAATAAAAAATAAACACAGTATCTTTTTCCTGTTGGATTTCAGGTCTGAGTTGTTTTGAGTCAAGTCACTTCATGTTTTCAGCTGAATGCTTGTGAGACAGGCCCCACTGGTGTTATCCATTACATGGTTTAGCACGAGTGCCTTTTCAGTGTGCTAGCTCTGAATAGGAATGTAACAGAATAAAAAAATGAGCCTGTTTCCTCCATGCATGAGTTCCACGACGCTGTACGAGTGAAAACACACAAACATGCTGATAACCCCCCCCAGGCCTCAGTGTTATTTCTGTACCTCCTGTAGGCACGTGTGTTTATCAGCCGATTCATTACTCATCACACAGCAGCTGTTTCCTCCTTTCAGAACTGCGCGCTCCACACTGACGGTCTTCAGGTTCATTTCTGAGCGTCCGGAGAAGATTTTACCTAAAGTTTGCACCACTCAGTCCGGTTTAACCTCAGCTTTGAACGAGCCACATTTGTTTGGCTGAAATATTAACCGTGACACCTGCAGGCATATTGATCGATGTCAGGATCTGTGCGAGTATTGATGAGCGGTCCCAGAGTTTCCGTTCCGTGGCGGAGCTCGTGTGTGGGCATGTTGAACACAGGTGATACATCACAGCTAGCTTTCCTTTTTAAAGTAAATGAATTATTCAGCGTTCCTATTGGCCAGCTCAAGTTTCCCGTGTGGGCTCAAAGTAAAATCAGTGGTGTAAATTTCCTGTGTTCACTTCGTGTGTCTCACTCTGTTGATTCAGAATAAAGGAAAGTGAATTTAATGTTTTGAGATCATTTTTTCCACGTTAAAGCTGCAGCGCACCCTAAAGACTACTTTGTTATATTAGCTTGGGGGGGGGGGTTCACATGTCTGTTTTCTCACAGGTCTGTTTTTTCCAGTTGAGCTCAAACTGAAGTAGACAGAAAATCACCGGTTCCGGTTGCAGGTTTATCACCTAGTTTAAAGCAGCCATCGTAGGAAAGTCGCTCGTTAAATGAACTACTGCAATTAATTTTTTTGGCCTCCTTTGAGGCGGGAAAGTTACAAGAAATGGGCTGCTGACTGCTGAAGACACTGGAAATTTGTGTCACTCTTTACTTGGCTGCTTTACTCCCTTTATGGAATTATTAGTTTAGACCTCTGCAGGTGCTTCACTCGTGTGTTCAGTCTGCCATCGTGCCATCATATTCGATTAGCTCCTTTTTGTTTCTGTATGCGAGGTCACAGTCGAGGTGGGGTCCTCTGAGTCAAACGGTAAAATGGCTGTAGTTTATTTTTTTTCTTCCCTTTCCTACCTTCCTCCTCCTCCAGCGCTCTGAACATAAACCAACATTGTGGGTTGTACGTCATTTATTTTATCTTGTAAATAACCAAACTGATGTTCTCGCTCTGTAAAATATTTATACTCCTCACAAAGAGTACAGCAAAGGAAGAAAAAAATGAATAAATACAGAGAACACCAACTTTTCCCTGGTTTCGTTTCTTGTCTCCTGTGTTTTTGTCTTGGACAGTGTACAGGGCTGGTCTTTAATAAAATGTCTAATTGGTGCTGAAAAAGCCTTCATTTACTTTCCTGATAAAATGTAACTGTTTAATGGTTTGTTCGAGGTTGCCAGCAGTTTGGTGAAATCAAGAACCAACGATGGTCTCGTGAGACAGTGGCCAACACTACAAGATGGTTTCTTTCTATTTATATGTACAGAATGTCACTTTAGCTATGGAACTACAAGTGTTGGTTTGATCAAAAAAAGCAGCTTTGTGAGTCTGTTGGTCTGTTTTCTGCACCTATGTGGCTCCAAACATCAAAAAGTCTGTTAGACCAATGAAGTGGATGATCACAGAAGTGTTTCCTTGGTTAAGATAAACCCTTCACAACACCTCACCCAGTCAAGAACACTCGAGGAGGTGGGCACTTCATGGCCAAGATCTGCAGTCAACACCTTCATGAATGGGAATGCAGAGGGTTTACAACAAGGTGCGAAGCACTGGTTACACTCAAGAGCAGGAAGGCCAGGTTGGACTTTGACAGAAAATCTCTAAAAGAGCTCTGCTCTCTGAAAAAATGAAACCAAGATTAATTTACTAGAATGATATGAAGACAGACATGGATAACATCGTCATCTGTTACCACTTCATCTGTGGTGCAGTGTACTGGTATGTGCATGTATGTCTGTCATCAGTGATGACGTGTCTGCTGATAGAAGAAGTAGGATGAATTTGGAAGTATTCTGGGCTATACTGTCTGCTCAGGTTCAGCCAAATGCTGTAAAACTGATCAGACAGCAGTTCAGTGGAAATGAACAATGAGCCAAAGCAAAAGTAACCCACCAGCTTCTAAAGGCAAAGAAATGGGATATTTTTCAATGGTCATTGTGATCTCAGTGGGGTTGAGCAGCAGGGTTCAGTCCTGATCACATGTACAGCCACAACCATCAACTCATGTAAGACTACAACTTACAGATTTATAATCAAAAAAATAAAACCCCAATCAGCATTCATTACTCTTAAAATGCAGTCTGAATGTTATCTGAGTCACAGTTACAGAAAAACTGAATGACTAAATTCATAAATGAAACCATTAGCATTTACTCAGAGGGCACGCTGGAAAACACAAGTGAGTTACTGAATTCAGCAACCTGTACAACTGCCTTGAGCAGGAACATCATGAATGTGCAGACTGCTGTCAACACATGATAACAGAAGAAAAAGTTATTGCAGTTTGTGTTCTCCCTTGGCCATAACTAACCTGAATGTTTGGTAGAAATTACGTAAAATTCTCTGTAATTTGATGAGTTCAGCTACCACAAACAACAGGGAATCTTTTATCTCCCGTTTACCTGTGTAGTCTTTGTCCCATCTGAGTGGTGTTTTAAACTGTGGTCTTTGTTTGATGCTATTTTCTAAAAATGACAGTCCTGCTTGGCCCTCAGCAGGGTTATTTTGTTGTTTAAATAATCATTTTGTAAGCATATTTCCGTTTGTGTCGGCCCTGTAACCACTCTGAGTGAGCGCTCTGTGATTACAGCCTCTGTCAGAGTCACCTACGCCGGCTGTGATGGCAGGTTGATTACCTGAGTGGGTGTTTAGTGACAGCAGGTTAAAATGCTTTTGACTCTGTTGATGGAAAACAGCGCATGATGATTCAAACTCTGCTCAAGTGAAAAGCAGCTGGAGGAACATTCATACATGGCTAACATTCGAATATTGCCCTCTTTTATTTTAATTTATTTACCAAGGTAGAAATCTGCAAAATGCATTGTTTGTTTGTTTGTTTGTTTTTTTTAAAAAAAGACATTTAATTCTGTCACTTTGCACCAGTTAAGATCCTCTTTCAGGTACTCTGCTCTGAAGCTGAGCGGTCAGGCACAGAGACGAGCTGAAATTGTAGAAGAGCATCAGACAGATAAAGAGTCAAATATTTCACACACGCTGAGTGGAGGCCCAAAATGTCACTGAAGAAGAATGACTCTAGGGCTAAAAGATGGATGTAGAAGATGGACGAAGCTTGTGTGTGTGAAAACATTAAACATGCATTCTTTCTAATGGGCAGCAGGGGGTCGCAGAAAGCCTTCCAGCTTGATAGAAGTCTATGGGCAAACGGCCCTCTGCTTCCTTACTCTGCCATCTCAGTCAACTCTTTCCTGATGACTTTGTGGGTTCTTTGCCAATCACAGGTTGAAAACACGCAGCGTCAGTCTTTATAATGAGACTTCATAAACCAGTGGGCAATATCACAGTGGCTACATTAATCTTTTATACTGCCTTTGGTTGAAATCAACAAATCTTTTTAATTAATTACAGCCATGTGAAAAACTACAGCCTTACTGCTGTCATAGGAATTAAGAGGGTAAGTAGCAGCCAAGTGCTGCTGATGAAATGTGCTTGACTGATCATCAGCAAGTGTGTTGACCTCTGTAAATGCAGAATTTTTGAGTTTTCTCATCTGGAGCATTGAGGCGTGTGTTAACATGATGCCTTTATCTTCCTGGGAGTGGACATCCCAGCAGATTCATCCCAAGCTCAGACAGCTCAGGGAAACTATAAGAAGGAAGGGTTGCCAGGAGAAAGTCCTCTCTCAAAGGAACACAGCAGCACTGCTTAGGTTTGCAAAGTTGCATCAGAACAAACTACAAGACTTCTGGAACAATGTCCTTTGGACAGACGTGACCAAAGAGGCTGCACAGTGCCATGTTCGGTGAAAAGCAAACACAGCATATCAGCACAAACACCTCCTACCAGCTGCCGGCACGGTGGTGGAGGGGTGATGTTCTGGGTTTGTTTTGCAGCCACAGGATCTCAGCACCTTAGTCATTAAGATGACCATGAACTCCTCTGTATAGCAAAGTATTCTAGAGTCAAATGTGAGACCATCTGTCTGACAGCTAAAGCTTGGACCAAGTTTGGTCATGCAGCAGGACAATGATCCCAAGCACAGCAGCAAATCTGTATTATTGTAGGTCTTTATCTACAGTACAAAGCACCTTGAGGCGACTGTTTGTTGTGATTTGGTGCTATAGAAATAAAATTGAATTGAATTTAATTAAATACACCAGAACGACTGAAAAAGGAAAGAATCAAGGTGCTGCAGTCAAAGTCCAGACCTCAACCCAACTGAAATGCTCTGGCGTGACCTTAAAAGAGCTGTGAATAAATGAATGTCTGCAAACCGCAATGAACTAAAAGATGTAATGAAGAGTGGGCCTGCATAAACACATAAACACACTTAAAAACCACAGATACCAACAGATTCTGACCAGTTGTGTGTGCATGCATGTGTCTGTGTGTGTTCTGACTGGTAATGAAAAAAAAAAAAAATCATCTACCAGACGACACCAGTCAACCACCACCTGCATGAATAAAAAGATATCAAAACAAGCACAAAATATGAAATGATCAGCGGGAACTGAAGTCCCTGCTTTAAAGCTGAATGTGGGTATGGCCTTTGAGTGCTGGAAAGCCGTGTCACTGAAGAAAAGATGAAACGCTGGGTTAAATCATCAGAGGACCCCCTGCTGAGTTCACATCTTCACTCAAATTAAAGCTTGCCAATACAACACACACTCACACTGAGCTTTGAAGTCTTTGCTCCAGCCTCTTTTTCCATGATTTCCTCAGCTGTATAGCACAAAGCTCAAATCTTGACCCCGTGGCTAGAAGAGATGATTTTGATTATACACGAGACATTTCATTACATCTCTCGCTGTCATGTTTCTCCAGAGATGAAAAGACTGCTGAGACCAAAAATCTTGTGATAATTTTTTTTTTTTTTAACTAATAAGCAGGAAAGGAGGGGTAAGCTGGGCTCTGATTTGTTATGGATGCTCTGTTGCATTTGGAACTAAAATATTAAACTTCACAACACATTTTTAATTTCTAAATGTGTGTTTGTGGGTGGCAGGCACAGCGCCTGTGCTGGAGCAGGACCAAACTGCACTGAATCTGTGTCATGAGTAATTTTAGCTGTAATGGAAAATGTAGCAGTAGCAGAGAAGTACTTTAGTAAGATCAGTGTTTAGCAAGCTTAAAAGGGGGCGTCAAAATAAAAGAAATGCCCCATACAATCTAAATCTTTCTCTGTACATCTCAAAACCAAAACCAAAGCAGCACTTTTAATCTGATGTTGGTTTGGTTTTGTTTAGTTCATGGTGATCCTCAGTCAGTCACTGCAACCAAGAGAAGGTTGTTTTTTCTGCCTACATAAATGTATATTTGTCAGTGTGATTCAGTTCTATGGAAGACAACCCGGCACAGCATGGAGCAGACATCAGTGATATATGACAGGACATCAGATGATGCATCAAATGAGGGGCTGAGCTTGAAGGTGGGTTGCAATGTGGCTTGTAGCTGTACAGCAACTTTGAATGGTAAATGGACTAGTTCTTATATAGCACTTTTCTACTCAGTATGAGCACTCAAAGCGCTTATACAACCTGTTTGCATTCACCCATGCACTCCCATTCATACAAGCCCTTCCATTTTTACAAAGCTAAGTGCTTTTAATTAACTAACATTCACACGCATTCATACTCCGACAGAATGGTCGGAGAGCAACTTGGGGTTAAGTATCTTGCCCAAGGATACATTGGCATGTAGCCTGGAGTAGCCAGGATTCGAACCGCTGACCTTCCGATCAGTAGGTGAGCTACAGCCACCCCATTTGAGTGGGTTAAAGCAAGATTGCCAAGAATACCAGTGTAGGTTCAAAACATATTACATACAAGAAATCAAATAAAACAGGAGGACAACAACTGAAGTAGGTGAGTGAGACCAAATGCCAGGAAAAGTTGGTTGTGAGTAATGGCTCAGTCACGCTAGAAGACAGCAACCTATCTTTGCTCCTTTCCTTTTCACTGTTACACCTGTTTCACATGTATTCTGTCTCGCTTCTACTGACTTTCACTGTTCTTCTCTCCATAGCATACCTCCACATCTCCAGGCTCTCTTCCACCTGCTCCCTGCTCTCGCTGCAGATCACAGCGTCATCTGCAAACATCACAGTCCACAGAAACGCCTGCCAAACCTCATCTGTCAAAGAAGAGGCTCGGAGCTGATCTCTGATGTAATCCCACCACCGTGAACCCGTCTGTCACATCTGCACACCTCACCACTGTCCTCGTACATGTCCTGCACCACACTCACATACACTATATACTGCTAGAATTATTTGGTCTTCTGCCTTCACACACATGTGAACTTGAGTGACATCTCATTCTTAATCCATAGGATTTTTTTCTTTTATTTATTTATTTTGTAATTTGCATTAGTATCTGTGTGGTTATATAATGCTGGAGCTGACAGGGGGGAGGGGCAGGTTAGTGAAAGAGAGAGAAGAAAAGAAAAAGAAAAGCACAGAAAGAGAGAAAGAGAAAAAAGAGAAAATTAGAGGAAAGAGCAAAAAAAAACAAACAGCACCCAAAAGAGAGAAAAACAGAAGCAGATACACAAAGATACAGTCTTACTGTGTTGTTTGAGTGCGTGTGTGTGTGCATGTGTGTGTGTGTGTGTGTGTGTGTGCATGTGTGTGTGTGTGTGTGTGTGTGTGTGTGTGTGTGTGTGACCATAGCCCCCAAAGGAGCAGGTGAGCAACCATGCCAGAACACCTGGACATGTGCCCACATCTGGGGGGGGGGGGGGGGGGGGGGGGGGGGGGCAGCAGGTGGGTAGGAGGAATTCCCCCACTCCCTCCACTCCAGCCCTCCCCCCCAACACACACACACACAAGCGGGTGCCTCCCAGAACCAACAGCAACCTCTGGATGCAGTCCATCCAGCCCCAGGCAGGGTCCAGGAAACAGGGGTGTAGGCATAGCCCCCTGGTTCTTCTCAAGGTGCTCTGTGTATAGTGATGTGCTGTGAGCTGTAATGATTATAGTGTAATTAAAAAGGAGGGACTGGTGGCTGTGCAGCACACTGAGCATACCCACATGAATGGCCTTACCCACTGTGGCCTATGCAGCACATAACACATGACACCCCTGAGACCCTACGTGTGTGAGTGATGTGTTGTGGGAGGTGGAGAAGGGTACGACTTCAACTAAAATGCTTCCTCCACCACTGATGTTTGAAGTGTCAGCATGGATCACATCAGGGACTCCCACGCCTTCTCTCAGCAGCAGAGGCGACTGTGCTCTCGCTCACACGTGAATCCGACGCCTCTGGCTGGTCATTCTTCACTTTGTTACAGCAGCGAGGAAAGAGCAGCAAGCAGGCGCCAACCCTTTGGAGTCCAGGTTCATTTTTAATCTGTCCCTAATCCTGCATGCATGTACCCTCTTTAAACTATAGTTTATAGTTCATCAGTTCAAAGGATAAAAAGCTTATTATACAGTACTAAGGCTGTAAAATAATGCCATGAAAGATAAAACTGTAAAAAAGTGTAATTGTATATTTTAAATTGAAAGGTTTGAGTGACTGTTGAAACACATTTCATAACTTTGTGTCATCAGATGTGTAAGGTAGTCAGTGGTGTAGGTCTGCAGCTGAAACACCTTTTAGATTCTAGCACCCATGTTAGAATCCAATCGTGTCACATGGTCTTATTACCTCACCCACCAACAGGTGGAGGGAGGTGATGTTTGTTTGTTTCTTTGCAATGTAACTCAAAATGTTTTGCACCAAAATTTGACAAAACTCTGTGGAAATATTCCTTAGGTGCCTGAGAACACTTCATTTCATTTTCAAGTTCAAAGGTCAAAGGTCAAGGTCACCAAACATTTTCAAAAAAATTCCCTACTGTATGTCATCATTGGTGAAATGTTAAAATTCATATCTCAGTGAATTTTTCATCTATCACGATGAAATTTGGTACTCAGGCATAAACATTGCTCTGGATAATTCATTGTCTTTTTCTATTGAAATACTCACAATAATGCAAAGTGAACTACAAACCCTACACAAAAATCCCACACACACACGTACAATTCATATCAATTCAAATGTTTGTTTGTGTCTCTGTGACCTGGTCATTTATGATGGAATACATTGGGTGGTATCTATTGCAGCGTAGTATCAGCGTATGTGGTTACATGTTGCAACAACGGAGGCCACAACTACATTACTTAAGTTAATATAACTGCAATTTGATGTTGTTTTTACAGTTTATAGGCTCGTGCTGCTGCTTGTAGACCTATGTTAGCAGTTTTCAATTTAAATGCTTTTATCTGTTACAATTTTAACAGATTTTGTTTTAACTTGTGAGAATATTTCATATTAGAAGTTAAGCATTTAGGATGGGTGTTGTAACTGTTACAGTAAAAAAAAAAAATTGACATTATAAACTATTTATTGATAATATTGTTCGTTTCTTTGTTTTTTTTTTTTTTTTTTTAGCATGCTAGTAAAAGAAACAGCATGGAAACAATCACAGGTTTACAGTTATCAGTATTTGTGTAGTAACACAAAAAGCAAAAAGTGTGCTGATCTGTTTCCTTTATTTGGAAGCTGTTGAATTTGAGTGTATTTTTGTGTATAAACATGACACCTCCACAGCACTCTGAGAAAACCATCTTCTCAACTTTCAGTTTTCAATCAAATCCAAATACATGTTTTCAGAGACCTCTCGCCGGGTGGGAAACCTGTTATTTTCATTCAAACGTATCAGTACTGTGAGCTCCGGTGAATTTTCTTTTTCTTTACATGCTATCTATAACGGCCAGTGATTGCTTTCTGACCCAGTTTTCACATATCTGAGACACATGGGGTTCATAATGGTCCAACCTCTTATTTCAGCCATCAAGCCACATCTAGTCTGTCATTGTTTCAACCATTATCTAATATTTTGATGCCACTAACATCGCTGCTCTGAATGTTTATTTAAAGTCTTATTTCACTGAATGCTGTAAAACATGAGACTTTGGTTGACTGGTTTGTCATTCTGGGCAGCGGGGTTATTTATTGTTGCCTGGTACTGATTCCTGTGTGGAATAAATGTTTGGATCACAGTATGCAGCTTCCAAAATACCACAAACCTGCCATAATGGGGTGTAACGTTACCTTCATAAACAAAGTACTCGATCGTGAAATTCCAAAAATAAAAAACTACGAGCAGAAATGCTCAGATCTCCGCAGGGCTCGGTGATGGGCAGGTCCTTATTTGAGGAGATTATTAGATTTTCTGATGTTCATATTAAAAGTGCTCTAAAAAGTGCTGTGACTCATTCAGCATGTGTAAGCCTCAAATGATGAAAAAAGGTTCTTTTAATTAAAAATGAGAGAGAATGGAGAAAGAGGCTGAGTGCTCTGGTGAACCCTCACTGCTCTAAGAGGTTTATTTTGAAATAACTGGCATTATGGGATATCTACAGAGGGCTCAATAGATGGGGGCGATGCGGATGATGGCTGCCACTTTCTGAGGTTTTCCTCCCCACTGTTGCCAGTGGTCACTCACAGCGGATTTTGGGGGTTTTCTCTGCAATGCCATAAATATATAATGGTAAACCTTACATATGTATACCCACATAACAGCACAAATTGATATAAAATTATTGAAATCCAGCCAGACGAGCACTTAACAGAAGCATTTTGAATGCCTCAAAATAAAAGCAGTGACGATAACAGTAATGCGATGATAACAGGAATGCATTCATTTATAATGCATTACCTCCAACACAGCCTATAAGGTATATTTAGCAACATTTTTTTTTTAATTCCATCATTTTTTACAATAAAATTTAATGTATTCAAATAGTAACACAGCTTATCTCTGGAGCCCGGGCAGTCGAAGCAAAGATTTCACTGAATGATGTAATTGAATAATGAAAGCACAGCTTCTCACCGATGCTACAATGCAGGAAATGAGAATAAAATTCCTGTTTTTGTCTTCTTCTTCAAAAAAGTGTTTGTTTATTTTCCATTTCAGAGATATCATGATGTAGATGATTATTGTACAATGCATCACAAAACTGCAGTGCTTGTGGGCAACATTTTGTAGTATTTATTTTTTATTGTGAGGTAGCCAGTTATTTTTAAAATGACATCCAAACCAGTTTGCTTGATTTCGCTTCAGTTATGTCTTTATTTGTTAATACATTTTTCCTCTGAATTTGAAAGCTATTTGTTCTTAGTCTCACACACACACACACACACACACACACACACACACACACACACACACACACACACACACACACACACACACACACACACACACACTCCGCTGTAGAGCTTTTTCTTCTGCTCTTAGTCTGGCGGTGTATTTTTTCTGAATGGACTAAATTGACCAACAACTGCCTACCACCTCCAACCCACCCAGCTCGCTGCAGCTGACTGGCCTTATCACAAGTTAAGTAAATGAACTGGCAGCCACAGCAGCACAACTTCTGTAAACTCTTATCAGAGCGAGCCAGCTGAGAGCAAACAGCCAGGGAGCCAAGCCACCTGTATTCACACTGCAGGAACGCCATCACTGTCTGCAACCAGGAGATAGTGGGGGAGGAGGAGGAGGAGGAGGGAAGTGAGTGTGGAAGGATGAAGCAGAGATGGAACGAAAACTGTTTATCTGAGTTTTTGTGACCTAATAAAACTATCAAGTTCAAGCAAGGATCATCATTTTCAGCCTGAATCAGTTGAGATGTTAAAGTGAAAACTGCTTTATATCAGAAAGTTCATTTTAGTGCACAGTACAGAGCCTGATTTGATGAAGACAGCCCCGAATACTGACACACAATCAGAAAATACAAGCTGATACACAAAAACCTCACACAACCTGAGGCACATTTAAAACATAAAAGTTATCTTGTTAATCGGTGCCTGGATTCAGTTCGTTAACATGCAATGAGCTAACAGTTGTCACAGATGTAACACAGTTTTAACTGGAAATAATCAGTCCTGCTGAACTTTATCTTTCAAATCAAATGAGTTCTGATTAATATGATAAATCAATCTGAAAAGCATATGAGACAGACCCTCGATTTGGAGGGTCCTAAAGAATTGTTTTAATGGGAAAATTGAAGGAATCCCAAGAAGAGCGACAGTATAAAATCATACAAATACATAAATAAAATGAAGACTAAATAATAATTTATATAAATAATGATCCAACATTTTTATGCTTTGAAGTTGTGCACTAAACTGAGCTCAGTCTGTGATATCAGTTTCAGCAGTGTGTCTTTGTAGCCCAGCTACCTCTTACTAAGCAAAGAGGAGCATAACACACAAGGATCTAACTGTGATGGCTAGATGACCGGGTCAGAGCATCTCCAAAACTGCAGCTCTTGTGGGGTGCTCCTGGTCTGCAGTGGTCAGTGGTGAAGCAGTGACAGGGTCATGGGTGACCAAGGCTCATCGATGCACGTGGAGAGTGAAGGCTGGCCTGTGTGGTCCAATTCAACAGATGAGCTACTGTAGCTCAATTTGCTGAAAAAAATTAATGCTGGTTCTGAAAGAAAGGTGTCAGAATACACAGAGCATCACAGTTTGTTGAGTACAGGGCTGCATACCTGCAGACCAGTCAGGGAGCCCAGGTCCACTCTGTCCACTGCCAAAAGTGCCAACAATGGACATGTAAGCATCAGAACTGGACCGCAGAGTAATGCAAGAAGGCGTCCTGGTCTGTGTGTGTGTTGCTTACCTGGAGAACACCTGGCACCAGGATGCACTATGGGAAGAAGCAAGCTGGCATAAGAAGTGTGATGCTTTGGGCAATGTTCTGCTGGGAAACCTTGGGTCCTGCCATCCATGTTGATGTTACTTTGACATGTACCACCTACCTAAGCATTGTTGCAGACCACGTACACCCTTTCGTGGAAATTATATTCCCTGATGGCTGTGGCCTCTTTCAGCAGGATAATGCTCCCTGCTACCAAGTAAAAATGGTTCAGGAATGTTTTGAGGAGCACAACAACGAGTTTGAGGTGTTGACTTGGCCAAATTCTCCAGATATCAATCCAATTGAGCATCTGTGGGATGTGCTGGACAAACAAGTCTGATCCATTGAGGCCCACCTCACAGCTTGCAGGACTTAAAGGATCTGTTGCAAACATCTTGGTGCAGATACCACAGCACACCTTCAGGGGTCTAACGGAGTCCATGCCTCCGTTAGTCAGGGCTGTTCTGGTAGCAAAGGGGGGAGATCATTTTCATACATTCAGAGTCCAGACCTTAACCACATTGAGTATGTTTGGGATGGGCTGGAGAAGATTTTATGCAGTGTTCTGATGCTCCTATCATCAATACAAGATCTTTGTAAAAAGAAATAATGCAACTCTGGGCAGATATCAATGTTGTGACATTGCATAAGCTCACCAAAATATCATCAAAGGTAAAATCAGTCCTATGAAGCATTGAAGTATCTTAAGCAGCAGCCATTTATTGATCATGTGTCATCTGTCATTGCACAGTATAAAGTACATGGCTGAAAAAAACAAGTGCCTTTATTTCACTGCATCTATACATGCTTTAAATAACAATAACTGTATTTGTTGCCACGTTGGGATCACTGTGAAAACTTACGTGGATCAACCATCTTAAGACATTTTTCTGAGTGAACTGGAATAATGTGCTTTGATGTGCTCCTAAATCAGACACACAGCTGTAATTGCTCTGTGGATTTACCCTGGCAGGTACTGCAGGAAAGCTGTTCTTGTATATATAGCTGTCATCGTCCTCGGTTCCTTGGGTTTTGAGTTTTACAGAGTTTATCATGCTTTAGAGTTTGTATTATTCATGTTTAAGTTTGGTTCTTTGGTTCTTTCTTATTTTACTAGTTGTAGTAAATTGTTACCATTTGTTTCTCTAACAGTTAGTTTGGTTCTCTCTGTTTTTTCTTAGATTAGTTTAGTACTTGTTAGTTACTTGTTTTTCGTCTGTTAAATGATTGTTTCTGTTATTATGTTGCTAATTTCCTGTTTTACTTTGTTAGTCATTTGTCTCAGATCACAAGATATTATTTTACATGATAAGGTGAGTATCTTACATCAACTCAACAGAAGGAAGGAAACCTTAACTTGAGGTAACCAACCCCCCGCCCCCCCATCCCCCCAAAGAAAAAAGAGAAAGAAAAAAAAAGTAGGGGTCCTTCTGAAGTGGTACTGCATTGGTGAGTAAGTCCAAACAATTCAATGAAAAGAGACCCGATTAAAATCTGTCAAGGATGCTATTAGAGAAGCATCCAGATTTCTCTTTTTTAGGAGGGGCCTGGCAGCTGTAGTTTTTAATGATGCTGGAGAGATGCCTGAGAGAAATGAGCAGTTTATAAAATGCAAGAATACAACTGCCAAAGAGCGCAAACACATTTTCCAAAGCTTGTAGGCAGAGCGCCTAATGAGCAAGTACATGAGATTTCTATTAATTGCAGGAAATTGAGAAATGACCATATATTTTCTACAGGTTTGAAAGCGTCTCTGCTAGGCTGAGTGGATCTAATACTAAGTTTGGCATTTTCAATTTCTGATGGAAAAAATTTGCAAATCCTTTTGCATTATGTTAGCTGACAGGTGCTCCTGGTGATGTCACCAAGGTGACCCCATCAAAACATCAACCTTCTGATTAGCAGATGACCTGCTTTACCTCCTGAACCACAGCCACCCACTGTCAAGAACACAGAGGTGGCAAAAGTACTGACATTCTGTACTTAAGTAGAAGTACAAGTACTTATGTTAAAAAATACTTTAGTAAAAGTCGAAGTACTGGTTCAACTTCTCTACTTAAGTAAAAGTAAAAAAGTACAGGCTCTGAATGTTGGTATCACTCCCTTCCACTAGAGGGCTCCAATCATTGTTTACATTTTTTGTGCTGTCTGACGTGCAAGGAAGAAAGAGACACGATAGCCTTTTCAGCTACAGAGAGCCAAACAGAAAAAACAAAGCAGACAAAGATTAAACCTGTCACTTAACTATCCAAATAACATTGCCCCAATGTGGTAAGTTGATCTGATTATTGTCAAACATTTGTTTAATTGTGTAAACGGACGTTGTGTTGTTTTGAAGATGTAAACTATCGTTGTTTTGCATAAAAGTGAAATACGTTTTCCCGCATGGGTTTTCAAAGGAGATATGTCGCTGTATTCAATCAGAATATCCGTGAGATGCACAAATTCGGTTTAATTTTGTGTTTAGATCTGTAAGATCCTCATAATGTGTAATCTGATGTGTTGTTGCATTTGTTTAGAGTATAAAGCTAAGCGTCTTGACAGTTTATCAACCTGGAAAATGTAATGTTAGAGATTGTAAAGTGTTTAAATGCTGAATTTGAATCTCAGAGTTATAAGTGATTAATCTAGCACAACCTTAAATGTGAGTTATTCAAACGGTTTATAGTGAAAGGTTCTAAATTTGTGTTTATTTGTATTATGATCTTAAATATTGTAATTTCATTTTATTTACAGTTTAACCGGCTGTCATTAGGCTGTGTATAGCCAGAGGGCAATAAAAAAAAAACAACTACAACAAAACAACAAGTTTATGTTATTCGTAACACTGAAATGTACTCAAAGTAAGAAAGTAAAAGTAGTTTTTTGGAGGATGTTTCTACGTGCTATTTTTGTGTAAAACAAACCGAACCTCATTATATATTATTGTAATAATATAAAATAGTACATGAGAATACAAATGTTATTCCAATCTAAATTTTAATTCTAATGAATGCACTGAGCTTGAATCTGTTATGTAGGACACAAACTGTGAAAGTGAATTTAAACACAGCTGTGTTCTCTGTGTCCTCCATAGTAGAGGGTGACTGTGCCTCCACCTAAACACCAACATGAGGATACTCAGGGGTTACAGTGGGATTCAGCAGGTGGAGGAACCCTAAGATCAGCTGTAGTGGCTCTGCATGGGGAGAAGAATCACAGCTTTCTATTGTGAGCTCCAGTAAATGATGTTGGTGTGCAGGCTGTGATCAGCTGACCTGCTGCTGCTGCTCTGAGGTTTACTGCTCTGTGTGGATGAACTGAACTCACAAAGATGTAACCCAGTATTTCACAGCTCTCTGAGCTGATCTCCATCCCCTACACTGACAGCATACAGGCTGTAGAAATGTTGGATTCAGTGAATGAATCTCAGCATCAGCAGCTTTGATTCAAACTCATCTCTGCTGCACTGATGTAACCTGTAACTCTGACCATGAACACAAACACTGTGCTCCAGTCCAACACAGAGCTTTACTGTAAATACAGTACAACAAACTAACCTATTTATTAAACACTAAACTGCAGTATTTTCATACAATCTTTGAATAACACAAAGTCAGCATACTTCAGTTTATTTTCCAGTCCTTACCTTTAATTCTAACCTCTCTTCTTCCTCTCCTGTCCTCTTTCTCCATCTCTGAGTGAACTTCTCTCTCTTTGCTCTCCCTGAAATACAGCAGCTCTTCTTTTAGCTAGCAGACACACTGTGTGACAAACTGCACACACTTTGTGTGTTTGATGATATTTGTTGAGCATTTAGAAACGTTGCATTTACCTGCCACACGTTACTCCCTTCATGCTCGCTCCTCTTCAGTAGCGCTAGCTAAGCTGTTTATGTGCCGCAGCGCAACTTACGGACTCGGTCCGGCCCGATTATAGCGCTATAAATGATACATTAATTATATGGGTTTGCGTATTTAATCCCTTTGTACGAGATAAGCCCCGATGATGGAGGATACGCAGTACGATTGTCTATATGTTATTATTCCTCCATTTAGGCTCAGATGTTTGAAGGCGCACTGACCGGAAATGCAAATTTCTCTCTGACGTTAAAAAGTAACGAGTCTGTTTGAAAATGTAAGAAGTAGAAAGTACAGATACTTGCGTAAAAATGTAGGGAGTAAAAGTAAAAAGTAGTCAGAAAAATAAATACTTAAGTAAAGTACAGATACCTAAAAAATCTACTTAAGTACAGTAACGAAGTATTTGTACTTCGTTACTTCCCACCTCTGCAAGAACACTCTTTAGAAGGTAGGCAAGAGATACACTATATTGCCAAGTGCATTCACTCACCCATTCAAATCATTGAATTTAGGTGTTCCAGTCACTTCCATGGCCACAGGCGTATAAACCATTCACCTAGGCTTGCAGTTTCTACAAGCATTAGTGAAAGAATGGGTCGCTCTCAGGAGTTCAGTGTGGTATCATGATCGGATGCCACCTGTGCAACAAGTCCAGCTG
This sequence comes from Archocentrus centrarchus, assembly GCF_007364275.1. Classification (NCBI taxonomy): domain Eukaryota; kingdom Metazoa; phylum Chordata; class Actinopteri; order Cichliformes; family Cichlidae; genus Archocentrus; species Archocentrus centrarchus. Next base: position 30,958,892 of record NC_044366.1, read on the forward strand.
TGAAATTTCCTCTCTACTAAATATTCCACAGTCAGCTGTCAGTGGTATTATAACAAAGTGGAAGCGATTGGGAATGACAGCAACTCAGCCATAAAGTGGTAGTCCACGTAAAATGACAGAGTGGGGTGAGTGGATGCTGAGATGCATAGTGCCTATTGAGCAACTTTCTGCAGAGTCAGTTGCTACAGACCTCTAAACTTCATGTGGCATTGAGATTACAGTGCATAGACAGCTTCATAGAATGGGTTTCCATGAAGGGTTTCCATGCAGTTGCATCCAAGCCTTACATCACCAAGCACAATGCAAAGTGTGGGATACATTGGTGTAAAGCACACCACCACTGGAGGCCTGTTCACTGGAGTGGCAAATCACTCTTCTTTGTCTGACAATTCATTGGACAGGTCCTGGTTGACAAGGGAAACGGTACCTGTCTGACTGCATTGTGCGAAGTGTAAAGTTTGGTGGAGGGGAGATTATGGTGAGGTTGTTTTTCAGGAGTTGGGCTTGGCCACTTAGTTCCAGTCAAAGGAACACTTAATGCTTCCTGTTTCAACTTGACTGCACAGCAGTGCACGAAGCAGGTCCATAAAGACATGGATGAGAGAGTTTGGCGTGGAAGAACTTGACTGGCCTGCACAGAGTCCTGACCTCAACCTGATAGAACACCTTTGGGATGAATTAGAGCAGAGACTGAGAGCCAGGGCTTCTCGTCCAACATCAGTGTCTGACCTCACAAATGTGCTTCTGGAAGAGCGGTCAAAAATTCCCATAAACACTCCTAAACCTTGTGGAAAGCCTTCCCAGAAGAGTTGAAGCTGTTATAGCTGCAAAGGTGTGACATCATGTTAAATCATATGGATTAAGAATAGGATGTCACTCAAGCTCATCTGCACATGAAGGCAGACAAGCGAATACTTTTGGCAATATAATCAAGAGATGCCTTCATGAACGGCAACACAGATGAGCAAGATGGCCAGATTAGACTTTGCTGGAAAACATCTAAAAGAGCCTAGAAAGTTGTGGGGAAAAGAAAGTTGTGGATTGAATGTTATGGCATGGACATGTAAGGTCACCAGTGTTTATTGATGATGTAACTGCTGGTAGAAGTAGTAGGATGAATTCTGAAGTGTACAGCACTATACTCTTCGCTTAGATTCAGTCAAATGCTGTAAAACCGATTGGTCAGTGTTTCACAGTGGAAATGGATAAAGACACAAAGCATACTGCAAAACCATCCCAAGAGTTTCTCCAGGCAAAGAAATGGGAAATTCTTCAACGGTCAAGACAGTCACCTGGTCTCAACCATGCTTTGTAGTTCCCAAAGACAAAACTGAAGGCAGACCCAGAAACAAGCAGCAGCTGAAGGCAGCTGCAATGACGGGCTTGCAGAGCATCACAGTATTTGGTGATGTCCATGGTTTCTAGACCTTAGACAGTCACTGGCTGCAAGGGATTTTCATCCAAGTACTAAAAACAATCATTTCTGAAACAGTCCTTTTGCATCATGTTTTAATAAGTGTGTGTGTGAAGGTCTAATGAGTGAAATATGTTTAAGAACATTTTCTATTTCTGCTTTTCTATCGAACATGCAGTTCAGACGTGCAGCATTTTGGTCCACAGTTGACCAGCTACCACTACGAGTCCATCTCGTGCTAGCTAAAACATCTCTGCACATGCAGCTGCCAGGGTGATCTGGACTTTGTTTCATCTCCTCATCATCTTTGTGCCAGCATTCAGACAGCGATCGGTGGGATGAGAAACTAGACACAGCGGCAGATGTTGCCTGGCTGATAGGATCGTAAAACCATCTGTCTAACATCGCCTCATCAGACGGCGCCTCATTAAATCGTATTTAACAGAGTCACATTGGTCTGAATTTATTGAAGACTGTCGAAGACGGTGAAAGGAAGAGGATCCGCAATGAAGACACTTAAGGTTTTATAAGAAAAACTATTTTAGGTAAACCATCACATGTAGCCACTAAATACAAAATAAAAGTGTTTTTTCTTTTAGCCATGGAGCACGTGGAGACGAGACTGCATGTTTATGTTTGTTTCTTATATGAAGCAGGGCAGGAGGTGCATTTTCAGGTGACTGTGTTCATTTTAGAGTAGACGGTGGATAGACTGATCCTCAGAGTGTGTGGAGAGGTCGCATGAGGACGAGCCTCTGGTTCCCATGTGAGGAGGACAATAAGGTTTTGTTGTGCGCAGGTTTATTATGTCAGATGTGGGTTGTTGCATTTAGATTTTCTGAATTCCTTAAACCTAAAAAAAAAATGTACTGAATAATCCATAACAATCCAGGCTCCAGTTATATGCTACATGGACCTTTGAATGTATGATTGCAATCCTTTTTTATTTGAAGAAGAAAATCACATTTTGGAGAACAGCACACAAATTCACGGCTTTATTTAAACCAGAGGACGGACCACTTATGACACTTACTATCATCTAATGCTACTCAGTGGTTGGAGACTGCAGCATGACCAAAATTATTGGGATGATTATTGCAATAAACTTGTGACCTTGTTGCCTTTAAAATTGTTGCTTTGAAGACAGCCAACACTTTCAATCAGTTGCTGTATTTGGTTCATTAAACGGTGATAAAACAACAATAAGATGGAGTCAGTCTGCTATTTACAACTGAATGGGGTCATGTTCACAGTTACATGCCATTTGTTTGTGATAATACGGTGATTTACTGTGATAAATCAGCAAAGCCCACAAATCTGTTCCTGCTTATAGACACAGAAATTCACATTAACTCCTTACATTCAGATTTCAGCCACGACTTCAAAGATGGGAATCAGAAATTCTTCCACAGTCACTTTGTTGCTGCAGGATGGCAATTTAACTATTAATGACATTGGCGCTCTGCTTTTATATAGCAATATAACCAGAATACAGCCAGCTGCTAACCAGCTGTTTGCAAAGAAAAGCATTACAGACACGGTGCGCTCCTCAGCATAGAGTACCTCAGATAGATTGCAACGTGTTGGCAATCTGTCTGGGTTTATAAATTAGATATCAATTATTTGCAGATATTTGTCAGTCTGTCTGAGAGTGATTGCAGTCAGTTGTGACTGTTTGGAGACAGGTTGGCTCCCACCAGTACCAAGCCTTATTAAATTAAAGTGGCCACTGCAACTACTTGGAATTGGTCTCAATTGGACAGCAAAAACATTCAACTCAGCCACTGATTTCTTTTCTAGTTGCAAAGAGGATATGATCCCTTTTTTTTTACTCTAGTGTGACTGAGCCAAAAATGAATGAAATGAATTCTTAGTCAAGTGTGTGTTATGAATATAGATTGTCATGTATTTAAATGTTTATTTTGTTTTGTTGTTACATAAAATATATTCATAGATGATGCTCTTTATAAAACTTGAAATAGTGGACAAGGTGGTGGTATGATGGTACGCACCATTAAATCCACGGGCCGTACTGTGTGGGGTTTGCATGTTCTCCCTGCTTCTGTGTGGGCTCTCTCCCGGTATTCTGACTTCCTCCCGTTGTACAAAGACATGCATGTTAGTTTGACTGGTGATTCTAAATTGGCTGAATGGCTGAATGGCTGTCTGTCTCTCTGTGTGAGGACTGCGATAGACAGGTGACTTATCCATGGTGTACCTGCCACTTGCCCTATGACAGCTGAACAGGCTCCAGCACAACCATGACCCCGAATTGGACAAGTGGAAGGAAATGGATGGATGGCTAACTTGAAATAACAGCTGAAATGTAGGATGGATGTGGTCTATGAGGTTGATTACTTTGGCCTGTGAGTGTGTGAGAACTGTGATGCGAAACTGAACCAATTATTGAGTCTAGTTGAGTCACTTGTTTTAGGTCATATTGAATAAAAAATTAAGTTTGTTTTGTCATTTCGCTCTCGCTCTAGAGTTTTCAAAAGCACAATAGGAAGCAGAGCCTTCAGCACCTCTTCTTTGGAACCAGCTCCCAGTTTGGATTTGGAAAACAGACACCCTCTCTCCTTTCCTTTTTGATCAAGCTTATAGTTAAGGCTTTATTGGGTGGCCCAGAACCCTTTTTTTCTCTGTATTATATTGTACAATCTTTATCTTACAATATAAAGCACCCTGAGGCAACTGTCGCTGTAATTTGGTGCTGTATAAATAAAAAAGAATATACACACACACACACACACACACACACACAACTCAGAGGATCAATCAAGTCATTAGATATACCCTCTGGCAACAATAGAATCTTTCTGGCCTGTAATAGCACTCATTAAAAATAGAACAGGAGGCTGTTCAGTGTCATAGTTCAGTTTGTCTCTGGCCATCAAAGGTTCAGGTGTTTAATTGTAATGTGATTTGTGATAAGCTGCCATCTTCAACACCAGCAGCCTGTTTTCTTCAATGAAAAGCTATTATACTCTCTCTCCTTCACTGGTCATCAGGAAAGCTTGTTCATCCTCTCTGGGTCTCTGCAGGTGCAGGAGTGTGTGATGAGTCACGGCGCTGCTTTTTCTCCTCTCTGGTGTAAGAGAGAAGAAAGGGGTGACTGGACCTTGCCTTTATAAAAATAGATAAATGAGGCTGCCTGCTGATAGAGCTGTCTCTCACACACACACACGCACACATACACATGTGTGTGCACATGTCCTTCTACCAGCACTACACTGACTTTCAAAGCAAAGTTAATGCTGCATATCATTTTAGGTTTACAATGTGAAACAAAAAAGAAAAGAAATGCTTTGTGTCCCTGTGTGATCACAATACGTGTTGTTTTCAAGTTGCTTTAAAATAATTTCACCTCATTAACTTTCAAATTTATGCATGATATGGTTTTAATTATCTGTTCATGCATTGTTACGGAGTTATTAGTGTGATGAAAATGAGGAAATAGGAAACCAAACACACCATGAGCCAAAGTAATATTCAAGTACTGGAAACTTTAATCCCCACCAGTAGCTTTGGCAAACAATGCAAGAAGGTGCCAGGCACAACAGTCCAAGAGGTCACACACAGGGAGATGACTTGGAATACATGGGAACTAACAAATATACACAAGGATGCCTAAAAACAAACAAAACAACAAAGAATACCAACTAGCAAAACAAACACGAGGAATAAACACACTAGGAAGGAAAAGATGATGAATGCAAGCAGAGAAAGCACACTGAATACAAGCTAGAGAACATGCAGAGGCAAAAAATTAAGCACACCCTTACAGCCTCCACAGGAATTAGGAGAGTTAATAGTAGCCAGGCATTGCTAATCAAATACACGTGATTAACATCAGCAACATCATGACCACCTCTATAAAAGCAGAAGATAAGATATAAGATAAAAGCACCTCTATAAAAGCAGACGTTTTGGAGCACTAACCACAATCTGCCCATCCCAGCAAATTCACCCCAAGGTCAGACCATGTAATACTCAGAGAAACTGTAAAAAGCCCAAGAGCTACATCACAGACTCTACAGGCCTCAGATAACATGTTAAATGTTAAAGTTTATGACAGCACAAGAAGACTGAACAAGTATGACTTGTTTGGAAGGGTCGCCAGGAGAAAACCTCTTCTCTAAAAAACCCCATCCCAGCACAGCACAGCACAGCACAGCACAGCTTAAGCCTGCAAAGCTGCATCTTAATAAACTGCAAGAATTCTGGAACGATGTGCTTTGGACAAATGAGACCCAAGTGGAGATGTTTGCCCTTAATGCACAACACTACTTTTGGCAAAAACCAGACACAGCATATCAGCACATACACCTCATACCAACTGTCAGCACGTTGATGGAGGGGTAATGATGTGGGCACCTTGCGGTCACTGAGCCGACCGTGAACTCCTCTGTATTCCAAAGTATTCTAGAGTCAAATGTGAGGTCATCTGTTCGACAGCTAAAGCCTGGCCAAACACACCCAGGAAATCTACAACAGAATGGCTGAAAAAGGAAACAATCAAGGTGTTAAAATGGTCCAGTCAAAGTGCAGACCTGAACCCGGCTGCACTGCTGTGGAGGGACCTTTAAAGAAAGACTGCTCACAAACCTCAATGAACTGAAGCAACATTGTAAAGAAGAATGGACCAAATTATCTCCACAGCAATACGAGAAACTAATAAAGTCATGCAGAAAATGATTACTTCAAGTTAGTGATTCTAAAGGTGGTTCTACAAGCTACTGAGTAATAGGGTGTACTTAGTGTTTCACAGGACTGCACAAAGTCAATTATATGAAAATGTATGGTTATGTTTCATGTTCATACTGTTTTATCCTGCACACAGCTACCTAATAAGTCACCACAGTAATTACATGCTTGTGGCTATCACAACATGACATAGACTACTTCAACAGAAAACACTTACATTAAGTACAGCAACAATAATGATCAAGCATGCAGCCTATATTTGAAAACTGCTGTTTGCTTTCTGAATAGATGGATGGGTATCCAATGAACACTTTACATTAGAAAATCACAATTCAATTCAATCAATTCAGATTTATTTATATAGCACCAAATCCCAAGAGTCATCTTAAGGAGCTTCATACTGTAAAGTCCCTACAGTACTCTGGAGAAAACCCCAACAATGAGACGACCCCCTGTGAGCAAACACTTTGTGACAGCGAGAAAGGAAAAACTCCCTTTTAACAGGAAGAAACCACCGAAAGAACCAGGCTCAGGGAGGGGCAGCCATCTGCCACCACCGGCTGGGGGTGAGGGGAGACAGAAGAGAAAAAGGGAAGAGAACAGGGAAAGAGCGTACGAGAGATGAGAGAGAGGACAAAATATAGTGCGGGGGTATATAAACATGTAGGGAGTGAAAAGAGGTGAGTAGAGAAGAAGTGCTCACAGTGTATCGCATTAAGTCCTGCAGCAGTCTGAGCCTGTTGCAGGATAACTAATGGAGGGTTCAGGGTCAGCTGATCCAGTCCTAACTATAGACGTGTCCAGATTCAGGGGCCGCATCCGAAGCCCACGAAGACCGCAAAGGCCGGAAGTGAGCGACTGTGAAGTTGGACGGTCTAGCCTTCATATCTGCGTCATCCGCCCTTACCTCAGCATAGCTCCTGTTGCCTAGCAACCATGACAGTGCAAAGCATAGCTGTGGAAAAGCAGCTGTTAAAATGGAGTCGAACTTTTGCTCCTTTATTCATTTTTTTGGTTTATTCAGTGTCAGCTCTTAATTGAAATTGAGCTGTAAAAACATTTTCAACATCAAGGAATAAAGATGAGCGAACGATTCATTTCCACAACAAATGAAACACTGAAATAAACCAAACATCAGCCGTTAGAGATCAACTGAGTCAATTATATCTGTGTTTAACTTCCACTTAGCGGCGAAAGCCAGCGAGGATTTGAAAAGGATGTGCTGGGAGTCGGGCATTCTCTCCGGGTATAGTGAGCCTCGACCGCCCGGTCAGCTGACAGCTGGTGAGGCGAGCTGCTGTTAGACCAGCGGGAACGGACATCTCCAAAAACGGCAGAAAATTTTTGCAATTCAGCGATATCTTGATAAATTGAGCAGATATTTGAGGCTTACACATTTACATCCTCGCCTGAAAACATCCTAAAAGTTTATTTTGTGTCACAAAAACCGCAACATTTCAACCTTTTTGGCTGCTCTCCTCCACCATTGCCACGTTTGAGTTATGCTGCACAATGAATCATGGGATATGGTAGGCCACGTAGGATATACCAGACCAATCCTTCAAATCTGGGGAAACAGAAGGACACATTCAACGGCCGCATTTGGAGGAGTCTTCAAATTTGGACGGCCTTTGTCGCCTCTCCGTGATGTAATCGGCCTACAAATGTGGCCTTCGAAAAATGAAGCCCCTGAATTTGGACACAGCTTCATCAAAAAGGAAAGTTTTGAGTCTAATCTTAAAAGTAGAGTGTCTGTCGCCTGAATCCAAACTAGGAGCTGGTTCCACAGCAGAGGGGTCTGATAGCTGTAGGCTCTGCCTCCCATTCTACACTTAAAGACTCTGGGAGCTTCACTGAGAACACTGAATGACTTTAAGCAAAGGTATTTGTTTCATGAATGAGTCAGTCGGTACCTCTGAGTACATAATAAGTCATAATTAGTTCACTCTATACTAAATCAGCTATTAAGAAAAATCCATATTTTCAGTGGATATTTGGCTGACACAGTATGTGTGGTTCACTGGCACACACGCTGATCCTGGACCTCAGTGAAGGGGCAGGTGGGACTGGAAAACAGACTGACACCTGGACAGACAGATGTTCTCACCTGTAAGTGGCATGTGAACATCCAGCTGCATGCACACACACACACACACACACACACACACACACACACACACACACACACACACACACACACACACACACACACACACACACACACACACACACACACACATTGTTGAGAGAACAGATGGAAAAAGAGGCAGAAAGAGAGATTTCCAAATCAGTATTATGGCATATAATATATAGCAGACCTCTAATATCTTTGCATTTTCTTTCTGTCAGACTTGAAAACATATTTGGTGACATAAATACCTGTTTGACTGGCATCAAGTCCTGTTACATGATCATTTTCTGCAGTTAAATCCTGACAAAAAAAAAAAAAAAAAGAGTCTCTTATCACTGCTGTGGATAGCACCATCCCAATGAATAAACAATGCTAATTTCTTCCACTGAATCATGCTTATGTAATCTTGGGGGTTATCGTGTTTTCTGTTTTTAGACTGTCATCTTGAGCTCTTTTCCCTTGGATGCCTACCTGGGGTCGAACTTGTTTCTTGTTTCTGAACTGAGCGGTTTCTGCCATGTTTCAGGCCGGCTTCCAGAACAAAATGACTGGATGTGCATCAGAGGTTAGTGAGGATGAGCTCTTCCCTATACAGCTTACTAGGGCTACCCCTGGAATATCCCAGGACCTTATCTTAATGGCCATCAAACCTCTTCTTTAATGATTAATACTGTGGTGTCAAAACTCATCACTAAGGATACAGGGGAGGTGGTCAAATTACTTCTTTACGGGGGGAAAGAGGTAAATTGGTTACAGTCTGTCCAAAATGCAACGACACGTCTTTTAACTAATTCCAGGAAGCTCTCCAATTTAAAAATCTCTCCACTGGCTCTCTGTCAACCTTTTAGTGTCAGTTATAAAATTCTTGCTTTAACTTTTATAGCTTTGAATGATAAAGCACAGCAATACATCCCAAAGCTTTTACTGACCTACTCTTCCAGCTGGTCCCCAGAGATCACTGCTGGTGCTGCACACTCTTTTTAAATCATGTGGCAATCAGACCTTTAGGGGGGTACTTCCAAAACTCTGGAATGAATTGCCCTCAGCCCTTTCTTATTGTTTTAGAAGAGGCTTTAAAAACAGTGGGAATAACAGCACGACCCACTGAGACACAATTGCCAGGTTCAGCAAATGAAATGATGCTTTTTATTAATCCTCAGATTTGCACATTAAAATTTTTCTACCATCTTTATACATTCAGTTTCACTGCAGTTCAAATTAATTTACTTTTATTTATAGAATGTACAACAGTTGTTTTATTTTATTTTTAATGTAGAGACAAACCCCCAAATTCCTTGACAGCGAAGAAACCTCCAGCAGAACAAGTCTCAGGTTTGGAGTCAAGGGACCGAGTGGAGAGAAAAGATGAGAATACAGAAACGACATCTCCTACATGTCCTGTGTTACTCCCATTGGTGACTTTTAGGAGGGGAAAAAAGAGAAACGGAAGAGAAATAATCTTTGGCTTCCACAAATAGTCTTTCTATATCAGTGCCCATCGCTCAAACGGCTGTGTGCTTTGTGAGTTTGCGGTCGCAATCGCTTCCCTGCTACACGCTGTGTCTCTGTCACAGCTCCCCAGCCGGGCAGCGTAGCCCCTGCTCATTTACGACCATTTTAAATTCTTGCCATTTTGGGGAGAGTTAAAATTAGCTCACCGGCACCCAGAAGCTCTTCATTCAGAAGTTATTACACCCTGAAGCAGCTCTGTTCACCAAATCGACAGGAAAGACAGAGTCCTTTTGTGCAACCTAGACACACCGGGGAATAAAGATGACACAGAGGATTTGTCAAAGACCTGCTTGGAATAAAAATGTCATAAAAATCTGATACATGAGTGGATTTGGGTGTTTTGCCAGGCAAAGTCGCTCTTACAGACACTGATAAGGTGTTTGCAATTCTAGATTTAGAAGCACAAACTCTTACAGCAGCTGAAAGCGTCTCGAGCTCAGTAGTGAGGGCGATGTGAACGATGATTCATCAGGATGACACTCTGATACATTTTCTGTATTTCTGGTCTTACTTTCTGCTGATATGGACCGGCACATAAACGCTTAGATCTCAGCTATGACTGCTGCGACCGTTGGGGACATATGGCACAGATATGGATATATTTTTAATATTATTCATATTCAATTATCGTCATCAAAGACCACCTCAAATCATAATCATTAAAGCTGCTATTCCTCAAAAGGCCTAAACTGTTGCTGTGCAGCTTATAACTGCACAGGCCTCAGACACACAGGTCTAGAGACCGTTTGATGACCACCGGTCGCTAGGGAAAAATACATTTTCCTTAATTGGTTGGTGAAGGTTGCTTAATGTCATTGTGAAATTTATTGCTAAGCCCCAGTCACACAGGCCTAAAGGGCGGTCAGTTGCTAGGTAAAAATTTATATTCCCTTAAATGGTTTCTGGCACTGGGTGAAATTTATCTCTAGCAGATTGCTGTAGTTCCCCATAGTTTGCATGGAGGACACCTTCATGTCTTTAAACTACTCGCTAAGTAGTTGTGAAGCTGTGAAAAGTGCAATAAAAAGAAGCACAGTCTGATTGTCTTCACAGTAAAAGCGACTCCTGCTGCGGTGAGGGAATGATCTCCATTTCTGGTTTGAACTCATCACAATTTCACAAATGCTTAGTGAGCACTTTGTGAGCGTTAATGATGACGGGTCGGCGTCTTCCATGCGGACTACAGAATACTGCAGCAATCTGTGAGTGGCCAAAGGTACCAAGAGTTTTTTCTTGGTGCAGCAACCACTTTGCAACTTATGTTTAAAATTAATATATGTTCATAATTTTAAAGTGTCCAATAGAAGTAACACTGACTAATGCTGGAATCTAAAAAGCCCCCACAAAAATAATACAACTGTTAATGGTTTAAAAGTGTAGGAAATGCAAACAATCATCTGTGGCTTAATGTAGCTCCAGTTAAATGTAATGAGTAAAGGGTAGGAATGCTTGATATTATTCACAAACACAGACACTGATAGAGGCTAATACAGTTTTACTCTGAATGTAAAATGTGATCTCATAATGCTGCTTACAGGTTGATTTTTCTGGAGACACATTTAAGTGCAAAATAGCCAAAAAGACAACTCTCGTAACCACTCAGGTGGACTCAGACGCAGGACTCAGCTCTAAAAGTTCAAAGCACACAGGGGTAGCAAAAGGTCTCCGTCAGTGATGTCCTCGGTTCCAGAAAAAAGGAAAGTCCAGTTTCTTCTCTCTCACCAAACACAAGCTGTGGCTCTCCAGTCTGCAGAACAGTCTGCGCAGAGGACAACACGACAAGTGACTCACAGGGAAAACAGAGCAAAACAACAAACACAAGAGCCAGCTTTACAAACTGTTGTCAATGCAGCGATCCAGCAGCAACTGAGGCAAACCACCATCCTTTGCAGTGGCAGCAGACGGTCTGATCAGGAACAGGTGAGCTCATTACTTCCAGGTGTGAGGAGCAAAAGGGCGGGAACCCAAGATGAGTCCTGCCCCTGAAACACAAGGGCGAGGTCAGCTCAACACAGACAGAGAGACAGCGCTAAAGAGAAGAGAGAGAGAAAAGGGGGAGCTGACGACAACTGTACAATAAAATGATGCTTCATCGCGCTGTTCTTTGAGTAAAAATTTGAAAGCAAATTGTTGCCTGAAGTTAAGTGTTTGTATAATGTGCTATACTTTCACCTAAGATGAAGAAGAATGGACTCATATGGTGTGTGTCTGCAAAGTGTTTAGCTTCCTGATGGTGTGTCCTCCTCGCCGTATCTGGACTCTTTGCTCTGTTTCCCCATCGGAGGCTGTTATCTTCCTCCTCACCTCTATCTCCTCTCAGTGAGACACATCACAAATGTAATGGCGCTGTGTCTATTCACAGCGTCGGCGTCTCTGACAGGAGATATTGAACTATAATAACCTACGGCACTCTGCCCGTCTTTGTTTGATTTCATGTTTCGGCTTCCCGTTCCTCTCGGCAGACTGGCTGCTGATGTTTCGGATGTCAGGATCAGACGTTGTTTATTGGGTCAAAAGCTTTGCTGCCTGGAAGTGTTCAGGAGGCTGAGATCAGCTGCCGTGGCTCCTGTGAGGGAATCAAAACCTAAACACTTAGTGGAAAAAATTAGATTGTTGGCCACTCTTTCATTATGTGTAATTATTATTTAATTTTTAATTCCATCTAGAAGTTATATTCTAGTCTTACAACAGCATATTCTATTCTAATTACCTTTGGGATCAGGAAGGATGCTTTTCTTCTTCTATCCTAAGACTTTTTTAGATGTTTTATTCATTTAAATAAATAAACACACAGGACTAACACACAGAGACAGACAACTATTCATACTCACATCCACACCACGACAATAAAAAGTGACTGATTCCTATCAAACTGCTGCAAAGAAAAATCTAATTCTCTTCCTGCTTCGTCGCTCCCGCTGTGATCACAAGCAACTGATGCCTTCACCGTCTGATGGAAACCCCTTTTGATTGCTCCTCCTTATCAAGTATTGAAGGCCTGAGAAGAGGACCTGAGGCTCCAGGATATTATAGTGTATCAAAAACTAGTTAGCCAAAGCATCATGATGTGAAGCTATGGTATGCTAGGAGCAAACATCAAACTCTGTGCAAAAACTGCCCCATAAGGTGTTTGAGACTAATCTCCACTGACAACATTGCCTAGCGGCAGTTTTCACCTTGTGAGTCTGTGTGTGTGTGTGTGTGTCATCATGAGAGAATGTCATCCAGGAGACATCGAAGCAGAAGGAACTACCACCAAGCCGGTCATGGCAGGTGGAAGGTTACGTTTAAATGTTCGTGTCATCTGACCAGTGAAGAAAGAACACGGGAAGCAGGAGGGAAAGGGGCACACACGTACACACACACATGCACGCACACACACACGTACACACACACATGCACGCACACACACACACACACACACACACGCACACACACTGTGCCCTTAGAATATGGGTGTAGTCCAAGCATTCGTCTGTGCTGCTGGTAAAACCCCATCACATAAACCTTTGTGTTTCTGATGGTGAGATGAGGTGTTGCACTTAGACAAAGCCTGGATGTGTTTTATAAGTGCTGTCAGCTGTACAGTGTCCATGCTGAGAAATGCAAATTGGATACTTTTTTATTCTGCTGCTTATCCCGGACCAGGTTTCATCAATAAAAACATATATGATTTATAAATGCTTTTTTTTTTAATGTAGCTGGAAGTTTAATATGATAAATTATTGAGTTAAAAGTAATAAAGGACACTATTCCCATTTTTTGCAGTTTCAGTGAGTTTGACATAGTGTTATTATGATTTTCCCCCCAATTAGAATCTACCGAAGAGCAGAACAAGAAGTACTGCAACAAGAGACTTACTGGAGAGCTAGAAAGAGACCGAGAACCATAACGGTGACCTTCACAGCCTGTAGGTAGGAAAATGTGAGCTGGGGCAGAGGGACAGGGTGTCATGATGACTCAACTGTCAAAACAACAAAGCTACACAGACACAGCAGCATGAAGGTAAAAAAGATGGAAATATGCATGGAAACGGAAAACAAGAAAGCAAGCACACAAACCCCGCCCCTGGTGGACATTTTAGCTGAATCACTGAGCTAACACATTGGTCCTCTTGACCATGCCCATAATATCCAGGGTTTAAAAAGATGAACTAAAATATATTTCATTTTATGGTCATACAAAAAACATGAAATCCAAGTGGAAAAAAATTGTTTTTTTTTTTTACTGTGAAAACCACAAACATGTAACAGAATTATAGATACAGAAATAGAAGTTGTCATTGTATGTATGTACAAATTTAGCAAACAACGAAGTTATATACAATTATTTACATTAAAATGTGGGCAATTCCTCAGGTGTTTTTTTTTGTACAACTTTTTACAGAACAATCAATTATTATCAAATTATTAGTTACACTCCAAAAAACAGTTCCTGTCCACTACAGACAGAGGGCGCCATCACATGCCTGACATCTCCAGGTGTGTCCCCCCTCTGTGTACACCTGGAGACAGTGTTAACATTTGGTGGCTGTTTAGCAGCATGTGTCCTGTCCATGGCTACACAACAGACTAAATACACTAGCTACACACTCCAAACACACTAAAATCTCTCAAATTTCCAAACTTGATTTATATATATATATATATATATATACAGGATTTCTTTCTTTTTTAACCTTTACCCAAATATGGCAAAAAATGTTATCAGGCAATCTAGGGTGTCCCTGCCCATCTTTCATGCAAATTCAGTATGAATCAAACTGCTAATTTTGCTGTAATATTTTTAGTAAACAAACAAACAGATGAACATACCAAAAACAGTACCCTGAAGAGTCATTTTGCAGAGCAGGAATGACTCCTCAGAAATCAGGGTATCCAGAGTTATTGCTCTGACCATGTCAGCAAGCCTCCCCAACAAAACTCACACTCCCAGCATTCCCTGGAGTGCTTATTAGGTGAAATCAAGCTCACTTTCTGTGGATATTCTCCTCTTTTTTGACCTTTTACTTCTTTTGCCTATTTATTGCTATTTAATCTTGATGGATGTGTGAGTTTGTAAAAATGAGAAAGACTTTCTATATGTTGAATTTTTTATAATTCATGTGACATTTAATGTCACATGGATTACAGCCAGACATTTTTCTAGTTGTAATTCTGCAACTCCCATCAGACCAAAGGTCACAAATGTAAATATCTGGTAGGTGGCAGCAAACAAAGCTGAGGTTGTATTTTCCCAATTTATTTTAAAATCCCTGACAACATCCATGAAAAAATAAACAATAATAATAATAAAAATATTTTAAAAATGTGCTGTAAACTCCTTTATAACCCTGAAACATTATATTTGCTATTTTAAACAGTATCCATTTTCCAATGCAAAATTCCACAAAGAAGTACAAACATGTAGAAAGTCAGTTTTGGCCCAGTGTAATAAGCAAAATTTAAGTGATACATTACAAGATTACTGCCATTAAAAAGTCATTTATTAGTTACAGCTACAGAGAAACAGAGAGGGGTAATTTTGTAGGTCTGCCTTACCAAAGAGTAAAACACACTGTTGTATATCCAGAGAATGTCTCACCTGCTGCACATTTACTTCTGCATGTTTTTGGTGGCGTCTCTTTTACCACACGACCAGCAACAAGTTCCACTGAAGAAACATCTTTAGCCCAACTAAATCCATCTGTTCCAGTTTTAAAGCAGCAGCGGCATCGTTCTCCTCATCAGTGGTTCTGACCATCAGTGTTGGGAGTAGCTGGTCTTTAAAGTATGAAATAGGGCTCACATTAACCCCCCCCCCCCCAACCTTAGATAAGCAGAAGAAGATGGACAGATGGATTGATGGGTGCTTTAAAGTCAGGCTGGAATAGCATTAAAGGAATCTGTTGCATGCATTCTTTTTCATATTTTGTTTTTCAAAGGAAGAAAAAAAAATGCTTTTCCTCGCAGCAGACAGGAGGGCGTTGGTGTTGATGGCCTTCGTAACTAAACAGTGAAAAAGAAACTGAAACAGAACAGACAAGAAAAGCAAGCTGTCAGGAAGAAAATAAGCAAGGTCAGACCTGTACTACTGTGTTTACCTTAAGAGCACCCTGCTCTCAGCATCTCGGGTGAAACGCTGCTTTGAGAAACAGCCTGATGAATATGAAGTGTGTGTTTGTTTACCAGAATGTCCTGGTATGAATAATTTAGGCAGGTGGAGAAGATGTAAATCAGGATATTAGATGTGCTCATGGTGTGATTGTACATCACCGGGCCATGTGAGTGAATTCCAGCTCGATACATGAAGAACGCCCACAAGCACCTTTCTAGCACTGAGTACAGACAGTTATTAACCAGCTGTTGAACAGGATTATTTAGTATATGTGTATTTGTGCATCTTTATTATTAGTATTTTGTATATTGTTACAGATGTTTATGTTCACCAGCTACATTAATAGATTTCAACACAATTCAAACTTGCCAACTTTTTAAAGCATCAACTCTCATCCACTCTCTGTACTACCTTATAATATTTATGTTTTTAATCCATCCATCGATCCATCCATCCATCCATCCATCCATCCTCTTCTGCTTCATTTTTCAGATTTTTTTCTCTTATTTTCTGGGCCAGCACCACACTCTTTATCTTTACATTAATAAGAAATTGGCTGAACTTTATTGTTCTTAATCTTCTTAATATTATTTTCTTGTAAACTAACCCTGTTTTTATTCTATTCACTTGTTCTTTTCCCCCACTCTTACTGAGCACCACCCAAAGCACTCAAAAAAAAAAAAAATCATATTTTGGCATTCAAACAACGACTGAACAGTATTAAAGCCTAGCAAGTAATGTTGAATATCAGTTGACTCACCATCTTTTCATGACATCTGTCTTAGTTAAACAATTATTTAAAAATAAAAGTTTTGCCATTGTTGGCCATCTGCTGGATACCCTGTCATAGGTAACCAGAATGTGTGGACTCAAATACAGACTGAGAGGTGAACACAAGTTTAAGAGCCTTATTACTAAAACACAACCACAGGATGCAGGGACCCCTCAGGCTGAATGGAGAGAGGGATGGTGGAGAGTGGGTAGGCAGGTTTATACAGCAGCTAAGGTCTTCATTCCGAAGGGAGAGCTAGATCCAGAGAACATAAAGATCCCACGAGCTGCCTAACACTCAGAGCCAACAAGAGGACAAACCACACACACACACACACACACACACACACACACACACACACACACACACACACACACACACACACACACACACACACACACACACACACACACACACACACACACACACACAGTGTAAGTGCAAAAGATCACATAGCAGTAATCAATAATAGCATCAATAGCATCAATCCAGCTTGTGATCAGCACCATGGACAGCGGTCGGGGGAATGGAGGCATTTATTTATTTAAGCTTAAACTATAAGCTCACCACCTTCTTCAGCGAGGCTACCATAAACCCAGAACAGACTTATCTTTGCTAAAGTGACATACAGACAACTGTACAAATGTGAGAACCTCCTGCAACAAACGGGACAGAATTTACATGTTACATGTAGATACATGTAACTAGGTTAGACGTGGTTTGTATAGTTATAAAACAGCTGTCTAGTAATAGTAGTCAGTGTTCAATGAATGTATATAGCTTTGGTCCAGTTGACATCCAGTTGACAATCAAGTGCCATTGTATCAAATTAAAAAACAAACCAGTATGATTGATATTTCATGCTTTGTAAGAGATGGTCTGACTGTTTTACTGTACAGCTTCTGCTGCCATGACTGAGGAGATAAAGTCACTGCTTCAGCCATGTTTGCTGGGATTGTCTTGTTAACATCTGTACACTTAATACATTAGAGTTCTTTCTTTCTTTCTTTCCTAAAATACTGAAACTATTCCAAAGCAAACACTCACTGGTACTGTTACCAAAAACATAAATAAAAGAACTGCATATTTAGTGATGGAGGCTTCCTGCATATGGATGCATCTGATTAGTTCCATGTTTATTTCTGTCCTTACACTCTCATACAGAGCTGTGAGCTGTGAATTCTTGTTGCATGACAATACAGGGTAAAGGGGCAGAAATCAATCTGTGTGGAAGCCAGAGAGTGTGACGCTGGAGAGGGAGACCACGCAGGTGTCACCATGACAACTTATCCTCCACAGATCAGCTGATCTATGAAGTGACGGGGTACATTTTGGGGAAGAAAAGCACACCTGTGTGTGTGTGTGTGTGTGTGTGTGTGTGTGTGTGTGTGTGTGTGTGTGTGTGTGTGTGTGTGTGTGTGTGAGAGAAAGATCCCTGTACATCAGATCCAGATACATTTTACTGCAACAAAAGTGACATTTGTTGCATTAATTAAACCTGACATTTGGCCACAGGGGGTTTTCAGTGAGAGTGTGGTGTTCAGGGCTGATCTGCTGGTAAACTCTCTCTGCCTCGACTGGCAGCCATCATTATTATTTCCTCCATAATGGTCTGATCACGTGGGCATTTAGGAAAAGCTGCATTTCAAGCAAGAGAAAGCTCTGATAAAAGAAGTATATCTTTTTACTTTAATAAAATAAGAAATATCCCTGCAGTGATACTAGGCTTAAAGTCCTGTATTAATACTTAACTTTCATATCGCTAACACGTGATGATTTCTCATTAAAAACATTTCAGAATTATAGAAATCAGACTTGACTTTTTGCTCTCATGGATGTATAGTATTAAGAAAAATGTGATTATACGATTTCATCACTAAAAGTAACGTATTCATTGAACAGCAATAGTGTGTTTTACAATAACTGAATTTGAAGAGGAAAAAAATGCAATAAGAAACTGAATATTCATTATTATATCTGTAAAAAAAGAAAAGTACTGACCCTGGACACACGTTATATCACAGGCAACATGAACCTGTAACTTTTAAAGCATCAACCACAGCAGAGTGAACACAGGTCAGCAACCTCTTTGCCACCAGGACCCAAAACAGTAGTCAGTGAATGATTGCACTGAAACGTTCTGCAGTCTGAGGCTGACTGAAGTGTGGTTGTAGCTGACTGCAAACACTCTCACAGGTTTGTAATTAATTGCCATTTAATTTGTAAATGCAGGCAGACAGTCAACATGTTGTAATCAGTCGGAGTCAGTCTGTGCTAATGATGTCTGCTCCATATAAACACACACAAACCTGAGTTACTAAGGTTTGTGGTGGAGAATATACTGTAAAGCGAGCTAAATTTAACACAGAAAAGCACGTCTTATGCTGCCCCCAATATGTGTGTGTGTGTGTATGTGTGTGTGTGTGTGTGTGTGTGTGTGTGTGTGTGTGTGTGTGATAATTGCTGTTAGGAGTATCTGGAATGAGGGGGAAATGTTATCAGAATGAGTGCGTAGCTGGCTCTGCTGGATGGCTCAGAGCTGTGAGCACGGTGCCAAAGCTTTGTCTCTGTAATGTCGCTCTTTAATCAGCCCTCACTCTGAGTGTTTAGAGCCGAGCCCCACATCTTCCTGCTCCTCAGTAATACTGGTATTTCACTGAAACAGGGCAGGGCTGAACAGAACAGAGCATCACAGGCAGGAGGAGAATCCTGGTGCAAGATACATACAAGGATACATCTGGTTTTCTTTTTTAGAATGAGTGTTTCAGGCTTTTAGCCACATTTCTGCACAGAGATCGGTACACAATGAAAACATCATTGCTACTAAAATGCAGCTATAAATGGGACAGTTAGTGTGTTAGAATGCTGTCTGAATGTTACAAGATGTTATGGTTTGTTAAATTGTTTGTTAACTCAAATACAGTGGTTTAACATGCCATAATTAAATCCCTATCCAGTTGGCACTATTTGGTGAGCTGCGGCACTTAACTTCAATATTTAATATAAAATAATGTCAGCGGCACAAAATGCTGCCAGTTAAAAGAAAGAATAACATACATATTACACAACTGTAGATTCCTAAGGAAACTTTCTGCTTTGATTTAGAACGTTTTTCTGCTTTCCTGCTTTTCTTTGTTTTTAACCCACATCTGTAAATCTTCATACAGTTAAGGAGGCAACCAGGGGCGATTCTAGGATCAAACCTTTAGGGGGGGCTCAGTCCCACATGTCATAATGTCACGCGTGTGCCTCGTCATTGATATTATTAGAATGTGCTGCTTCCAAAATTTCACTTTCGCAAACCACAATTCAACTGAGTACACATCACAATGTTACCTTTCAAAGCAACCTGATTAGCTGGATGAGCTATTGCAGCTTCTAAGAATGATTCAGAAAGAATAATCACAGATTTCAATATAATACCCCGGTACCCTGGTTTTACGGCGGACCCTTGAGTTGTGAAAGCAGTCGACCAAAACATCCATCTATCTTTTTCTGCTTATCCTTTTCAGGGTCAGCCTGTCTTATGGCTAACACAGAGAGACAGACAACCATTCACACCTATGGGCAATTTAGAATCATCATACTGGGGTCATTGGACTGTGGGAGGAAACAATGCAAACTCCACACAGAAGGGTCCCAGCCAAGGTGGATTTGAACCTAGGCCCTTCTTGCTGTGAGGCAGCAGTACTAACCACCACGCCACCGTGCTGCCTCACCCCACTAGAACATCAAGCAACTAAAATAGCATTAATTCAGTAAAGCCAGTGGAAAATCATCCTGCTGCTCCATATACCTGGACATGAAGCAAAGATCAGAGATTTGCTTTTACATCAAGGTTTCCCTCACTCAGCACGGAGCATCACGTACCCAAGAGTGGAGTCTCTGTCACATCGATGTAGTGGCAGCCAATCCTGTTCAAGCCATGTTTAAAGTGAATCCTGTAAAATCTACTATTCATATCAATATGTTCTGTTTGGAATTTCCACTTGCATTTTTTAAGCGTGCAACTGGAAAGCACACAAAGCATCCATGAAAAGCATGTAAATGGATGTGAAAAACAATTATTGCTTTTCCATCCAACTTCACCATCTGCCCGTTAGCTCACCCGGTTCTTCCTGCTCAATCTCTCTGTCCTCTCCCCATCCTCCTCACTCATTTGCACTGACAGTCACAGACATGTTCAACTAGAAAATAACAAACATAATCTATAATAATTATTACATATGACACACGTGTAGTTATGTGTATCATCAGTGAATGTGGGCAAAACACACACAAATACATACATATCAATTTCTAGCAATATTCAAACTGAACATGGACGGCTGCTGCTGCTGCTGCTGGTTGTGGCCACTGACAGGGAACATCCTTTGGAATTGCTCTTATAGATCTGGAGCTCTACTGTAAACAAACAATGAAGCCCAATCTGACCAGAGAAGGAGCAGAAATCTTTAATAAAGTAAAATTAGTGCATCAACTCCTTGGATGACACACACCTGCAAGCTGAAGGCTTTGAAGGCTAAAATTAGCCAGTAATCTGTAGCGATCTAGCCTACATTAGCTAACCATTTTGATGCTATTTAGAGAACAAAAATTTGCTGATCATAAATAAATATGTGAAAATGAATGCTCTGACAGTGAATGATGCAGTGCAGAACGATGGCCGTTTCACAGTGTAGCTGCTCCACTCTATCAGCCCATCACAGCAGCTGCACCATCAGTTGCAAAGCCAACAAACCACCTAACATTCAGAGAGGCCCTCAGAGCGAGGCTTTCTAACTGCAGGATGTGAGACAGCAGCTCTGCTGCATGACTCTTATTTAGTTTCACACATTGCAGAAAAACCCACAGTGATAGACACATTTAAGCATGTGACACAGTATCTTCATTAACAAAGGGACTGAGGCGCACACACAGTAGTGTCCAGCAATTTCTAACAGTTCATCCTTATATCATAAACATACTGATTTGTCTTCAGCTTCCTCTCATTTATTTATTGTGATAAGAAATATAAATATGTGTGTGTGTGTGTGTGTGTGTGTGTAGACAAATTATATTTACTGAGGACATACATAAGAAAATCACACTGCAGCAGTATGAAAGGGTTTATGGTGCTGTTAGGTGGACCCGTTCTGCATGCAGACTGGAGCAGCCAAGGATCAAACCACCAACCTTACAATGAGTCGGTGACCTGCTCTACCTCCTGAGCCACAGCCAACCCCCCCAACACAGTGAACTCTAGTTTCAAGGTTACCTTCATCTTAGTATAATTCCCAAAAGCAACTGAAAGTTTGTTTTTAAACAGTCTTTGCCTGATTGTGTGATTTTTTTTTTTTATTATTAAGTCTGAGTGGAAAAACATTTTGAAATTCTTACTTAAAAATTCCAGTCATTTTTCAAACCCCTCCTACTTTTGCACTGTGCTCAGTATATTTCCAATTCAATTTTATTTTATTTGTATAGCGCCAAGTCACAACAAACAGTCACCTCAAGGCGCTTTGCATTGTAGGTAAAGACCCTACAATAATACAGAGAAAACCCAACAGTCAAAAATGACCCCCTATGAGCAGCACTTGGTGACAGTGGGAAGGAAAAACTCTCTTTTAACAGGAAGAAACCTCCAGCAGAACCAGGCTCAGGGAGGGGCACCCATCTGCTGTGACCAGTTTCCTTATCCATCTATCCATAATCCTGTTCTACAGTGTCACAAAGCCAGAGGAGATAGAGCTGTTAACAAACAGGACAGTGGAGAGACACACAGTTAATAGCCTTTGTTTCAAACCTGCACCTCTGCCTTACCTTATGGTACATGCGTCACTTGCTCAACCCAGTGAGCTGAAATAGCACTCTGAGTTTCTGCATTATTAAAACAGTTCACTTCTTGCCAGAGTTCATCACCATGGTAAACCTGACCTGCTACAGAGCAGGTTGTGTTCATGATTTGAGATTAACAGGTATGAAATCACTGTTTTTGTCTGTGTCTTTCTCTGATGAGGATCAATAATAAATGTAGATTCTTAGATGATTTCCTGTTGGCTGCAATGTGAATTTTTAAGCATTAATATTTGATCCTAAAACAGGACACCTGCTTGTACTTGTCCAAATTTGTACATAGACTAACCCTACATCTGAATTGTGTTTTTATATTTGTTAATCTCAGACTGTCAGACATCACTGGGGCTGCAGCTGAAAGAATAAAAACTAAAACTGTCTTTCAGACGTCTAAATATTAACTTAACAGAATCACAGTTTTAATCTGTCCCGTGTCTTCGTTACAGAGCTGTGACACTGAGAAGTGTTAACTTACACAGTCTGTTTACTCGACTTCCTCAGTTCAAATTGGCTAAACTTTATTATTATTGTAGGTCTTTTCCAGCCTCACTGAGCAAACACACACACATTCAGACAGTGATTTTAATACTATATTAATGTTCAGACCATTTATCCTGATTAATGATGTACGAGAGGCCAGATAATGGATCAATATTCTGGGTCTGCTGAAATTGGTTCATCGTACACGGCCAAGGTTTTATGTATGTAACCGTCATTATTGTTTGCTGTAACTGTGATTGCATTTGTTTGATTTTTTAAAATGTGATCTATGTAATTATGCTCTGTGAAGTACTTTGTGATTGTGTTTTGATAAGTGCTACCTGCATAAAATATTTTATTTATTATTATAATGTCTTTATAACTATTGTGTTATTATATATTTATTATTATTTGGTGCAGCAGGAACACTGTGTATAGTGCAACACTAGTGTTAACTTGAATACACACTAGCATATATCTCAGTAGCTGCTACTGTTGGTTGGTGTCGCACAACAGCAGAGGACAAATGCTGCATTATTACAAACTTAACACCTCTCTGAGTGTCAGTCACAACTGAGAATGACCTATAAAACTATTATTATTGTAATGGATGAACTGCTGGACTGGATTGCATTAGACGGCACAGGTGCACCTAAAAATAGAAGAATGTATCTCGAGTTGTGTAAGTCGTTCTTATTTTTCTTTTCTCATTCGTTTATTTGTTTATTGGGTCGTTGACATTACAAAGCAAATTACCTACTCCGTGATGTCATCAGTGTCTCCACAGTAACAGGCTGTAGTAGCTGAAATGTCCAGGGGGCCTCAGCGACCATAAAACAATTACAGCTGTAACAAAGCCTAATATCAAGGACGCTGCAGTGCTGTGTGCAGCTTGATGAAACTGGACTCCATGCAACCCGTTTTTTATTGTTAAAGTTCAAAAGTGCACTCATGTTAGATTAATTTTCTGTCATCAAGGAAAGCTTTACTTGTGTGAGCACACAAGCTTGCAGTATAAAGTTACAGAACCAGAGAAGGGTCTGTCACATGAAAACATCACATGAACCACGAATGTAACATGACTGTTTTAAGTATAAGGCAAATCCCCTTGCACAGGGTCAGGAGTAAGTATGCCAAACAGGGCTGTGGGAAGTGTGTGTGTGTGTGTGTGTGTGTGTGTGCGTGTGTGTGTGGGGGGGTGGTACAGAGGCTGCTGCAGCATGCTGTGTTGGATGGTCGAGGCTGTGCGTAACCACAAAGACACACTGAAAGCTGAACAGATAAGAAAATAAAAGTAACAGTTTTGCATCATTTTGTCTGTAATTGTAACAATGAAGTTTGATTTCAGCAAGTGTTCAATAGTAGAGCTCAGGTCTGGTCAGGTCCCTGACCCCAGTGTGCTCACTACACACTACACAGCGCAAGAAAAACACTTTACAAGAGTGAGGTTGGAGTTTCTTTACCATTCAATAAAAAACCCCAGCAAAAATAAAGCATACAGCTGCGTCCGCATTACATATGGTGACAGCCCAAGCACCTCACAGCATGAAGCTATATTCATCAAGCTAGTAAATGGTTATACTACATACACACAGAACATGATGAAAAGTTTCATCAGTGTTGACCTCATGCAGAGGCCTCAGATTATAAGAATTAAGAGCACTTTTTCATGCTCTGCCTCCACACTGCACACCCAAATGTATAAAAAGTCCCTCTTTCTCTTTGTGTTCCCTGCCTGCTGCTTCAGTGTCGCTGGCTGACCTTCTAACAGAAGCAAGGCGCAGAAATGATGACAAAACCCCAAAACTATGTAGCTGAAGACAACAGACAAAAAAACTTTTTTAAGAGTTGCAGTGAAGGCTGAATTGAACAAAATAACATACGAGGACACAACAGGGAAATGTATGTGGGCTCAGCAGCCCTGCCAGCGCAGTTAATTGAGTTGTCTGGCAAAGGACAAGCCATGAAAAGATGGTTAGCTTTGTCTAAATTGTCACTGTCATCTAATCAATGTGACCGTTTAAAGGTCGCCTGACATACTATTCTGAGCGCCTGCTCAAACACAACTCAAATACAGACAGCTGACATCGAGAATGAGTCAGCCCAGCGGGAGCAAACACTCAGCAGCTTCACTGCTCATCAGGTGCTTGTTTCTGCCTGTTGCTGCGTGAGTAGCTCTTAAGAAAAATGGTGTTTGTTCACTTTCATCACTCTTATAAGATTGTTTCATAGCTGTTTTCATGACACTTGACTTGACTAATAATTTTTTTTCCTGTATTTGTGATGTTTTTGTATCCTTCAGTGTTTCCCACTCTCTGCCTTGTCTTTCTAACTTTGTCTTCCTTTTTTTTCACTTCCTGTTTTATTTTGGTAATTGCTATTTCCTTGTGTGGTCTCATGCACTTCTGCTTCCTGCCTTTGTTTTCCCTCACTTGTGACTTGTCTGCCCTTGAATTATTAGTGTTTGATTGCTTTCACCTGTATCTTGTTCCCACCTCTGTGCATATGAATAGTCTTAGATTTCCATTTGTCAGGTTGTCTGTTTGTGCTTCCATGTTTCTTCTTGGGTTCCTCTTGCTCCTTATGCTTGGATTTGGATGGATTTTTTCTTGTAGTGATGGCCAAAGTGAGACTTTGTGAAACACTGAAACATCTGAAGCAACTGTACCAGAATAGTATCCAGGCTTTGAAACAAGCTGTGACTGTAAAGAAGAGTGTGTCTCAGTTTCAGTTGCTCAGTGTGTCTTTCTTCTAAAAACAATCTGAAAGGTAACTTTTATTAAGTTATCATAAGCTAATTCTGAACGATGACAGCAGTCTGTTTCACATTGACCACTACCTTTAAAATCTGAGCAAACACACCATGGGTCAGAGGTTGCTCAGCAGAGGATGAAAAATCTCTCCCAAACTTCATCTTTCATTTGCAGTGTGCGCTGCTGTGGACGTTTCATTTAGTCTGATTCTGACGTTTTGGTGACACTGAACCTGGATGCCTTTTTCCTGCCGTTTACGAGAAATTTACACCAGAAGTGTCAGTGGGAATAAAAAAACAGAACAATATGACACTAGTGACCTAACCTGCTCTGGAACATCCATCCATCCATCCATCCATCCATCCATATCCTGCTCAGGTTCAGTGGAAATTAAATTCTCTGTGTATCTTTTAAACCAAATCCATGAGATTCACTCTCAGACTGCTGATGCTATATATATAGAACCTATAGAGAGCATCATTCAAAATGCATGCTATGAGGAAACCACTGACCCCAAACCAGAGCCAGTCATTTTAGCCAAATTGTGCTCATACTTCTTGTGATAGACATTAAAGTTCATGCAAATCTGACCTTACAATTCAGGAATCAAAAGTTTGGGAAAAATCCACATAGAAACAGAGAGAAATCACCCCAATATAAGCATCTGAGAGCTGTGTCATAAAACACACAGCAGTCCTCTCTGTGTGCCGTGTCTGCCTCCCTTGACCTTTATTGAATGTCAAGGCATCTCTGTGTCTGTGAACTGTCTGCTGTTGCAAACTCTACTAGGATTAACATGTGGAGCTTTACGTTTCAAGATGATACACACACACACACACACACACACACACACACACACACACACACACACACACACACACACACACACACACACACACACACACACACACACACACATTACATTACATTTTTGCTTTGCTGCACCTCACACTTCATTCTGAGCAGTAGTGTTTTACACTTTAAGCCATGTTGACTTTGTTGGCTGCATGACCGCAGATGCTCGTCTCTGGATGAGTGATCTGGAACCATCATTTCGTTGTGTGCCTTGTGCGCACAGTGACAATGAGTTGAATCTAACATCTAATATCAGGTCTGTTAGGCCTGTCTTGCAAACAGGAGCTCAGGTCTCAGGAGGCTGTATTTAGTGTTTATTGTAATGAAATGCACACAGTTGTTACAGTAAGTGTTATGGTTCCCCACCTTACCTGCAGTATAAAGCTACAGTGCTGATCATCACTCACTGTTAGATCATCACCTCACATTGTGCGGTATAGTCGCTCAGACTCGGTCTAGCTGCTCAGTCTCCACCTAGCCTGCCCTGCTAACATTTTCCTGTCCTCATTCCTCTCAGTGACTCTAAGCAGCAGCCATGGCCTCGGGCCCTGGACTCCCACTCTGGCCCCTCTCACCTGCCTGCCCACTCCCACTCGCATGCATTATGGACCGTGCTTTTCCCTTGAACTCACCTGCTCAGCTGCTGGAATTGAATGATCCCCGCTGGACCTGTGGACTCCCTGTAGACTGACCCCCACCACTGCTCATACACAAACTTGCAATATCTTGTTGAAAGTATTTTTGTAGTAAAACTGGTTAACTTTTCACCCTGCATTAGAGTCCATCTGGTAACCTTGACAGTGCATCTTTTATTATCAAAACTATTTGTTTCCTCTCAGTTGAATAATTTTACACTCAAAACTCCAAAAACACTTTCATGAAGTTATCACATGTAAATTAGTTAATACAACTGTCAAAATCTGCTGAGCCCACAAGTTTAAGTCATGATGTCCAGTGATTCACGGCACTATTTTGTTACTGTTTTTGGTGTTTATTATTTTGTGCTGTGTGATGCAAATGTTCGTTTTCTTTTCTGTTTATTTTATTGCATGTTTTGTAACCATTGCAGATCATATTCCATGCAAATTCTTGTGTAACACCCTTTGCTTTCTGATGAAGAGGAAAGTCAGTCATCCTGATAGATGAGGTCAGTAGGCAATCAATATTAGTGACAACATGTACTGTAGGACAAGAAATTCAGGAAATTGTCAGGAAGACACTGCTGGAGTCCACGACTATTCTGACAAACAAAACAAAACAAAGCAGTCTGACAGATGATTTAAGGTTTTGGGTGGATTGCAATCCTTTGCAGGTTAACTGCACCATCTACTGCACGCATGAGCTGTTTTAGGAAATGCATTTGGTGCTGAGAACTTAAAATATTTGGAGAAAGGTCCCAAACCAGTTGAAAAAAAATGTAATCCTTCCACTTCACTACCTACAGAGGGAAACGCAGTTGTGATTTACTCTGAAGATGAAGACTTTTAAACAAATTTGAGTTTTTCCAACCTTCCTGAGTTCTGATGTCTAGTAAAAAGCTGTGTGCAGTCAGGGTCATTGAGTTGTTAACAGCTCCATTACATAGTGATTTTTCACATTATAAATCTCTTCAAATGGTTTTATTTCAATAAATGTTCAAATTATATAAAATGTAACCTCATTTAAAGATGAACTATAAAAGGGACGGGCAGCAAAATGTTCAGCCCAGTCGATTTTTTCTTTCCAGTGTCAGTGTTCTTCATTGATAGTTGGCAATAGTAAATATGATCATCTTAGAAAGAAATTGGGATAGCTTAAAAAAAAAATGCACAAAACCAAATAATATAAAAGGCAAAAGCTAGTGAACTCTCATAGCGCTGCATTGTATTCCAACCTTGACAACTTTGCACTGAAACTACTGTCACTCAAAATGATCCCAGATTCAGGTCAAGTGACACTCCTGTCACAGTTTAGCTGTGTGTCACCGGAAAGCTCATCATACCCAGGACATCTTTCTGATACCTGACTTCTCTCACCAAAACACTTACCCACAGTCAGGTTAAGCTACATATGACTATGTAGACCAGACAACCAGCAGCGGAGCAGCATATTTTACAAAAAAATATAACAGTGGACAGTGAATATTTCCAGTGAAAGGAACCCTTAAAGAATCTAAAACATACAAGAGCAGTAAAGACAGAAAGAGCAGCAGCACAGGTCAGCTGACCGCCGCCTGTTCAAAAAGAAAATACAATCACCGGAGCTCACAACAGAAACAAGCTCTAATGACTTATTCCTAAGAGAGCCATTTCCCCCCATTGTACTGCATGGAACATAGGGTCCACCCACTTTAAACCCCTGATTATCAGTATCACTGCCTCATCACCGAGGCACAGAAAGATCTGACTATTATCACAAGCATGTATTCTATTTAATCCATGTGTTGCTTAGTTTTTGCTTTATTCTTTCATCTGCATCCCTGCTGGTGTTCAAATATAAAAATGGTAAAGTGGGCTCCATAACAAACACTCAGCTCCTCACGGATTGCCATCTAATTATCTAGCTCTCAAGCAGTGTGATTTTCCTGCCTGTTTTCAAGCTAGAACGACCTGTTCTACCATTTTGTTCTTCACTGCAATCTTTGTTTTACCCTCTGGTCCAACGTTTCTTGTTTCCACTCTGTCATTAGGTTTCTGTGTGTTGTTCGTCTCCTCAGTAATAGATGTTCTTTGAAGGAAACTAACGTTTGTGTCTGTTTTGGTTTTTGGTGATTATTGATTATTGCAGTAATGACTGAAAAGCAGCTGAGCTCACTGGTGCGACACGAGCCTTCCCTTCCCTCACACATGACCTTAAGGCAACAGTGGTTAACCTGCCTATTGGGCAAGTATTGCATCATCAACCTCTGTATATCACAGTTAATCTGAACAAAACTGAGATGCAATTTGCTGGAGGGGATGGGGGACGTTTGTGACAAACACTTGATATGCAGGAACAGGAGTCCCTTTTGCCTCCACCCACCCAAATAACCCCACTTTCCTACTTTGAACTCCCAAACACGTTTCATCCACTGCCTGTTTTCCTTGGTTTTCCTCACAGATGAACGTCAGGAACGGATTCTCAAAAATTCTACCATGCGTTTCAATTTAGCCACATGGTAACATTGTAATGTGGTACGGTCTTCCCTGAAGCCATTTCAGAAGTGTGAACATCTCTTTAAATGACCAACGTGAAGTCATTAATTAATCTGAATGCACAGGACTAATCAAATGTTCCTCTGTAGGCTTTCAGGTTTGTGAAATAGCCTCATGGGTGAAACCTTTGAACCTCTAACATAGGCAGAGATGAATCGGTGGAGGAGCAGTTTACTGTTAAGCATTCATGCTTGGCTGCTGGGGAATAATGCAGTCTTCATCATTAATCATGCCCCACTGCAATCTTTCCATCTTGCATTCCCTCTCAACCTCAGCCCCAGCTGGACCTTTTCAGAATATCTTCTGGCTGGGCTAATTCTTCAAACACTTTAGACAATGAGCTGCACATTTTTAAGGTTTAACGATT
Organism: Archocentrus centrarchus; assembly: GCF_007364275.1. Classification (NCBI taxonomy): domain Eukaryota; kingdom Metazoa; phylum Chordata; class Actinopteri; order Cichliformes; family Cichlidae; genus Archocentrus; species Archocentrus centrarchus. The sequence goes on from NC_044366.1 coordinate 30,988,987, forward strand.
AAATAAAAAAAAAAACCTCTGTGTGAAAATAACAAGTTGTACTTTTTTGACCTTAGATAATGGTAAAGATATTTTGAAGCTTTGCTTTATGCCATCTTTTTTTCGAGCTCTGAAGCTAAAAAAAATGAAACTTTTGGTTTTGGTTTGACCTGTTCTGTAAATATGGAACCAACAATGAAGACACAGTTTGGTGCTTTTCACTGCTGACCGATGCTTGACTGCTTGTTGAAATGAGGACGCGGATGAAGCTTGAGGTACTTTATTACCTGTTCAAGTGTGGCAGATTCTAGATGAGCCTTTAACATAAAGATAAGCAGTGCACCTGCTTGGAAGTTGAAGCTTCTAAGCATCAGTTGAAGATCAGATTTGACTCAAATTCTTGGAGTCGACTGTTATGCATTTTACTCATGACTAACTGATGAGAGCCTCTGCAATCTGAGGTGAAGTGATAACAGCTTCGTTGGCAAGCCTGTGTGCTACAGCTGCTATGAATTTGATGACAACAGATGACAACAAGTGATTAAGTTATTTTAATCAACCAAACTACTATGATTCCTAAAGTAAGTATGCAAATTTATACCAAATGACATCAACAGACTACCAATGCTGATATGAAAACTAATGTTTTAAGGACTCCTTCCAAAACGGTCCTTGTTAGTACTGGATTGGAGCCCCTTTTGCCTTCAGAACGGCCTCAATTCTTCGTGGCAACAAGTTGCTGAAAACATTCGTCAGAGATTCTGATCCATTCTGACATCACTCAGTATACCTCAGCCAGAATATGCCGGGTTATGTTTAGACCTTAGCTAGCTTCTTAGCTTCTTCTAGTTTTGCACAACTGTAATCATAAAACTGTAAAACCTGGTAGAACAGCCACACTTATCATTGAGAAAGTTGTAACCCTCAGTCATGCTTCAGTGCTTGTTGATGACTTGCAGGAGCAGAGTAACACCCCTCTGTCGCTGGAGGTGAGGCGACTTAATTAAGGTTTGACAGTGTGATCTCCACATGCTGCAGAAATCCCATAATTCCATATCATCATAACAAGGTGAAGACTTTGTTATGCCAAAGTAATTTGCTTATCATCACTTTCCATTCATCATTTTCACTGTTTGTCAAAAAAACAATGTGAGTCTGCAACAGCTGCACAGGACATTAAACTCTGGGTTCATTGTTTGTTTCTTTATCTCGGAGCTTGAGGAATATTTTTTCCTTTCATGTTAATTTGTCACTAGAAGAGAAGTCTGGTGTCTCTGTCTTATTAAAGTCAGACCCTCTGGCATTCAGGGCCTTGGTGGAGCACCGTGAAAAATAACATTGGAGGGAAATGGAGTGTGACAGCAGCGCGCCATCAACCAGCAAGATGGCACACGTTCCTTTCAGTATTTTGAAAGAAATAAAATGGCTCTTGGGAGGCACCCGGAGAGGACAGTTACACTTACAGTACACTGGGGATCACTGCTGACGGAGGCTCTGAGAACCATATGAGAAAATACATGCAATAAAATAAAAAAAAATATTATTTGTTTATGCTTTTCACACTCTTAAAAATCATTTTAAAGTGACATAAGTGATTAAAGTGATATAATACATCAGGTATACAATTCAGCCCAATACCAAAAAGAAAGCGGGCATGCTGCTAAAATGGGCTCTCTACCAGAAATGAACAATTATTTGATCTCCAGCATGTTTTGCTACAGTTTAGCTAAGAGTATTTTTTGTACTTCCTGATGTACTTCCAGATGGCCTGTCTCCTGTCTACCAAACCCACTTCTGCTGCTCACACTTACCCAGTCTACTCAGCTGTTTCCACTCTCATCAGCAGTACTAGTGAATGTGTGATACTGCAACTGGACTTTTTTGGTACAATCCAATACCAAGTAAATACAGGGCCATTATTACCAATAACAATGCTTTTAACTTATAAAGGCAGCTTATACATGGATCAAGCATAATGTTATGAGCACTGACTGGTGAAGTGGATAACACTGATTATCTCTTAATTACTGTATGGCATCTGTCAGTGGGTGGGATATATCAGGGAGCAAGTGAACATTTTGACCTCAAGGTTGATGTTAGAAGTACAAAAAATGGGCAGCGTAAGGATTTGAGTGAGTTTTGCTAGACAACTGTGTCAGAACATCTCCAGAACATGCCCTGGTTCAGGAATGGTTTGAGGGGCACAGCAATGAGTTTGAAGTGTTGACTTGGCCTCCAAATTCCCCATATCTCAGTCCAATCGAGCATCTGCAGGATGTGCTGTACAAACAAGTCTGATCCACTGAGGCCCCACTTCACATCTTACAGGACTGAAAGGATCTGTTGCTAACATCTTGGTGCAGATACCAGAGCACAGCTTCAGGGGTCTAGTGGAGCCTCGATGGGTCAGGGCTGTTCTGGCAACATAAGGGGGACCAACACAATATTAGGCAGGTGGTCACAGTGTTATGTTTGATCGGTGTACATGGGAGAGCAGTGTGGCATGATTTATGAGATGAACCATCATCAGTTTGAGCACATTTTCATGACCACTAAATCACTGTGATTTTTAATTTTCATAATAATTAGTTAACACAGCAGTACACACCTTTCAGCCTTTCATGTATTTTGAAGCTGGTTTTTCTGGAGACCTGTAATGTAAATGTCTTTAAGGCACTTTGGGTCATCTTCTGTTGATCACATGTGCTGCATAAATAAAACAGACCTGACCGTCTACACAAAAAGGATTATTGTATTCAGACATAATATGTTCATATTCCATGTTTAAAGTATATTTTTTCAGTTCTAAAAAAATAATTTATTTAACACAATTCAGTGGGCTGAATATATTATTGTCTGAACACAGTCTGTAGGTAATCAGTCTGCTGAAGTAACAATTATGATGACCAAGAACACTTTAACATTATCTAATGTTAAAATTATGTTGTTATTGGTACACCAGGAAGAAAGAAAGAAAAAGAAATCAAACATGCTTTTTTTTTTTCTCCCTGCACACTTTTGCTACAATCAGCTGATTCCAGTTTGTGTGCCGGGAGGATGAAAATGGTGGAGCGGTCTACAGCTTGTCAGGAGTGCCTTCTGCCTCCAGGACAGAAGTAACAGCATCACACTGCTAACACAAGTTCAGCTCTCTGCAAGCTTCTGCACAGACAGCATGCTAACACAAAAGAGACCAAAAACCCAGAGTGATGTTACAGCTGACCCCAGCCCAGCAGCCTCAGCCTGATGTTCAGCAGGTAACGGAGGCAGTGATGAGCTTGCAGCACCGAAGCCTCCATTTCTACCTGTGCATGCGTCTGCAGTGGAATCAGTCACTTTGAAGTCTCTTTGGGATGGTTTAAACTTTGCTTTGTGTTGTTGCTTTTGTGTTTGCATGTAAACACTAAAAGAAAGATTGTATGCGTGTCCTCATTAGGATAGAGATTTGTGTTGTTGTGTTGCTGAATGACTTTCTGTGTGGCCCACATTTTACTTTAAGTCGTGCTTTCAAATTGTTGTTGTTGTTTTTTAACTCCTAGTAGAAAATCTGCAGATCTGATGATAAGGCTGACAGATGTTATAGCATCAAAGACTAATTACAATTTTAGGTTTTAAAACTTTTATAGTTTTATTTGTTTTGAAAAATCTCACAAAACACGATCGAGCACTGTCCGGAGCACGTCAGAGCCACAGGTGGCGATATAACTGAAGCTGTGACGAAATAGCCAATCACAAGCCTGCTTTGGTCATAACACATGTAAACATGAAAACTGAGTTTATGAAAAAGATTCACTTTTTTCAAAAGCTCTGATTTCAGAGATCCAAAGGCCAAAACGCATAGAAACTACATTTACTAAAATACCCATAAATGTGAATGTGGCCGTATATTATTTATGCTTTTGTCTGTTCTCAAAGACAAAATCTGTACCAGGAAAAGCTCAAAGGATGAATAAACCAAATCCCCACACTTGCCCAGATGTTCACAGCGCGTGGGCATTCATTCCAAAGGAGTGCTGGAGTGCCTTTGACAAAATGAAGCCTGATACTAAGTGAAGCTCACAGGTAAAGGAACACCATCAGGCTTTGTGTGCAGGTGAAAATGCCCTGCAAGTGCGCAACTTGTACACTTTCACCCTGAGATCAAAGTCCTGTCAAATTCAGCACTGTGAAGTGTCACCTTAAAGCCAGGTAGATGTTGTTCTGCAGGTGCCAGAAAGAGATGCCTAATTGGCTTGTATCAAAGGCGGGCCACACACACACGCACACATGATACAACACGTACTCAGATCCTATTGAGTAACAGCTTCATTTGTCATTGCTGCAGGACAGCCGCAGTTTGCAAGTCTCCTTTTCATTTACGAGAACCAGCAGATTCTATGTGGTGATTTTGTCTCTCTGCAGTTGTTTAAATGTGTGTATGTGCAGCATATCTGCACATTATTAAAGAAACCGTTTCCCCAAAAGGCCTCGAGGTCATATGCAAGATAAAAATATTTTAAATCTTGTATTTCAGGATAACACAAAAGAAACTCTCCTTCAGGAGCTTAATGACACCAATTACAACTTAATCTTGAATTACACGCTGACCTCGTGTAAATCTCAGCACAAAGTTGTGAAGCTACAAACTGAGAAGCTCTAACTGGCAACACAGCTGCAGTGTTAGACACCGTTTTTGTCTTTTGATGCAGTTCATGTTGGCTGTTTTTAAACAAAAATTAATGTCAGAAAACTGATTGTGTGTTTGCGTCTCAGCTGTTTTGTTGTAATTCTCACTGGACTGTAGATGGTTTTTGTTCAATCTCTCTCTTAACATCAATAACATGACACACGCAGTGGTAATGAAATCAATCTGCTTGTTATTAACTTTAGTGCAGTGTGTCACACTAAAATGATCTCCTGAGAGATTAATGGCTGCTTTCCAAGAAGCAGCTGCAGAAGAGCGATTAGTCATAAAGTGAAAGACGGAGTTTGTTTCTCGATGTCAGACAAACTACTGTTATGTAGGTTTATTTTTTTGACTACTGATAATTTGGTTTGTAAAAATCACAGTAATCAGTAACTGCAGCTGTCAGTCACTGATTACTGTGATTTTTAGTAGTGGTGTAAAAACAATAGTCCAGTAAACTCACACAGTATCTCCCTCTGGAATTTAACGGGCTGGAAGTATAAAGCAGTAAAAATTGGAAATACTTTGCATTGTTGTTGAACAAGTCAGCCGATGATGCGGCAGCAATTTGTATGCAAGCACATTATATGGACTTTTGAACTTGATAACAATGCTGCGTCTTTGTTTTATTTATTTTTTACTGCCTTATCTCCTGATGTCCTCTTCCTGCTCCGAGGGCTTTGATTTCCTGTTCAGATCCTCTGTGCATTCATCTTATCTGCATCTTAATCTGCTGCTGCCGAAACATCGCAGTTCCCCCACGAACATCGAATCTCCTCACACTGGATCTACTATTATGGAAATTCAGGCAGCCAAAAAGACAGCCAAGCCTGATTTATGTGATCCTGTTCATCATGCAAAATTGTATGAGTTAAGAGGATTTGACTGCGGCACAATTTTGTTTCTGTAGAAGTTTTGTAGCATCTCCACAACAGTAAAGTCTCAGCAGCCAGGAAAATGAGCTTCAGGTTTGCTGGCAATTTTAAAGCAGTTTTAGCCGTGCAGCCCTGGAGATGAAAATATCTGCGTTTGTTCCAGACGGGAATGAAGTCCTGCTGATGGATAAACATATTTTGCACTGGTGTTGGTTCCTGCATGATGGATATTTCTAATTTTGATTACCTCCTTTATTCTTGTGTGACCATGATGTTGACAAATGAGGTTTTAACATTTTAACAGCCCAAACTGAATTTCCTAATAGTGCCGCCAAATATTAGCAGGTTTGTCGATGAGTCAGGGTTATCAGTGTGCTACCATGCTCATAACTGTACTGCAGACCTTCAGGCTCTTGTTTACACATAAAAATGTAATATCAAACATGTTCAGGCACACCTACTCACTCTATATACCACTTTCATAAATGTCAAATTTGGTCACGTTTTCATCACGTCATGGAAGGCTGTGTGGACAGAAACACACAGAATGGGAAACTAGGAGGAAACTCGGACACGAAGTGCACACAGCACGAAGGGGAGCCGCAACCATGAGAGGTAACGAGGGGAGAGCGGCGACAGCCGAGAGAACCGGTGAACTGGATCTAACTAGCGAGACAGGGGGAACAAAACTGAACACAATGCACACAGAAGAAGGGACGGGCAAAATAAAAAGGGAAGTGAATAAACAGGGAAACAAAAACACAGATTTGACACTGAGAAACACGGAAGTAAAACCAAATCCAGCCACTAGAAACACAGAGGGACAAAACAGACACGGGAACACAGAAATGAGGAGTTTACATGGAGAATGCAGGGAACCCAGGGATTACATACAAATAAACTATGAACAAGAACAGAACTCAAAACTAAACTAAGAATGCCCAAGGACAAAAAATAAAAACAACCCACCAGGGAAAAGGTACAAAAATCAAAACTGCAAAAACCCAATAAACTGAGAATCAACCAGAGACAAACAGAGTTTGAAAGTCCCAAACAGAAAACGCTGGATCACAGAGGCCAGACCATGATACATCATACGAAATGCTGACATGTCTAACCCAAAGTCTTCAGCCGACTGGAAGATTGCTTAGAGTTGTTACCTGTTTGTTTCACCAAGCATTCGCTTTTTTTTTTTTTTGGCTGAGCAACCTCTTTATCTGTGATGAACATGCTTTTCTACTCAGTCTGAGCACTCATGGGTGTGCATTTACCCGTGCACACACATTCATAAGCTAAGTGCTTCAATTATCTAACATTTGCACACATTCACACTCCAACGGTTGCGTCGGAGAGCAACTAGGGGTTAAGTATCTTGCCCAAGGCGTGCAGTTGCATTGGCAAGCAGCCTGGAGTAGCCAGGAATCGAACCGCTGACCTGCCAATCAGTAGGTGACCTGCTCTACCTCCTGAGCTACAACCACACCAGCCACTACATGGATGAAACCTGCATGTAGTGATTTTGTGATGGTCTGCTAGATTACGCTTCAGATACAGTAGTGACACTAGTTGTAGTATTTCACAATAAAAATATTACAGTTTTTATTGTGATAGGACTTTGATCTCAGGGTGATACTGGGACAATAAAAGCCTGTTAAGAAATGAATTATTTTCCCACTGACATGGCAGAAAGCTGATAACTGATGCCAAAACACTGAGTTTTTATGAGCAGCGGTAGCTTTAATAGAGCCGGAGCAGATCCATTGTACCAAATACAACTTGTTATACTTCTCAAACAGAAGGAGCTGCATCAATAAGCTGAGCTCTGTTCTGCTCAACATTAATTTGACTCCTTATAAGCTTATTGGTGTGGCCCTCCACAACAGTCCCAGTTCCTCATGTGGCCCCTTGGGAAGACGAACTGCAACCTCCTTTGCAGCTATCCACCTCTCCACATCTTCACCTCAGCTGCTCAGCCTTCCAGCCTCACTGCACTGCTCAGGTATGATGGAAAACACTGTTCCTGTTCCCTCAGAGTCCAGGTACAGTGCCTCTGCAGTATCTGTCGTCTGTGTTTTCTCCTAGGGTTCCTCATGCTTCTCATACTTTGTCTTTGTATTTCTTGGTGAATGAAACATATAATGGCTCACTTCATGCTTGTTCTGCCTGCCTCTGTGTCCTGGATTTAGGCCTTTTCCTCCTGAACCTTAACAGAACTATTTACATGCACAGAAGTGATTAGGCACAGGTGAGAAGAAAAAAAACCTTGAAACTAATGAGTGCAGGGCAGACAATCACAAAGGAGGGAAAGGAATTCAATTCAATTCAATTCAATTTTATTTACAGTGGCTTGCAAAAGTATTCAAATATGTTTATGTTTGTGGTTGTAATGTGACAAAATATGGAAAAGTTCAAGGGGTATGAATACTTTTGCAAGCCACTGTATGTTGCACCAAATCACAACAAACAGTCGCCTCAAGGTGCTTTGCATTGTAGGTAAAGACCCTAAAATAATACAGAGAAAACCCAACAATCAAAACGACCCCCTATGAGCAGCACTTGGCAATAGTGGGAAGGAAAAACTCCCTTTAAACTGGAAGAAACCTCCAGCAGAACCAGGCTCAGGGAGGGACAGTTAGCTGCTACGACTGGTTGGGTTGAGGGGAGAGAGACAGGACAAAAGACATGCTGTGGAAGAGAGCCAGAGATTAATAACAATTAATGATTAAATGCAGAGTGAAGTATAAACAGAGTAGATAAGGTGAATGAAAAGAAACAGTGTATTATGGGAACCCCCGCCAGCAGCCTAGGCCTATAGCAGCATAACTAAGGGATGGTTCAGGGACACCTGATCCAGCCCTAACTATAAGCTTTATCATAAAGGAAAGTTTTAAGCCTAATCTTAAAAATAGAGAGGGTGTCTGTCTCCCGAATCCAAGCTGGAAGCTGGTTCCACAGAAGAGGCGCCTGAAAGCTGAAGGCTCTGCCTCCCATTCTACTCTTAAGTATCTGAGGAACCACAAGTAAGCCAGCAGTCTGAGAGCGAAGTGCTCTGTTGGGGTGATACGGTACTATGAGGTCTATAAGGAAAGATGGGGCCTGATCATTGACGACCTTGTAGGTGAGGAGAAGGATTTTAAATTCTATTCTAGATTTAACAGGGAGCCAATGAAGAGAAGCCAATATGGGAGAAATCTGCTCTCTCTTTCTAGTCCCTGTCAGTACTCTAGCTGCAGCATTTTGGATCAGCTGAAGGCTTTTCAGGGAGCTTTTAGGACAGCCTGATAATAATGAACTACAATAGTCCACCCTAGAAGTAATAAACGCATGAATTAGCTTTTCAGCATCACACTGATGCTGAAAATTTTAGAAATATTGCGCAAATGAAAAAAAGTGGTCCTATGTATTTGTTTAATATGTGCATTGAAGGACAACTCCTGGTCAAAAATGACTCCAAGATTTCTCACTTGGCAACAGTGGGAAGATAAAACTTTAACAGGAAGACACCTGTGCTCAGAATTGCACAGCAGGGTAGCGTATAGAAATATGTAACTCTGGATGGTGAAATGTTTGTCCAACAAAACTTTAAAGGTCAACTTGAGTTGCTTTGAAGCAGAAAATTTAATGAAGCCTCTGTTCCCCCATCATTCCCAAATAATCTTGTGGAAAGATGTAATGGTACAAATGAATGACATTACTATTATTTAATAATTCTTTAACTTTCATTAATTGCTGGGACTCTTTAAAATGACTAAACTAAATGATAAAGGGCTGATCGATCGCCCTGTTTATCGAGCCAGCCAGTGGAGTGGGTCTCCTTCAAACTGGAAAGGGAGAGAGTAAATCCAAGAGAATGTAATGAGCAAAATAAGCAAAGGTCTTTCCTGGGATAATCCAACAAAAGCCAACCAGGAAAATAAACTCTGAAAGAACAAAACAGGACTCAACAGATCACCTGACAAAAAGACATAAAAGTGGTTTTATGTATCTACATACAAATTTTGTAACATTACCACAATATAAAAGTTTTCAGACTGCCAGGATATGAATTCTATTCAATTCAGTTTTCATTATGTAGCACCAAATCACAATAAGTTGCCTTAAGGCACTTTATATTGTAAGGTAAAGACCCCACAATAATAGAGAGATGACCCCTATGGGCAAACGCTTGACAACAGTGGGAAGACAGAACTTTAACAGGAAGAAACCTCCAGCAGAACCACACTCAGGGAGGGGCAGCCATCTGCTGTGGGTGAGGGGAGGGAGACGCACTGTGGGAGACTGAGAATGAAGGAAAGTTTGAAAAAAATGTGTAGAGTGTCTTACATCTGATATACAACTGGCACTAAGATAGTCTACTTTGAGACAAAATAGAACAGAGCTGAGGAAGAAAAGTTGAAGGCGCAACAACAAATGAACTTTTTTGTCTCATTACAGAATCGAGTCTCTTTTGGTTTGAATGTTCATTAACGTGCAAATGAACAACTGATTAATGACACGGGTCAGCACACGGAGCAAGAATCAGATGGGGACAAGGGTAAAAGAGGCGGCGAGAAATGGCTAACCACAGTCACAGCTACAACAAACAGACAGTCTGGCACAGCAGTGAGTGTCCCTCTGTGGCAGAATACTGATTGCTGATGGCAGCCGCTGGGTCAGGCTGCCACTGGGTCAGCTGGAGTTAATGGGAACATCTCAGCATCCCCGTTTCCCTCATTTTTGTCTTTTTCTTTTAATCTTCAGCCCCACTTGGATGAGATTTATTTCTCTAGAGGGTATTTTAATATGACCTTTTCATGTCAGTGGTTATAATCAAGTCTGGAGTGGATTTTACTTTTCACCTTTTCTCCTGTAATTACTAAAGTGGAAATTTTCAGCAAACTTGCTGATCCTTCTGTGATTTAAATTGATCGCTCAGAGCCACGTCCTCCAGCCGCCCTGCAGCGCAGGCCTGTTTGGGAATCAGAGCTCAGCACCGTAAGCTCAATAACACGCCGCTATGTCAGCGTTATGGCGGCACTGTGATTCTCCCTGTGGCCTGTTTTTGTGGGTTTTGCCAGCCACGTTGGCTCGAGTATCTCCATGATAACATGTTTTCTCCAGAGTACAGCTACTTTTAGCTGCTCTCTTATTCAAAGGGTCACCACAATGGGTAGCTCCACATGTGTGATTTAGCAGAATTTTACTCAGGAAAATGAACCAATTAATCTGTTTGAGTTATTAAATATAACAGATGTGTGCAAAGTTTTAAAGTTTTATTTGTCTTTTTCCATTTCTATATACTTATTCTAAAATTACTGCACAATGGGAGAAGCGCCTATAATTTCATTATATGTGATGTATAATGACACTTAAGCTGTTCTATTGCAGAGGTGTTTTTTTCTATAGATATTATAATATGAATTTTTGGAGCACAGAGTTCCTGCCATTGGAAATGACCCATGTAGGCTTTTTAAAATGTTGGATTGTTTCCAGTTCAGAGGTAGATACAGTGGTTATAGCTGAGTCAGCCTGGTAAGGGTCAGGGGGAGAAATTGATTAGGATAAGTAAGAGATGATAGGGTTAATAGAACCTTAATCCCAGTCTAAAGGTGGCATCCCTTTAGACTGGGATTAAGCACAGAAGCATATTCCCATTAAACTGAATAATTTATACTAGAGCATCCTCACCTCTCCACCACTTTATCACCTGTCTGTGTCTGCTCTAAATTCTCAGCTGATGCGTTGTTTTGATTCCCTTTTATTTACGATCCAATTATCCCTGCATCTCCAAACAGCACACTGAGAAACTGAACAAAGAGTCACCATGGCAACGTCTCGCTCACTCTTCCGTGAGAGTGGTGACATCAGTGTTCACGGATACAAAGTTTCAAAATCTAAATCGGTGGATTTAAATGACCGTCACTGCGCTTTCCTGTGAAGTGAATCTGAGTGATAGATTTAAATTCTTGTTGCTGTTTGCAGAAATGAGGTGGAAACTTGAATTATTCCTCTGAGAATATTTCAATAGGATTTTGCTGAATGATTTTCCTTCTTTTTTAAGTTCTTTTACATCTGATTTAACTTTTCTTTCATTCTTTATTGAAACTTACAGCACATTCTGTTAGCATGAAGCATTGTTGTACTCTGTCAGTCAGCATGGGGGCCTGCTGGATTCTGTAAGGCATTATTCACGTGGGCAACGCTGAAAAGGCACGGGGACACAGTAATGCTATGAATTGTGGGTAAATAGGGAGTAAAGATGGCTGGATTAATGTAATCTGGTGGTACGACACAGCAGGGGCTCCACAGGCGAGAGGAAGCAGATACTCAGCATACCTCTGAACAATGAAGCAAAAACACAGCGGGACCATCTAACAGACTGATGATGGTGAAGGAGGTATTCTGTTTTTGTGACATACATGCCACAAAAACAGGAACTGAATTGCACAAGTTTGAATTTATTTTCTCTAATTCACACAGGACCAAACGGAGACATACAGGCTCAAATATGCACACACACTTAAATCTTGTAATAAGTGGGGTTTAAGGTTTTACAGTGTCTTTTAACTTGGCAGGGCCTATTACCTTCTTGTTAGACTCAGAACACTCAGAACAACGGGAACATCCATGGATCTCAGTGAAGATCTAAGAAGGAGAAGTGTAACTTTACAGGTGCTGGTCATAAAATTTGAATATCATGAAAAAGTTTATTTATTTCAGTAATTCCATTCAAAAAGTGAAACTTGTACATTATATTCATTCATTACACACAGACTGATATATTTCAAATGTTTATTTCTTTTAATTTTGATGATTATAACTGACAACTAATGAAAACCCCAAATTCAGTAACTCAGAAAATTAGAATATTGTGAAAAGGTTCAATATTGAAGACACCTGGTGCCACACTCTAATCAGCTAATTAACCTGAAACGCCTGCAAAGGCCTTTAAATGGTCTAGTTCTGTAGGCTACACAATCATGGGGAAGACTGCTGACTTGTCCAAAAGATGACCTTTGACACCTTGCACAAGGAGGGCAAGACACAAAAGGTCATTGCTAAAGAGGCTGCTGTTCACAGAGCTCTGTGTCCAAGCACATTAATGGAGAGGCGAAGGGAAGGAAATGATGTGGTAGAAAAAAAGTGTCCAACAACAGGGATAACTGCACCCAGGAGAGGATTGTGAAACAAAAGCCATTCAAAAATGTGGGGGAGATTCACAAAGAGTGGACTGCAGCTGGAGTCAGTGCTTCAAGAACCACCACGCACAGACGTATGCAGACATGGTTTCAGCTGTCACAGTCCTTGTGTCAAGACACTCTTGAACAAGAGACAGCTTCAGAAGCATCTCGCCTGGACTAAAGACAAAAAGGACTGGACTGCTGCTGAGTGCTCCAAAGTTATGTTCTCTGATCAAAGTCAATTTTGCATTTCCTTTGGAAATCAAGGTCCCAGAGTCTGGAGGAAGAGAGGAGAGGCACAGAATCCACGTTGGCTGAGGTCCAGTGTAAAGTTTCCACAGTCAGTGATGGTTTGGGGTGCCATGTCATCTGCTGCTGTTGGTCCACTGTGTTTTCTGAGGTCCAAGGTCAACGCAGCCGTCTACCAGGAATTTTTAGAGCACTTCATGCTTCCTGCTGCTGACCAACTTTATGGAGATGTAGATTTCATTTTCCAGCAGGACTTGGCTTTCATTAGTTGTCAGTTAAAATAATCAAAATTAAAAGAAATAAACATTTTAAATATATCAGTCTGTGTGTAATAAATTAATATAATATGCAAGTTTCACTTTTTGAATGGAATTACTGAAATAAATCAACTTTTTCATGAGATTCTAATTTTATGACCAGCACCTGTACATAAGTTGGGAAGGTCTCTTGGAACCATTTCTAAACTGAATATTCCAAGTTATACAAGTGTAAGTTATTCAGATGTGTCAACAGCTTGCCAGCGTCCTGAAGAAGACCCAAACTGTCACCCTCAGATGGACGGATATTCAGAAACAACCCAGGAACCACCGGGGCTGAAGCCTGTCATGAACTGGAAACTGTTGGAACACAGGGAAGCGAGTTTTACGTGGGCCCATGAGAGGGTGCCGACCAGTAAAGAAGCTCCTGCACCAAAATGAACACCTTCAAGCTCAAATGAAATTTGGCCACAATGACAAAAGGAACGTTGTAAAGGTGAGGCTTTCAAACCTGAGAGTGAATGAATGAAATCTTTATTTCCAACATATAAATGAATAAACCTTAAAAAAACGAATAAAGGTGAAATAAAAGGAAGCCATCACCTTAACATGATGAAAAAAACAACTCCAGAGACCAAAATCTCATCAAACCATTTCCTGTTTGAAAAGGAGGAGGAAACAAATTTAAAAAAAAAAGGAAAAGAAACTAAATATCAGCTTACATATATGAGTTTTAATTTGTATCAGTTTTGCTACGTCCTGGATTTTGTGTAATTTATTGCTCACAGTAGCACCGCATGTGTGTGATTATGCCATCAGGTTTTTAAGGGAAAAAAAACACTCATGTCAAATATGATCCACTTGTCATTACAGGGTTAACTTCAGTCAAATGAGTCTAATTGGGTTTTAGTTGCTGTACTGAAAGCTGCCACAGTAAATGATTTGAGGTGCAGTAGGTAAGTTCACATAATTATGTTGATTTAGTGATTAAGTCAGTCTCTGAATGTTTATTGTTGTAAAGCTGGAACTCTACACGCATTTGATTGAAACATAAATGACATTATAATGACTGGTGTTATTAAGATCCATAAAGAGTAAAGCTTATACACAACTCTTCAGCAGCCGTGAGAATAAAGAAACCATAATGTTCCTGCACTGCAGGGTGGAGCTGAAATCAAAGTCAACTAAAAGAAAGTGATTAAAATGGCCCCCCGACACACACACACACACACGCACAGCGTCTGTGTTTGCCTGTGGGTTTGTGGATGTGGGTGTGAGAGATTCAGTTTAGCGAAGCGAGTTCTTTCTTTTTTCCTCACATGTTTATGAGCTGTTTTATTAAAGCACATGTCAGTCTGTCCCTCTCCTCCTCCTTCTCCTCCCACCTCGTCCTGCTCGGCATTCTCTCTCCTCGGATAATGAAGAGTTGGGCTGTGCGAAGAGGAGGTCTCTCTGGGGAAGCGTGCTCAAATGAAGAGATGTTCTGATATATAAATGTGATAATCAACACTTTTAAATGTCCTTGGGCTCCTTCCATCACAGTTCACCGTACATCATTTCTCAATTTTGATTCATTGAATATCAAACATTTTAAACAAGCGTATGTTGAAATAATAAATCTTATAACTTCAGAGCGGAAGCTCCAAATTTTTCAACTGTTCTATCTTGTTAGCGTGTTTGGCACCTTAGGAGTGATAACTGTCCGTCCATCCATCCATCCATCCATCCATCCATCCATCCATCCATCCTCTTCTGTTTATCCAGTTCAAGGTCGCGGGGGCCTGGAGCCTATCCCAGCTGTCACAGGATGAGAGGCAGGGTGTCTGTCACTGGGCTACCACAGAAAGCCACACTCACATTCACACCTACCATACCATACCATACCATCTCATACCATCTTTATTTATAAAGCACTTTAAAACAACCACAGCTGACACAAAGTGCTGTACATTAAAACACAAATAAATAACAATTTAATAACTCTTTCAGGTTAAAAAAAAAAACAAAAAAAAAAACAAAAAAAACTAGATCCCGCTGGAGTTAAAAGCCAAGGAAAAAAGATGGGTTTTAAGACGAACTTTAAAAGTGGACAGTGAAGGGGCCGCTCTAACCTGCAAAGGCAAGTCATTCCATAACTTAGGACCAACAACAGAGAAAGCCCTGTCCCCTCTGAGCTTCCTTCTTGATCTTGGTACCTCCAAGAGCAGCTGGTCTGCTGACCTGAGAGACCGGCAAGGTATGTAGGGGTGAAGAAGCTCAGAGAGGTAAGGCGGGGCAAGATTGTGCAAAGATTTAAAAACAAACATAAGAATCTTAAAATGAATCCTAAAATGTACAGGCAACCAGTGAAGTGAGGCCAGGACAGAGGTCATGTGCTCTCTCTTTTGAGTTCCCATCAAAAGTCGTGCAGCAGCATTTTGAACCAGCTGCAGACGTGAGAGTAGCGACTGACTGACTCCAAAATAAAGTGAATTACAGTAATCCAGTCGAGATAAAATAAAAGCATGGATCACTGTTTCAAAATGCTGCCTAGATAGAAATGCTTTTACTGATGCCAATTGCTTCAAATGATAAAAACTGGACTTAACCACAGCTCTGATTTGGCTGTCCAATTTAAAATCACTGTCCACCTTAAAACCAAGATCAGTAATAATGGGTTTAAAATATACCTCCAAGGGTCCCAGGTCAACAGAGGAGGACTCACAGGAGCCACTGGGTCCAAACACCATTACCTCTGTTTTCTTTTCATTAAAATTTAAAAAGTTCAAGGCCAACCAAGCTTTAATATCACCTAGACATGCCAGGAGATGTTTTATGGAATGGATATCCTTCTTCTTCAAGGGCAAATAAATTTGACAATCGTCAGCATAACAATGAAATGAGATTCCATGTTTTCTGAGGATAGAACCCAGAGGCAGTAAATACAGTGAGAAAAGCAGTGGGCCCAGAATTGAGCCCTGCGGGACACCACATGGCAGAGAAGCAGCAGATGATTCAGCATCAAGAATGCTCACAGAAAAAGTTCTCTCTGCCAGGTAAGAACTGAACCATTTAAGAACAGTGCCACCAATGCCTACTAAGTGGTGTAAACGAGATATTAAAATGTTGTGATCTACTGTATCAAAGGCAGCAGTTAGGTCAAGTAAAACCAGAACAACATGGTTCCCAGAATCACATGCAAGAAGGATGTCGTTAAAAACCCTTAATAAAGCAGATTCTGTGCTATGAAGGGTTTTAAAACCTGACTGAAAAACCTCCAGGGTGCTATTCTCATCTAAAAACTGTTTCAGCTGACAGTACACAATTTTTTCTAAAACCTTAGAAAGAAAAGGCAGCTTGGAAATAGGCCGATAATTAGCCAGCACAGCAGGATCAAGACCAGGTTTCTTAAGCAGTGGCTGGACTACTGCATGTTTAAAAATAGCAGGGACCACACCTGAGGACAGACTGCTATTTATAATGGTAAGAACAGGCTGCCCTATACTAGATAAAATTTCTTTAAAAAATCGTGGAGGGACAGGATCATGGGGGGAACCTGATGGCTTAATATGGCCGACCACATCCTCTAAAAGTGAGAGAGTCACAGACTCAAACTGAGTGAAAACAGCAGAGCAAGGGACTGAAACAGAGGGGTCAGAACCAGGAGCTGTGATAAGAGCCCTGGTACTAGCAACCTTTTCAATAAAAAAACGCAGAAAATTATTGCACGTATCAGGAGAAGCTTCCAAACAGGCATTCTGGGGAGCATTAAACACAGAGTTAATAGTGTTAAACAAAAGACGTGGGTTATGGCTGTTGGAGGAAATAGTTTTTGCAAAATATTCCCTTTTTGCCTCTTTAACCGGGTTCTGGTAGTGACGCCAGAAGTCTTAAAATTTGAGTCACCTGCAATTTATCCTTTTTCCACCTGCGTTCAGGTCAGCAACATTCCCTCCTCACAGCACGAGTTCTGTCATTAAACCAAGGCTCAGGTTTAATCTTTGGCTGCCTGGGTTTTAATGGAGCCACTGAGTCCAGGATGGTTTGACAGGAAAAGTAGAACCAATAAATGGGCTCTTATGTATCAGAGGAGAGAAAGTCAGATGCACCACAGAGCTGAAGAAAAGCAATAGAAAACTGAGCGGCAGTGGACGGGTTCATAACCCGACAGCGCCGAACAGGAGCGCGAGTTTTAACTGCAGTACGTGTCAAACTAGCAGTGAATAACACAGGCAGATGATCCGAGAATACAGAGTCACAGATTTCCAGGTTAGTCACAGGCAGACCGCAGGAAAGAACCTGTGGGAGAACATGCAAACTCCACACAGAAAGGCCTGGGCCAGAGGGTGGATTCAAACTCAGACCTTCTTGCTGTGAGGAATGATAACTGGCTCAAGTTTAATAGGCCAGTTTTGCAGTTTCCACGCTGTTTATCATTTAACAGCTCATTTAAAAGCAAAAGCAGGAAAATGATGGACAAAAATGAGTGCCATAACTTCCAAAAACAGATAGAAGCTTTTTTAGTTTACTGACAGCAACTTTAGCTGAAGAAGACACACAAATAGCACCGGCGATGCCTCAGCCATCAATCGATGCATGTGCTGTGTGTCTGCAATAGCCATGAGCAGGTTACTGTGATTAATGAGCTGACTGACATAACTCATTAATCACTACAGCAGACTTGATAAGACAGGATGAACACAAAATACTAACTATTATCATGTACTAAGAAATACTCAGAGTAGAAAACACTGCCTTCTGTAGGTAGTGTAAGAATTTTCTGTGATAATTGAAAGGCTTTGACTTAGCAGGTGCAACAACAAAAAAAACAGCTAAATCAAAAGTGCAGTGATGATTCAGGCTGTGACAGTCTTCAGAGCTTGAAAAAAGGAGGCCAGACTTCTTTAAGCAAAAATGTTGCATAAGTAAAATCTGTTGCATCACCTTTTCTTTTAACCACACTCAGTGAGGGCGGTCAGTTTAGCACCTGGGCTCTCACTGCAGAGCTGTGCTGTTGGTTTACATGCAGAATGCTGTTTAGCACTGTTCAAATAAGCTCCCCTAATCTGGGATGCATCTTATGCAGTCATGATGGGCATGAATGTCACAGTAATTCTTGGCTTTTAATGATTTTTTAGAACTGTTGTTTTTCCAGGGTGGGGTGATTGCACTGCATACATCTTTAATGACTTTAAAATACAAGAATTGGGTGCACAGCTGAATATGCTTTCCTTTGAATGGTAAACTTTTAATTTGCATTTGGGAATTCAGAGATGGACTGTTTTCATAAGTGCTGCAGAGCCACGCTGCATTTTTCACTGCAGAATCGTAGAGTCTGCGTTTAATGTCGGGCAGCTCAAACGAGCAACAGTGTGGTCTGCATGTGTCGAGTCACACACATTTACTTCACCAAGAGGATCTTTAAAAAGGCTCCTCTTGTTATTTATTTATTTTTTTTACTTTACTTTAAGCACTAATATTGGTATAATAAAGTTTAACTACACCAGAGGTGACAGGCGGGAAAGAAGTGATAGAAGCAGGAAGCAAACAAGGGAACGGGCTCCCCTGCATACACAGATTTCTCTGGATCATGTGACTCTTTAAAAGTGATTTACTGTAGGTGACAAAATTCACTGCAATTTTTATAGAGAAACGTTATGTTTAACTATTTGCTCAAGCAAGTGTTCACAAACCAGTGAAACCCTCCCCTGTGTAAGACTCTCTAACAGGACTGATTAACCTCATTAGTTGTCCATGTCTCCGGGTACTTTTTTTAAGCATCACACAGTTTTTCAAGTCTTTTATTTCCTATTTTATTTTCTACATTCTGACTTTTGGTGCTAATTTTTAAAGACATAAAAACACACAAACCTATTTTCCAGTCATCTCAAAATTCAGAATTTGTTCCCTTTTGAGCTCACAAGTTTGGCCGAAGCTTTTATTTAATTCCTTCTTCTAATTCAGACTATTTTTAACTTTAACATTTTATTCACTTTGACTTGAAATCTGACTGAACCGGAAAATCTTGTGCTCCATCATAACTAACTTGTGTTTTCATTTTCTTTCTATTGAGTAAGACAGTCTGTGTATGAACTCATGGCAGTTGGGGATCAATCTGCTTTCCTTTGTGGGCGATGAGGGCACTCAGTGCGTCAGCCTCACAGTGATGAACAAGCACTCAGGGAAAATACTTTAAATTGAATAAGAAAGCTGCAGAGGATAGAGGGCTGCAGCAACTAAACGGCGAGAAGAATTGAGGAAAACCACGCATGCAGATGACGAGGATCAATAAACCTGCAGGGCCTGAAGGCTGAGGCAGAGATAAACTATAATCCCTGTTAGATCTCCTTGGGGAAATGGCAGTGATGGAAGGATCAGGAGGCGGTAAATGAGAGAAATGTTTGGGATCAATTTTGTGGTATCTTCTCCTGCCAACATTCCCTCTGGTTTATTTTGATATCTGCTGCTCTTGTTATATTGTTTACTGAAAAACGCGGCCTCGGGGGAACCTTTGAAAGTACGGAAAGATCCTCAAAGTCAATATTTCACCTAAAAAAGCTTTAGATAAAGTTATAATCCTAGGTACAATACTAACTTACATCTTATCTGGCATGTTCAGTGAAGTCAAATTCATGAGTTTTCTTTGTCACCTGGGATTCGAGTGGAAACAAAAGCTCCATTAGAGGTTCAAGCTAATCTGTCATCAGCTGTTAAAGTGCTGTTTGTTTAGAAAGAGCTGAGAAGAAGTTGCTGCAAATAAAGAAAACACGCTGGGGGGGGGGGGATCCAAAGACTGTAATTATTCACATTTGATTACCAACTGTGTGGTTTCATGATGTAACAGAGGCCTGTCACAGAGCGCGAGGAGAGCGGTAATCAGAGGACACAAAGTGCCACTGTGCAGGGGTTGGAAGAGTGACAGCAGAGCTGCCTGCAGCCTTTAATGGGAGCGCCTCTGTAAAGTGAAAGGAGCAGGGCTCCCTAACACATATTTAATGTTTTACAGTTTCATCTGACATGTTTGCACTGAAAGCTATGATGCACTTTTCACAGAAAACAAGACATCTGTCACTCCCAAACAAAAGTCTGTTATGAAATTTATCAAACCACTCCTGGTTCCCTCACAGCTTTTAGAAGTCCAACTCTTTTCACGTCATCTCCAGAGACTTAAAAAAGAAAAAAAACTACGCAATTCATTTTGGAGTTTATGTGTGCCGTCTGCAATGACTGATTCCCCTCCTATGCTGCAGGTACAAGGGGGAAACCAAATCCAAGAATCAATAAATTAGAAATATACTGTTGTTTGTTTTGTGTAACCTTCATATTCCCTCATGGATAACCATCTTCATCAGCCCAGTGAAGACAGCTTGGTGGGCGGTTCAGATGATAGATGGCCAAATGGAGGCCCATTTCAGCGCAAACCAGAGAGATTTATGCCAAATTTATGCCAACAGCCCCATTTCTGTCAAATGTGAGAGAGATAAAACACTAGTTCACAAACAATGACTTTTACTGTCGGAATAACTGCACATGAACGGAGAAAGGAGGAAGTACGCTAAGCTGCACGGTTTAAATGCTCTTGAAGTTGAATTCTGCTCACCCAGCCTGATTTCTGACAGACTGTGAGGAGACCTCTCCTGGATCCTACTGCTGGATGCAGTGGCAGCTGCCACTGTAAACTCAACATGAATTTCACACTGAGTTGAAATAACGGAGAAGGACATCTCACCTGAGAGTCCTCTTTTGTGTAGAAAACCGGTGGGACGGTGGTTAGCGCTGTCTCAACGTTCTGGGTTGGAACGTTCCCCGGGCCTCTCTGTGTGGAGCTGGCATGTTTTCCACTTGTCTTTGTGTTTATGCTCCTCTTTCTTCCCACAGCACAAAGACGTGGATGCTGATTGGCATTTGTTAACTGGTGGTTCTAAACTGGCTGCAGGTGCAGACGAGTGTAAGTGCATAAAATGTGGTGCTGCGTGGATGTGCGACTGTGGCTTGTGGTGGTTAGAGAAAAGCAGCCACATTAATAGTAACAGTGAGGATGTTTTAAGCAGTGATTAAAGGGTCAGGAGAGCTTCATGTGTACATGTTATAAATCTGACATAATGTGATTAAAAGAAGCTGAAGTGGTGCCTGCTTGGAACGTATCCACGGATGTTCAGACTTGCTGTATCACTGCCTAACTGAAGAAAACTCTCCAAAGTTCTGCAGGCCCATCTCTATTACAGACCCATATGCTAAGATTTAACAGGCACCACAGGGATGATTTTATCCTGCATGTAATCCTGTCTGAATGGGACTGAAAATATCTTTTTTTTTTTTTTTTTTGCTTATAACTACGATATCGTTCAGTTAAAACGCTAAAAATCAAATGTTTCTTTTCATGCTCTCACGCGTCTGTCTGTGGAAAGTCTCATGCAAGAAAAGAACATTTATAGAAATGAACAAAAAAACAAAAAAACAAAATCTCACCGTGTGGAAAAACAGCTTGTTTTTCTCTCTGTCACAGTCTGTTCGTCCTGTGGGAGTGAGGAGGGCTGGAAGGACGGGAGCATGAACAGGGAGAAGAACGAGAGGATCGATGTGGTTAAAAACGGAGGGAGGCAAAATAAATCTCACCCAAAATTTTTGACAAATGTATCCACACAGTGTTGTTTATCCTCCTCTCAGCTTTGGAAGCCACCGTCTTTCTCTCTGTGCTCTCTTAATCACCTTCACTCCTTTTTATCACCTCCTCCTACTCTGATTTTTTTCTTGTCTTCTCCTGTTTTGTTCACCAACTCTCCCTGTCCCCATTTCTCCTCTTTTCCTTCACCCCTTCCAGCGCTCATCTCCTGCCTCTCATCACGTTGTGTTATCCATCCACCTCTTCTGCAAAAGTTTCTACATTTGATATTTGTGTTTTCAGTGCGTTTTAGCCTTCTCATCTCTGCCTCCTCTCTCTTCCTGTGTTCTCCCTCATCCCTTCTCTGATTTGTAATTAATCCCCTCTTCTGCCTACGCCTATCTCCGCAGGGATTTGTGAGGAATCCTTTAATTACCTCGTGCTTACTAAAACCACTTAAAAACTAAACTTCTGCACCCGATAACAACCTCTCCTAAGATGGCTGTACCTCAGAGGAAACGCCTGGAAGGACATTTTGATTTCTGCACTTTGGACACCAACTGGTACTTCTTCATCTCAATTAGCAGTCATTAGTTGATGTTTTTCGGCTTCAAAGTTCACCCAGCAACTAAGGTATTTACTCATGCCCTTAAATATTCTTCTCTGTGGCCGACTCTGCCTCATCTCAGTGTTTCTCTAAACCAGTGTTTGAATAATTTATGGCTCAAATGGAACAAACCTAAAAAGAGGCTGTAAGTGTGTATTTAAAGGGTAATGATGTGTGTGCAGCAGGTGCACCAATCAGAGCAGTCATGCTGACTGACATTTCACGACCACGACTTGCACGCACAGAAGGGGTGACGGATTATGACGCTCCCAGAGGACTGCCATATCACACCCTTCATGAGCTCCTCAGCACAGACGCACAACATCGTTAGCTGAGACTCCAGGGAAGTGTCACCAGGTGAGGCGGCGCTGGGGTGGAGACGGAGGGTTTCATATGAAAAATATATTTGTCATCACAATGAATTCAATTGATTCACACTGACTTACATGGATTTTAAAAAGATCAATAATAAGGGCTCATTTTTATATTTCTGTTTAGTTATAAGTCAGTAAATTAAAACATTTATTATTATAGGGAAACTATTTTGTCAACACAGAGATTTAATATTCAAGGTGGCGCAGTGGTTAGCACTGCTGCCTCACAGTTAGAATAACATCTGGAAGGTCTGGGTTCGACTCCACCTTGGCCCACCCTGTCTGTGTAGAGTTTGCATGTTCTCCCTGTGCTTGTGTGGGTTTCCTCCCACAGTCCAAAGACATGCACATACTGGGGTTAGATTAATTGGCTACTCTAAATTGCCCATAGGTGTGAATGTGAGTGTGAAAGGTTGTCTGTCTCTCTGTGTTGGCCCTGTGACAGGCTGGCGACCTGTTCAGGGTGTACCCTGCCTCTCGCCCTATGTCAGCTGGGATAGGCTCCAGCCCCCCCGCAACCCTGAACAGGATGAGCGGAAGCGAATGGATGGATGGATGAATACACGCACAAGAAGA
Source organism: Archocentrus centrarchus (assembly GCF_007364275.1). Classification (NCBI taxonomy): domain Eukaryota; kingdom Metazoa; phylum Chordata; class Actinopteri; order Cichliformes; family Cichlidae; genus Archocentrus; species Archocentrus centrarchus. Next base: position 31,012,311 of record NC_044366.1, read on the forward strand.
TGAGTCAGAAGATTTTAATTATAAACAAGAAGATGTAATAAGTATGGTATAACGGTTTTTAAAAATCCAGACACTGCACTAAATGGGTTGACTTCTTCCAAAAATCCTCATAACTCCCCTGTAGACTTCCACCGTTCTTCCACCAGCACGTCACAAGAAAACACTCGAATTTACCAAAGCTAAAGCACAGATTTCTTTGATGGGCTGCAGCTCACAACAGTTTGTCAGATAATTGTGCTAAAACACCCCAAAAAGAGCAAACAGCAGAAATACGGTGAAGAGGTGTAATTCAGTGCCCCCACTGAGCCGAGGCGAAGCGTAGCAGGCGAGACCTGCCTGTGTCTGAGTCAAAGTGGCTGCTCCCCTAACTCTAGGTCTTAGTAAAATCCAGATGGGAAAACTATTTTAAAAATTAAACAAACAAAACAAAAAAACTACTCTACAGATGCCACGAAGCAGGGAACAATTCATCAACAATGAATGTATGATCTCAGTGCTGTCTGTAATGTTTAATATGATATTCACAAAGTGCTTTTATTTTCTATTTTGGAGGCAATTTAGGAATCATTTTAGTTTTTGGGCCAGTCAAAGTGAAATAACTGTTTTCATTGAATATTCTCTGTAATGAATACCAGTAAACATGAATCCATGTTTAATCTGTTTACTAAGCTACAATTTTAGCATTGCAGCAGAAAAACCAACCAAACCAAAACAAACAAAAAGCAAATCAGAAGAAAATAGAAAAGCATATTTGTGCTTTTTACAAACTGACAACATAAATTCTGCAGAAAGGTTCTGAGGCTTTACTAATGTAACTGCATACATAATGTGTTCTCTTATCAATTATAGAGAAAATTCAAACATTTATCATTTTTAGAAGGAACATAAAACATTTTATGAACCAGCACAAAGGCTCCTGTTGCAAACCTGCTGGCTTTTCTGTGCAGAGTTCACATTTTTCTCTTCGTGCCTGGGTGGCTTTCCTCCAGGTGCTTCGATTTCCTCCCACAGTCCAAAGGCATGGTCACGAGGTTAGATGGTGGCTCTAAATTGTAAGTGTGGATGTGAGAGTGCGTTAACCCTGTGATGGACTGGTGACCTGTGCGGGCTGGGATCGATGAATAGAAACTGAAAGTTTTAACTTCATTCTTTGGATTTCTGGATTTCTTTACAAATAAAATTTTAGACATTCGAGAAAAAATTATTCATAACCATCTCAAAGATTATTCTTCATGTTCGGCTGCTTTCAGCACTGCTGGTATTTGTTTTGACTCTTTTGCTCCAGTTGATCTTTCAGAGTCAACTTCAATAGTTACTTCCTCCAAACCAGCAACATGTTTATTAGATCCCATTCCTACTAGACTGTTCAAAGAAGTCTTTCCAATTATTGATGCTTCAATCTTAAAAATGATCAATCAGTCTTTATTAGTTGGCTGTGTACCACAGACCTTCAAGGTGGCTGTAATTAAACCTCTGCTTAAAAAGCCATCACTGACCCAGCTGTCTTAGCTAATTATAGGCCAATCTCCAACCTTCCTTTTCTCTCAAAGACTCTTGAAAGAGTAGTTGTAAAACAGCTAACTGATCATCTGCAGAGGAACGGTTTATTTGAAGAGTTTCAGTCAGGTTTCAGAATTCATCACAGTACAGAAATAGCATTAGTGAAGGTTACAAATGATCTTCTTAGAGCCTCTGACAGTGGACTCATCTCTGTTCTTGTCCTGTTGGACCTCAGTGCAGCTTTTGATACTGTTGACCATAACATTTTATTACAGAAATTAGAGCTTGCTATAGGTATTAAAGGTACTGCACTGCAGTGGTTTGAATCATATTTATCTAATAGACTCCAATTTGTTCATGTAAATGGGGAGTCTTCTTCACACACTAAGGTTAATTATGGAGTTCCACAGGGTTCTTCACTAGAACCAATTATATTTATATTATACATGCTTCCCTTAGGCAGTATTATTAGAAAGCACTGCATCAATTTTCATTGTTATGCAGATGATACTCAGCTTTACCTATCAATGAAGCCAGATGGCACACATCAATTAGTTAAACTGCAGGAATGTCTTAAAGATATTAAGGCCTGGATGACCTCTAATTTCCTGCTTCTAAATTCAGATAAAACTGAAATTCTTGTTCTCGGCCCCACAAATCTTAGAAACATGGTGTCTAACCAGATACTTACTCTGGATGGCATTACTTTGGCCTCCAGTAACACTGTGAGAAATCTTGGAGTCATTTTTGACCAGGATATGTCCTTCAATGCACATATTAAACAAATATGTAGGACCGCTTTTTTGCATTTGGGCAATATTTCTAAAATTAGAAACATCCTTTCTCAGAGTGATGCTGAAAAGCTCATTCATGCATTTATTACTTCTAGGCTGGATTATTGTAATTCATTATTATCAGGCTGTCCTAAAAGCTCCCTGAAAAGCCTTCAGCTGATCCAAAATGCTGCAGCTAGAGTACTGACAGGGACTAGAAAGAGAGAGCATATTTCTCCCATATTGGCTTCTCTTCATTGGCTCCCTGTTAAATCTAGAATAGAATTTAAAATTCTTCTCCTCACATACAAGGTCTTGAATAATCAGGCACCATCTTATCTCAAAGACCTCATAGTACCATATCACCCCAACAGAGCACTTCGCTCTCAGACTGCTGGCTTACTTGTGGTTCCTAGGATACTTAAGAGTAGAATGGGAGGCAGAGCCTTCAGCTTTCAGGTGCCTCTTCTGTGGAACCAGCTTCCAGCTTGGATTCGGGAGACAGACACCCTCTCTATTTTTAAGATTAGTCTTAAAACTTTCCTTTATGATAAAGATTATAGTTAGGGCTGGATCAGGTGACCCTGATCCAGCCCTAAGTTATGCTGCTATAGGCCTAGTCTGCTGGGGGGTTCACATAATGCACTGTTTCTCATTCACCTTATTTACTTTGTTTATACTCCACTCTGCATTTAATCATTAATTGATATTAATCTCTGGCTCTCTTCCACAGCATGTCTTTTCTCTCCCCTCAGCCCAACCGGTCGCGGCAGATGACTGCCCCTCCCTGAGCCTGGTTCTGCTGGAGGTTTCTTCCTGTTAAAAGGGAGTTTTTCCTTTCCACTGTCGCCAAGTGCTGCTCATAGGGGGTCGTTTTTGACTGTTGGGTTTTCTCTGTATTATTGTAGGGTCTTTACCCACAATACAAAGCGCCTTGAGGCGACAGTTTGTTGTGATTTGGCGCTATATAAATAAAATTGAATTGAAATTGAATTGAATTGAATTGAATTCTTTATTTGATTCATTTTGACTGATGTTGCAAACTGGGGGATAAAAAATAAAGCATTACAAAGACGGTATCGGGGCATTCATGCGGGGATCGAAACATTTTGAAATCAGAGGTACTTTGTGTGTGTGTGTGTGTGTGTGTGTGTGTGTGCGTGTGTGTGTGAACTGCTCTTGGCTTGTGCTATTTTAAACAGCAGAAGACAGATGGGGCAGAGATAAATTCTTCACAAAGACAAATCGGATGGTTGGGCCGTACTTGCTGTGGGCGAATCAGATTAGTGCAGTATGCAACTCTCTCTCTCTCTCTCTCTCTCTCTCTCTCTCTGCTTGTAGATCAGAAGTTCCACCTCGTGCTCCAGTATGCGTCACATTTATTTCAGTCTGAAATTGAATCATTAGTCCTGAATCAAATGGAAGAGTAGGTTATTTTAGTAAAAGCACTGGAGTGGAAGGCGCGGCGCTCCCTCTGTGATCTTCGGAAAAATTTGCCTGACAGTAAAACGCTAAAATCTCAAATGGACCTCTAATCTGAGTAATCACTACAGCTGTCTTCGCTATAGCTGCAGCTGTTTGTACCATTCTGCCTGCTGCTGAATACACAACACAAAGCTGAAACAACAACAACAACAAAACTTTTCTTTACGTGTTGGTGTGAAACCCAGCAGCCAAGAAATTCCTAGTGGCACAGAAAGCATTTGTTTGCATGGTGTATTACTGCGCACTAAACCAGTGATCCCAAGAAACACTCAGAGGTAGATGACAGAATAAAGGATTCAGTATTTATTGAAAAAAAAAAATCTGTAAAGTTGGTTAGGGAAGCTGAGGTTAGAGAGACAAGCAGAGCAGACAAGCTTGACAGAGGTGTGCGAGTTCTAGCTGACAGGCTGCAGAGGCCTGGGAACAGCAAAGCTGCCTGGGAGATGGAGAACATCCACAGGACAACGAAGTTGCTAGAAACACTGTAGCAGTGAGTGTTTGCGGAGTCAGGATTACAGCAGGATGGTTGTGGCAGAGCTGGATGTTTGTATAGAGCATCATTATTGAGATGCGGTGCAGCTGATGAGGCCCAACACCTGACATCACTCCTGCGGTCAGATAGTCACATATACACAGAGGAGGGAAGAACCACTCAGAGTTTGGGGTTTAAAAGCCAGTTTTGTTTTGGAAGGTCTCTGAGTGACGTTATCTGGAAGTACCTGCATGGCAGCCATAACAAGAGCGGGTCAGATTCTCTAAATACTTTGGAGAGGTGCTTCAGCACTTCCTGTATTCAGCACAGGATGCACTGAAGCATCCTTGATTCAAGGAAAGGAGATAATACCAAAATAAGTTCAATTCAGTTCAGTGAAAGTGTTCTTATGGCCTGTGTGCCATTCAGTACATATGTCTGGTATATTTTTATTATAATACTTTCCTTTGGCATGTTCAGTAAACACAGTTATAGTGTGTTAATGTGAGGAGGGTATAGTTTGAGCTCCAGATCCTCCGCTGGGAATGCTCTGACTGGGAACAGATGATAAAACTCTGACATGATGTCCTCAGCTGTGGGTCTCTGCACTCTGAATGTTTTCTATTCAGATTAAAATCATGTCTCAGTTCCTCAAAAGACATCACGATACAGATCTTTAATCTTTTTATTTCAGATATGCTGAAATATTTAATAAAGGCAAGTGGCTCATCATTTCAGCAGAAGAGTTGTTCCACTTGACATATGAACGGCCAGCACTCATAAATGTCACTGCTGCGACTGGGAGGTTTATTTAAAATTCCGACCTTTGCTATGAAGTGTTGTTTTTCATCGGGTTGTCCACTTCTTAGCCTCATAAAAAGTATCTGTGTGCTTAAAAGTGTCTCAGAAGTGCTTTTTGTAGTTGACCTTTGGGACAGTGTAGCTCCAGCACAGCAGACACAAGTCTAAACACCCACTGTCGCATTATTAGGTATCCTAGTGTCGGTGTGGTCAGATTTCCCGAGTGCCACTCCTAAGGAATTATATAATATATCCACTGAGGCCACAGCAAAGTGATCAGGAAAAGACAAAGTAGATCATTTTTTGACTCCGTATCCACAAGATGGGTCATCTGTTGTCAGATTGGTGGATCAGGGTGTAGCCAGTGACGTCGCACTGGCAGTTTATGCACCCTGGATTTCTCTCCTTGCATCCCAGTTTCTCCCACCAAAAATTCCAGCAGCACAGATAAGGAACGGGCATGAAAAGGGAGCGGTTGAGGCAGTGGGTATTTACTAAAATCAGACATCCTTCATTTTAAAAGGATGTCACTTAAAAATGAGGTGACACGGCTGCACGGTCTGGTCACGGTGGTGTTACAGCCTGTTGCTGTATTTTATGATCATTGGCACAACGTGACAAAAATGTGTGGATATGATTTGATTTTTTGTATTTCTCGGACACAAAGAGTGACGACCAGTTTAATCACACAGCTGATCATAAGAAGACTTATGGATGCTACAGAGGAAATATTTGCAGACTTGGGCTTGGTTTGCATATCACCGGTGTGCCACACCTCTTTCTGTAGGTTCAGGGGACACTGGCAGCTCCTCTATTACAGCCCAAGCCTCCTCTCCTCATTCCTCTCTTCTTCAGATGCAGTTTAGGAATTGAAGCACAAAGGACAGAGGAGACGAGGTGGCACCGCAGAGAGAATTAGGAAAACCTATGAAATGGAGATCCTGGTATGTTCACTTATTACTCAGTCTCAACCAATTACATCAAATGAGAAAGTGGCTGCCTACCTGCCTCTAATTGTGGCAATCACACTGAACACTGCAGGGTGATAAATAGCTGCAGCTGCTGGGTTTACAGAAGAAGAAGGCTGCTAACATACAGAACCAGCAGGGCTCCGGTTACACTCAGCAAATATTATTTCCCGGACAGATAAAGTTGGTGCAACAGTATGTTTGGACACCTGCTCCCACTGAGCAGCTATTTCCTGCAGCTGGATTAATCTTAACCAGAGGGAGCGAGTCACTGGCTGAAGTTTGGGAATTATTTTATGTAAAACCGGAAGATAGAAGTTTTTTGTGATGAAATTGGGGTAACTAAGGCTCCAGCTGCTACAGGTCCTTAAATTGGAGATGATTCCGACTTTAATTTGTTCAATATACCACATAAATGATCTCATTTATTTTCTCCAGTGAAGCTGAAAGTTGAGCAGCTGTTTTGTAAGTTTGAATTCTCTCACTGCAAGAAAAGCAAGTTTTACCAGCCTGTGGAAATTATTAATTTTTATCAATTAATCAGCTGTTGATTGTTAGCATGGCTGCGTGTCCATCCATCTGTTTTCTGTTACTCCTACAGCTCCTAAATAACTCCTCACCTCCTCAAGAGAAGCTTGTTTCTGCTGTTTGTATCTGTGGTCTTATTCTTGTGGTCACCACAGTGGGCATATCTGAGCGTGTGAATGTAGATGAACCAGTAAATCAAAGCTTTGCCTTCGTTGTCAGTTCTCTATTCACCACAACAGACTGGAGCAGCACAAACTTCACTGCAGACTCTTCGCCACTCTCCCGCTTTGCTCCCACTTAGTCATGTATTGGTTAGTGAAGAATTTCAATTTTGAACCCTAAAGAAACAAACAAAAGTTTTTTAACATTTGAAAGACGTTTGAGCTGTTCTCTCACCGAGCCGCCCATCCAAATGTTCCATCCAAGAGATAATAAATTAGAAAAGAGATGAAAGAAAAACCACGTTTACGGCTGATACATCATACATTATTAATATGCTCGTTTTAGTTAAAAAAATAAAGGCGTAGCGGTTTGGAAAGAATTCCCTTACCTGGGTTTTTACAGTAATCATGCTCCAGCGTTACATGTAAACACAGCTTCTGGTGTTTCATCTTGGCCCTGTTTTTCCACTGACCCAGTTTATCCTGTGAATGTAAATGTGGGGTGTGTTTGGTTGTCAGGTATGTGATGCTGTATCATATCGCAACACGCTGTATCAGGGGAGCTGTGCTCTGAGGGGTTTCTGGATTCAGGGACTTAGAAGAAGACCAGAATCAGGCCCGGGGACGCCTGCTGCTGAAAGGAATATTATTCATTAACTTTAAAGGACATTTCTGTGGTAAATTATATGTAATACTTTCCCATTACTTTCTGGTTATTGTCATTGAGCCAAGGCGTATCAAGTATCCAAACACAAGTTTATTCATCCACTGTTGTCTTGAACAAAAAAATGACTCTCTTACATTATCTCCAATTATTCTCTTTACTTTGAATTAAAAACAAGGGAAAACAAACCAGAGCAGTCCCGTACAGTTGACATACCAAAGAAATGTGACTGTTACTGTCAAACATCAAATTCCAAAACTGACACTATTTAAAAAAAATAATAAAATAAGAACGCCTCCAAATCAGAGTTACACTGTGGATCCGGGTTTGTCTGCATAACGGTGTCGGTGGTCTTTACATCACTGCAACAGAATCACACAGACAGCAGCTACTTCATGTGAGTCCAAGTTAAAAAAATAAAAACTCCAAACCATGACTGTTAGCTACCAGTAACACAACAGGCAAACAATATGATCAGACCGCAGAGTCCTTCACACACCACGGCCGCACTTACAAAGATACAAAGACAGTTCATTCTGAAAACTTTGGCATTTAAAGAAAACTCAGTTTGTATATCCTGGCTTTTTCTTTCATGCTTTTGTCCATAATTCCTTTAAAATTTTAGATACATTTCAGATAAACTGAACGATTATGTTTCACTCAGCACTCCTGTGTAACTTTGACCTGGTGCAGTGCAACAGAAACGATGGGCTAAATAAATGTGTTAAAAAAACATTTTATTAAACATTTTGAGAAATAGGGTTAATTACTTTACTAATGTCTGTACACAGGGACATAATCAGATCCAGTGGTTTTTTCTCTTAACCATATTTAAGGTGTAGCGCACATGTGCACCAATGACCAGTAGAAAAGGTTACATTTCTGAAGGATTTAGGTCGCAACAGTTGCAACACAACCAAAACTGGACAATTTGAAAACTATCAAAGGACGTAATTTTTTATCCCACTTTTGCAGGAAAACCGCGTACATAGAAATATAAAAGATGTGTGTAGTGTGTATAAAACAATGAAATAATACAAAACATAGAACTATTAATTCCTTTGAAATTAAAATAGAAAATGGGGAAAAGGTTCTTACTGAATGGCTCGGGCCCTGCTGTCCCCCCGATTCACTCCTTGAGCCAAAACCATCAACCTAACCCCCTAAACACACACACTGGAGGTACCACAGGGCGCGCCATGATCTCATAAAAGTCCTGTTGTCTTTTCAAAGTAAGAGCCATGTAGCACGTCACATTTACTGTCTTGTTTTGGGGGGAAGAAGAAAGAAACAAACTACAGAGGTGACCTCACAGCTGTCTGTACATTAAATGAGGTGTCAGAGCTAGCTTCCAGCTAGCATAAATACTAGAATTGAGGAACCAGCTGGCCAGATTTTAAAAGCAATATACAGATATATATATATTCAGAAATTCCCAGGTCTGGAACCAAGCCGCTTTCTATTGCTTGTTGTTTTTAAATGACAAATTAGATTTACAGATAGTGACTATACCTGCAAACAAGTTTTACTAAACATATCGGATGAGAAAGAAAACCGTTAATATTAAGAGCCAGGATAAAAATAAACTGAATTTTGCCAGGAATACATTGTTTGTTGTTTCTGTATGATTGTAGGGTTTATTAGCCACTTCGCTGTTTTCTCTCAGCAGGCCCTCTCTCCCTGAATCAGCGCTTATTGTTGATGCAAGTTGAAAAGCAGACATGTTTCACTGCTGCTGTTCACGAGCAGCCTCACTGGTCTGATTCTGAATCTCTTACACTGAAAAATATCCTTCAGCTTTCCCGCCTACAAACAGCAGACTTGACAGTCTGTAAGACATTTAGTGCAACAACCATCACGACCTTTAACCTTTTCTCTTACTCTGAGCTCCCTTCAGCTTTTATGTGAAGAACTCTGCTTCAGTGTGATACTGCCGGTTCTCCAACATGAACACGAAACAGCTTTTAAAATTATTCCAGATGGATACTCACTGTTTTGGAAGTGAACTTCCTGTCTTACATTCCACTCACAAATGCCGAGCTAACGTTTGGAGGAACTATTAATATTAAACTTTTAGTAAATTTTTATTTTCTTTACAACTCCAACCCGTTTCATCTCTGCTTCTGGTTGCCTTTGCGTGTCGGAGCTTATGTTAACCCCTTTCTGCAGCATTTCCTTGACTGCAATTTGTCTAGAAGGAAAACAACTTATTGCTTTTAACACTGATAATTCGTCATGCAGGTCCCACAATGACGAGCAGCTTTTAAGCTAGAAAGTTCTTTTGATAGTGGTTTTGTAGCTCATAAAAAAATATCATCCAACATCATATTTTATTTTATTACAGCCTAGTGAACTGCATGTGCGTCTATGTAAAGATATTGAAACATTTTTAGCACCTTCATCCTGTGTCTTCAATTTTACTCATTAAGACTAATGATCCTGTTTTCATATGAGAAGGTAATATAGATCCAAAACAGCTGCTCCACAAAGGGGTTAAAATATTGCTTTTCATATGAACCACAGGTGTAATAGCAGAGCTTGACTTAATGCTTCAGAGTTGAGCAATCTGCCAATTTTCCTCCAGTGGCCAAATGTGGTACTGCAACCAAAATAATCTAGTCTAAGGCTCTTCCCTGACGACCTCTGTTATAAAAGAGATGCCCATAAAACACCCAACATGTTAAACTGCAAAGGATTCATTACTTCTATGATGAATCTTTAACTGAGATTTTATTTGTTAAGCAGCAGTTTTTAATGTGCTCAACACGCTCTCAGTTTAAAACATAAGGTGCACTGTTTTTGCTTTTGTTATACTTGAGTCGTTGCCACTATGATGCCATCTGTTCCAGCTAGTCTAATTTAAATTACTGAGTAGGTGTGTGTTGTAACTCCACAGCACAAGTAAAACCATTTATTTACTTTCCTTTTGGTTTGTGGCTTTTGTTTAGATGTTGGACGCAGTATTAAAAGACTCACTTAGAGGTTTTTGGTCACTTGTCATGTATTATATAACTATTTAATACAACACTCATGGTTGTGTTTGCAGTGGGAGTAGAAATATTCTCAACTTGCATCATTGCAGCTAGGTGGCTAACCATTAGATGAAATGATCTGTCTCTCTCAGTGCCTGCTGCTGAGCTCACTGGGAGCTGCATACAGGGGCTCTGCTGTATGAGTGCTGTTTTGAAGCTACAGTCTTTCTAACCAACTCTTTGAGCTCAGACATAAACAGCGTGGATTTGGTAAAAAAAACACAATACCATTCTTTATCACATAGTGATGCTTGGTCAGAATCCTCTTCTCATCAAATTCTAATCTAAGGTGTACACCTCTAAACACGGGGGATAGTGAAAACCTGCAATGGTCCATTTTTTGCTGGCGCTTGGTTAGGTTTGGGTATTAATTATTGGGTATTAATACAATCAGGACATTAAATGGTGTCATTAGCTTTATGCGCTAAAACTTATAGCTTGTAATCTAAAGCACTTTCAGCATGTCCAAAATTTAAAACACGGCTCAGTCGCTACAGTAAAAATAGGATGGCAGCCTCCCTGCAGCTAGGCAAATTGGTGGCAGCTCAGTGATTGCATTGAATTTTGTTCCATTTGGCTACTGATTGCAATTAGTCATGACGACCAACTGGTAGCTCAAAGGTGACCACAGATAATCACTTTTGATTGAGAAGGCAATTACTCAGGTTGCCAGTGGGAGGCAACCTGAGTCCAAACTATCGCTTTCCAAATCGGGCTGTCTGCAGTCACTCTCAGGGAGATTGGTGAGGTGCTTCATAAATACTGTCTAATTTATAAATGCTGACAGATTACAACACATTACAAACAATCTGAGTCACTCTGTATTATTAGAAACAGATTGCATGTCATTCCCAAGTTGACCACATTCAATCCCAAACTGATGGCTGACTCTGTGTTATTAGTGTTTTGCCACCAACCTGATGCACCAAAGTGGCTTTGAACACGGGAACTGACTGTGAATAGTTGCTGACTTGGTCCCTGTTTTCCAGCAACCATTTCAAAGGCAATGAGATCGCAAGTTCACTGCACACGGTCACAATAATTTTGGTTGTGTCTTCAACCGCTGTTTTCCCTAGTGTGACTTTAGCACAACACTGTTGCACATCCTTGGTTACTAAGTTACGTTCTGTTTCAGACATTGGGATGAACCCTACCTGACTGCACATTATTTAAAAAGAACAAAAAAAAACATTGAAGGGATAGCCAGGGTGTCATAATCTGAATCCATGGGGTCCTGACCAAGCATCAATATGTGATAATTTGAGGGTGACACCAGTTAACAAGACAATGAACCAACACTGTATTCTTAATGAAGAAAATGTTTTTAACTATTTTGGACCAAGTCCGTGTCAGGCACTGAGACGGACAAATTCAAGCCTGAAACACTGCTCCAAACATTTCTTGGCAATGAACCCATGGAACAAGCTCACCTTCATGCACTGTTTGAACTGCTGCCCTTTATTCACTTTCCTCTCTTCAGTCTTACACAGAAGCTCCATATTAGCAAGTGTTAAAACAGTGTTTAAAAATCTGGGCAGCGTGGAAGCATTATGTTTGGATGTTTGGATGATTTGGTTAGAACATGATCTAAACTGTGACTTTTACAGTCGATGTTCCTGCACTCAGATACACTTTTTCTTGCCAGTCAACCCACTTATACTCTGTTGTAGTCACACTGCACCACATCAGGTTTAATAATCATCCTCCCATTTGCAAATAAAATCTATTAAACCTCAACAGTCATATACATTTATTCACAAATGTGCACAAAATACAAATATAGATTCATTTATGGTTTCTCGTTACTTCATGAACATCTGCCTCAGACACTCTTGCTTTTGTTGTTTTCAGCATAAAATACAGAAACAGCAGATGTTTTTTTTTTTCTTCCCTTTTTGGCAGCTTTATCTGACCTCTGCAAATGTCTGGAGTCCTGGTGTATCAGGCTCATCCTGGAGCTCCCTCCTCCCAACACTACCATCTGATAAGGTGGCAGGAAATCCAGTCTAATCCCCACTGATCCACCCAAAGGTATGATGGAAGGTAGACACCATAGGACTGATGCCAAGGAGCTGGTGAAATGAAGGGGTAGCTGAGGTTACAGCAGCTGAGCATCCGTGGAAAATTTAATTATGTTAAGAATGTCACCCTTGTTGTCCAAAGTGCTGTAACAAAATAGGACTGTTATGTCACTTTTTAAAGTGGGACGTGCCCAACTGCATTTCACATGATTCACGTGGATGCTGCTATTGTTTCATCTCTGATTTGGTTCTCAGACTGGAAGATATCTCTCAAAAACTGTTAAAAAAAAAAAATCAATTGATATGTTTTTCAAGAGTAATTTTGTTTTGTGGCAGTGTACTGGAGATTTTGAAAGAGCAGTGAGACTGAAAATAGAGGTGGTAATCCACTCGTTTAATCTATCATAGACCTTATTCACCTGATCCAGACTCTGTTGATAAGTCAGAAACTTCTTGAATCTGAGGACGTGAACTGCAAAACTAAGTTTGCTGTGGAAATGCGGAGCATTTAAAGGCTTCTTCTGCTTTTTTTCAGTGATCTCTGTATTTCTGAACTCCTGACTTTGAGGCACATTGTCTTTGGCACTTAAAATCTCAGACCCTTTCCTACTAAGTACACTGCAACCACAGAGGGGGAAACTGAAATTGCTTGCACTGACTCGCCCTTTAACTGGGGTTTTGTTTCAGTGTTTCACACACAGCTCTCGTCTTTGTCTCCGTGGCCTTTGTCCTGCCTGGACTTCTCCGTTTCCTGTCCAGGTAAAGAGAACTCCTTCACTCCGCCACTACAGTGTGCCACTCCATTTCGTAACTTCTCCACGTCTCCCAAGGGTAGCTGGGTGGAGCTGTAAGCCAGTGGTGGGATGGTGTTCACCAGTATAAGCTGAAGAGGCTTCTTCTCTGGCTGGTACTGGCAGCGAACATAGCGCAGGAATGCAGCGCGGTATGTTTTATTGAACAACGTGTAGACCAGTGGATTGACCGCAGAGGACAAGTAGCCTACCCAGACGAAAACATTCAGCAGACCTCCCATTACTCCTGCATCGCACACGTTAGGGTCACACACCACCACCAGCACGTTGGTGATGAAAAACGGGCACCACATAACCACAAAGAGAAAAAACACCACCCCTAGGACCTTAGAAGCCTTCTGCTCGTTGCTGATCGACTGCATGGTGCGGCGCCCAAAGATAGAGCCAGAGATGCTCCCGCGGGCACCACCCAACCCACCGGTGCTTCCTCTGCCTCCGGTGTCACGGCTAATCGATCGCCTGAGGAGTTTCTCGGAGGACAGAGAGGTTTGTGGAAAGAAACTCAGAGTGAAGGTTGTGCTCCATTTGGGCCGAGGGACCAGCTGGTCCAGGCAGAGGGTGGCTTCATTCTGCAGGGCGTTGATGGTCAGGAAATAGGTGACGACCATGATCGTGAGGGGAACAAAGAAGGCCACAAAGGAGCCGACCAGCACAAAATTGTTATCTGTCAGCAGACAGCTGCCATCTTTGAAGACCTTGGAGTGGTCTCTGAGTCCCAGCACAGGAATCGGCATCGAGATCCCTACAGGGAGGAAGAAAGATGAAGAGAAAATTACAAACCGATAACAGCCTCTGTGATTCATGTAGATATTAGCGTTCGTGTCTGGATGAGTGGTGATTAGGGCCGGCCGGTGAGGGGAAAGCTGATTTTGTGCAGTGGTAGAAGAAGGATTTTCACACTTAAAAGAGACATTTCATCAATGCAGAAATACCCAATTATGAGTCCAAGTCTTATTTTCATAAATCAAAACTGTTACAGGAACACACAGAATGATTTGCAGTCTTTATCAGCATAAACATACCAAACTTTAATATAGCGGTTCTCAAACTTTTTTGGCATGAAGAAGCTGAAAGAAGTTCATGCCCCACAGCCCACAATTTCTATCACTCATTAACGACAAAAAACAAAACAAAAAAGAAGGATTCAAGTTACTTAAAGCTCAGCTCAATAGCAACTCTTCCCTTAAAAATTGATATCCAATGATATTGGTATCATATTTTTTTAACTGGTTATCTGGTCAACACTGCACCTGCCGTGGCTCCTTGCGGCCTGCCCCACAGTTTGAATACCACTGCTCTAGCAGAAGTATAATGTATGCATAGACATTATAACAAATACACATGAAGGACTGCAACAAACACTAAGTGGCTACAAATGTATAAACCTCTTTTCCTTCATCTCTGTCAGCCTTCTAACTCAGTATACATGAACAAATGTTTGCAGCCAAAAATCACTGATTGCTCAGTAATGCAGCACAGTTATTTTCATAGGAGGTAAACTGGTCTGATTTGAACAAGTTAATGATCTTGGAGAGATTGCCACAGTTCTGTGGATTTAGGCTGTCTCAGTGTCTTCCGTTCCCTCATACAATCTCAGACCCACCCTGATGCTAAGGACTCTGGGGTCAGACCATCCTTTACGCTCTTAAGATGGACTATATGGACAAAAGTACTGGCCTATTGCGCCTACAAGAGCTGCTTGTCAATGGAAATCCATGCCATGAAGCTCCCAGCACACAGTTTCTGTGCTGATGTTAATGCCAGAGGAAGTTTAAACCTATGCAGTTACTGAGACAACAGATCGCTGGCGACTTTTACGCACCACGCGACCCCACTCTGTGACTTCATGTGGTTCCCACACGCTCCAACTTTACAATGCACTTTACAATACCACCACTTATGGAATAACTAGGAGAGAACGGAAGTTCTTGCGTCCTATTACAGCACCACACTTGAATTCAATGAACTCTTTCACAAATGTTTGCAAAGGCAGACTGCACAGCTAAGGGCTTGAATTTTTACACCTGTGGCAATGAGACTGAAAAGACCTGTTTATGACTCTGACGTATAGACTGTGTCTGAAAAGTGATGCTAGAGTGGCATTGTGTTAAACTGCATTCTTCATGATGCTCAGCAGTGGGCTGATTGTATGAGATGTTGAGAAAATGACCCTTCTTGATTTTTGCCATGAAGACACTTTTCTGATGGGTTTGTGGTCTCAATTGGTAGTTTCAAGTCTTATTGAGTATAACTTGATGTTTCTTTTTGTTTAAAGTAAATTATTTATCGACTCTGCATTGCCAAAAATGAACACAAAATGCAGTGCACCTCAAATGATCACAATCTGCTTGCATTATTTTTTACCTGCCTAAGTAGTACTTTGTATTGGAATGACAAGATTCTATTGTCATATCATATCATAGTTTTCTTAATTAAAAATACATGTTAGCAACATAAAATATACCAAATTTAATTTATTCTTTTTGTTTATTTTTCCAGGAGCTTCCAGCAGGTAGCTCAGCAGTCTCTCATAGTTCACCAGACGGGCACAGCAATCAGACCCTATCTGTTCACTCTTAAATATGTCAAATTTTCCATTAAGTTTGAAGCTAAAACTCAATTTTTTCCATTTTTCTGTCTGTCACAGTGTGGGAGGAAAGTGCAGGTTTGCCTCCAGCTTACCTCTGTGGGTTGAATCTGAGGTCTGACAGCGCTTCCTTCTCTCTCTGTGGCTGGCCTGCAGTCACTACAGCCGTTCACCTTGCATACTTGCCCAATTTATTACCTACTATAACAGGAAAGGGACCTGCTTTAAAATGTTGTTCATGATGGTGATGAACTTCCTTTTTTTTTTTTGGAAATTGTCTGCAGGGGCTTTGGCAGTTGCACGTTATGATAAATTTAATAAAAAAAAGTCTAAAAAAGATTTGGGATACTAGCGGGTACTGGGTAGAAGGAGATAAACTGAGCAATCTTCCTCACGCCATGTTCTCATTACCGGCTCATAACGAATAGACGGCAAGTGACAGAAAGAGACAGAGATAGAGTGGGAAGAGGAAGGAGGCAAGATGGTGGGAGATCGACAGGCGCAGCGAGGGCAGACTGAAATTGTTGCTGCACGTTAGGAGCAGGAGGGTCAAAGATGGATAATTCTCATTAAGTTTGGTTGGTTTGACAGCAAACCAGCTTCAGTGCTTCACTGTGAAGCTTTGCAGGCCTCATGAAGAGACATTTAATCTCCACCCCGATCTGCCTCAGTCGCTTTATTCTCAAGAGAAAGACAGAACAGAAGTGATCAATCAGTTAATCAGTTTATTGACAACAGTTGTTTATGTATAATTTTGAATTGTGACAGAGAAACTACAGAAACACCATGACAACAATTTTTCTGGAACACAGTGGGAACAGCTGCCTGCTTCAGGGAGTGTGGGTGGGCGGACTGTCAGCCTTCTTCTTAAAAAGGATCAACGGTGTTGCAATTAAAGCTGCAAATGCTGCAGTTTTTTTTTTCTGCATGCTTCAGAAGGTGCTCTGCCCCCACCAATCAGAACAATAAGCTTCAGACTGGTTCAAACTCAAAGGTAGAGTCGGCAAAGTCATTCAGATCCATCATCTGGGAACGCCACATGTACGTCCCATTTATTAGAGTAGGAGTAGTAACTCTGAGTTACTGCTGGAGTGATTTAGGATTACTTCTTCAGACAGCATAAATGATTGCAGAAAGTTTTGTGACAATCCAAAGAGATGTACATATTTCATCAGTGTTTATGGTTTGTTTAATTTGCATAAAGTCTGAATTGAAAAAAAAGACAAACTGGTTTTATAACTGCTTCAGGGACTGAACTTTTTTGAGTGGGAGAAATGTCAAGAGCTTTAGAGCTCTTTAGCGCGCATTCTGATAAGTTACTTTAAAGGCCATGGTAATATGTCAGTGTGATTTTGAATATGAGACAATAGGACTTCAGTTTGTGGTCTTTCGCTCCTTGCAGTTGTCCCTTTGTGCCATTTGGCAGTCTGTTTGTGTTCGCTTTGCCTTTCTTTGCAGCAGCTGTGTCTCTTTGTCATTAATTTGTGTTTGTGTTGATTTGAATCTCTTTTCCTTTGGTTGTGTCTCTTTTAAGCATTTTTTTGTCTTTCACGTGCATCTTTTTTTTTTACTTGTTTTACACCTTTGACGTCATTTTCTCGTTCTTTCTTCTTGAATCTGATTGTCATTCTTTCTTCAGTCATTTCAGAGTCTTATTGCGGTTGGATTGCATCTTTTCCCCCGTCTTAGCCATTTAGCATCTTTATATGATTTTTTTATGTAGTTTAGGTTGAGTTTTTTTTTGTTGGTGCTTGGACTTTGTCTCTGTCTTTTTTGTCCTTTTTGACACGTCTCATTGTTTGATCAGCAAGAAATCTTAACTGAGGATTTAACCCAGAGCCACCCTGACCCTTTGCACCCTTGACCGTCGCATGGCAGGCCTGGCCTTCTGTGACAAATAGAAACTCAGACAGGCAGGGAGAAAACCCACAGTGATAAGTGCTTTCACACCCTGAGGCTCACAGACAAGCACGATATGGCATCCATCGTGCAGTTATTACACTCCATGGTGATAACACTCAGGCTAAATGTCGATGTGTTATCAGGCTCCTCATTACAAAATTAAATTTTGTAGGTCAGTAGAGGCTGGATATATGGCTTTGTATGTTTTTAAAAAGCAGGTGATTAGTCTTTTTGATTTAGCACAGACATATTTTTCATCATTACTGTCGCGCAGTTGTGCAGCTGGCAGACTGAAGGTGCCAGAATAGAAGAAACAGGAAAAACTGAGCTGATACAAAGAGAAAGGAAATATCATTAGCGGCCTTAAATTGCTGTCTGCCTCATATCCAGCTGATCAAATGCTATTTGCCGAGGTGACATTGATACAAGTACCTGGATTAATTGTGTTCTTCAGATAAGCCCCTCAAGCATCCATCAAACAGAATAGCAGAAATCAAAAGCTAGTTGTTTTTTCCTCTCAGTTTTTTGGCCTTCTGTGGCTTTCTTCTCATCCCTGATGGGAAACTCTCAACACTAAACACATGAAATGAGACGGACAGGAAAAAAAAAATTAACAAAGGTGGAAAAGAAGATGAAGGAGAAGATGAAGAATTCCTCGGTTTGGAAATGCAAACTAAGAAATTCAGGAGAAGCACAGCAGCCTGA
This sequence comes from Archocentrus centrarchus, assembly GCF_007364275.1. NCBI lineage: Eukaryota > Metazoa > Chordata > Actinopteri > Cichliformes > Cichlidae > Archocentrus > Archocentrus centrarchus. The sequence goes on from NC_044366.1 coordinate 31,030,722, forward strand.
AATCTGATTGGGCAGCTGGTTTGCATTTAGCACTCTGAAAGCCCCCCCCCAAAAAAAGACTATAAGTGCTTTTTATTGTACTGTACTCATTTAGTAAAAAAAAGTGATTTCTTTCAGTTCTGTGTACCTGCTTTAACTGTGAGGTGTGGAGGTGGATTAGAGTAAGAAACAAGGGAATATTTCTCCTGCCAAGAAAGAATTTCCTTAGACGTGCATTAAGATTTTACACAGACCAACAAAGCTAATAGAAAGGTTTTAAAAAAAATGGTAATGGGGATTTTTGATTATCTTGGAAACTAAGAAGTAAAAGACACAAAGAAGCTCACTTTTAAGCATATTTGAAGCTTACAGGAAACTACAATAGGAAACTTGGGAAACCTGGCTTAGGGCAACTTCTTACATGCTGTACTGTATATATATCTGTTTGGTATGAGGTCACATGCAAATACATAGAACAAGCAAATTTAACAGTTTAACAATACAAACATTTAGAAAGCAGACTGAACATGCTGCTGAACAAGCACAATAAGCAGCAAACATAAAAAAAATCCAGCTAAATCCAGCAATGCTGCAAATATACAGACTATATTGGAAATGTTTCCATCAGTAACGACCTCAGTCAAAAATCAGTCTGTGGTTTGGGAAAATTAGGTCCATCTTTTTCACTGTTGATTGTGACTCATGAAGTAAATGTTCAAACAAGCCCGTATGTGTCATCTTTATTATAGACTGTGCATTTATTTTTTTTTGTGTGGCTATTTTCTCTTTTACTGTTGGGTTTTCTGTTTTTGGAGCGTTACAAACCTTACAGTGGGGCTTCTAAAAATATTATGATTTGGCACAGTCTAGATGTCTAGCTCTGGATGTTTCAGGTCTGTCTTGGTTGACATGCCTCTGCAACATCATGTGAAGATCTGGGGCAGTGCCTCTGGATTGGTAGCCAAGTGGCAGAAGGCTTTCATCTTGGTGCCTCAGAATCTCATCTCTTCTTTTTACAGATGATGCAGTCCTGTTGGCTTCATCAGGTAGTGGCCTCCAGCTTGCAGTGGAGCAGTTTGCACCTGAGTGTGAAGCAGTGGGTATCAGAATGAGCACCTCCAACTCTGAGACCATTGTCCTCAGGGGAGTGGGAGACTGACAGATGGATTGCAGTGATGTGGATGCTGCACCGGTCCATCGTGGTGAAGAGAGAGCTGAGTGTAAAAGCCTCACCTATGGTCACAAGCTTTGGTTAGTGACTGAAAGAACCAGATTGTGGATACAAGCAGTGGAAATGAGCTTTCTCTGAAGGGTGGCTGACTTCTTCCTTAGACATAGGGTGAAGAGCGCAGTCATTGATGAGATGCTCAGAGTAAAGCTGCTCTACACTGAGAGGAGCCAGTTTAGGTGGTTTGGGCATCTGACTAGGATGCCTCCTGGGCACCTCTTGAGGTGCTCCTGAGGTGCTCCGGGCATGTCCTAGGTAGACCCAGGACACACAGGAGAGATTATATCTCTTGGTTGACCTGGGAACCTGGGAACGCCTCAGTGTTCCCCTGGAAAGCTAGAGGAGGTGCCTGGGGAGAAGAAGGTCTGGGTTTTTCTGCTTAGGCTGCTGCCTTCACAAATGGAAGAAAAAGGACAGCTGGATGGATGGATGGATATAAATACATTTTACTGTCTGTTAAATCCACAATTATTTAGAGTTCAGAAAAAGGTCAAATATAAGATGGATTAGATCAGTAATCCATTCTGTTTTTCATTTCAAGAGTAAAGTAGAAAAGTTAGCCAAACACAGAGTTGTCCTACAGGAAGACTGTTTCCTTAATGTGAGGCCTTGTCTCCTGCTATTTTAAATGAGGGATTTTGGTGTGTTTTTCTTCCCATGAACCCTCTGAGGTCCCAGTCATCATAGATGACAACCTTAACCCCATCGAACCCTCGTCAATCAGAATATAACATTTCTGTTTTTAGTAACCTTATACCTCCGAACGTGTCAAATTCGACACAGCATACTTCAAAAGTGCCACTGTTTGCGGACTTTGGCAACAAATACCGTAATATCCCTAAATGGCTGTGAAGTGCAGTTTCTGAGCCTTCAGGAACCGTTTTCCGGTCGCGGAGTTACGTACAGTAAGAAGCCAGCTGATCAGAGTTCCTTTGATCAGCCGACTCCACGCTGATAGGTCACATCTTAACCAGCTGTTCGCCGCTACTAAGGGCAAGTAACTGGTGCTTCAGCGACAATCGCCTGGTGTTATAGGGTTAAATTTTCCTCCCTGATCTTTGGCAATCAGGGAAAGTAGAAAATACTCATTCTGACGCACATCATAAAGTAGTCCCTTTTTTTCCTTTAGAAAAATTCCATTTTGCCTTTCCCAAAAATGTGGGAGAACACTTACTGAAAAAGTGTTTTGTTGTAGATTACACTTATGTAAGTAGCTTACTTGGAAACACCTGCAGCCATCTAATTAGGGAATCATGGTAGAAGTGCAATGCATACAATCCTGCAGATGCAGGTCGGGAGCGTTTGTAAATGTTCACCTCAAACATTAGAATTGCAGGAAGTGGGATCTCATTGACTGCTGCTTGATTGTCTGTGTCACACAGGCTGGTTTAAGCATTTCCAAAGGTTCGGATCTCCTGGATTTTCCACATTTTTTTGTGTGTGTGTTTACCAACCAGACCGGAAAGCTGCAATTCTGCAGATGGAAACGAGTTTGTTTAGCTTTGTTTGTTCAGAGGCTGAGCTGGTTGGAGCTGAAAGAAAGGCTACCGTAACACACATCCAGCCTTAAGGCAAATGGACTACAAAAGAACGTATTGGGTTTCTCTTGTGTCAGACTGGAACAGAAATTGGAGGCTGCTAAGCTAAAATAGAACAAAACTGTACAGTTGAAGACTGGAAAAATGTAGTCAGATTAATATTCATTCTGCTGTGTTTGCAAATGGGAGGCTCAGAGTTTGGAGCCAATTTCATGAACCCATGAACCTAACATGTCTTGTTTCAACAGCCCAGGCACCAAAATGGTTCTTGCACCCTTTCAGTGCTTATTGGCTACCCTTTAAGCATGGTTTGAATGCCACAGTTTGTCTGCTATTGTTACCCACTGATAGGGAGTGATGGTAATAAATCTATTGCTAGGTGTGCATATGTGGTGTTTCAGGTCTTTGTTTTTGTTTTATCTCTCCAACATCTGAGGTGTAGTGTCGAGGGAGTGTTTAAGGTGCTCTTGTGCATTTTTGTGTGCCGGTGAGTTTAAGAAGTGATATTTTTCCCTCCTCGTCTTTTTTTTTTTTTTTTACTGTTTTTGTCACTGGTTTTGCTTTTGGATATGGTCAGTGCCACTGCTGGTAGTATGAAGCAATACCTGAACACAGGAAGTCCAATTCCTCCAGGATAGCACATCAATATGTGTCATTGTTTGCTGTGTCTCTCAGCACAGTCTCAAGAGAATAGAGGAGATTCCAGGAGACAGGCAGTTTCTCTAGGAGAGCTGGACAGGGCTGGAGAAGGTCCTTAACCCATTAGCAGGACTGGCACTTGCCAGAATTGGCAGGTTCACCCTGGAGGGATGCACAGACCTCTACAGTCTAGGCAACAATGCCCTGACTGCCATTAGGTATCGGGATGAAATCTTTGAGACCCTACACTGGTGCAGTGGGTCCTGGGTTCCTCCTGGTGCACAGCATGATTTTTTGTATACATACAAACACATGGGGGCCATGGATATGGGCATTACTCAGTCCATATCCATGAGTAGATATCCAGCATGATTTTTCTCTCCACTGAGATCTGATGTGTTGTTCCTTTAATTTTTTGGAGCAGTGTATATTATATAAACGTGAACAAAAAACTCGTCAAGGCTTTTAATAATAATGCCTGTGTTTTCTTTCCTCTGATCACTTTTCCTCTTCTACAGTATCTTAGTCATGACAGAGGTTTGGCCAGCCTTTTTACTGCTGCTTTGTTTGAATCTGTGACTCTAAATTTCTCTTGCCACAGAGGTTTGCAGGCGTGTCATCCTTTTTGAACTGTTTGTGTATGTTTTTGGCTGCTGAGGCCTGAACTGCTGCTATGAGATGATTCAAATGGTGAAAATCCAATGTTCTGCTCTGCCAAAGCCATTGAGGATATAATGATGAACATGAAAGCAGTGATTCATCTGGAATCACTGTTGATAGTCCAACCCATGAGTACCCAGTAGTCATTATCACATTATTACAAGAGTGCTCATGGGCCAGACCTCACTGATCTTTAAACTTGGCCTTAATTTTGGTCTCAAACACACACAGCGTCATGCACATCGTGCCATCACGCTGACAAAATCTGTCCATAAAAACACTGTCAAAATACTGCTAGTTTCTGCTACTGTAGGTATCTCACACACATTCAAATCAAATGGACATTACATTTATTTGCTCTGTTATTGTGTAGAGTCCTTGAGGCCTTTAGTCTGTTTGTGAGATCTCTTCAATTTGAGAAATTTCAAGAAAGCTGTGATGGTGACGTTAACCCAGAACCAAATCCATATGATAATTTTTCTGTTCTGATGAAGAGGAGATCAGTTTCTTGATCATAAAGGAGAAAGGAAAGATGAGCGGAGGAAAAAGCATTTAAAACCCACACAAAGATACAGTTTCTCGAGACAGAAAAAAAAAAAAATCCAACCACAAGGGTGTTTTTTTTTTTTTTTACACCCCCTTTCTCTTTCTGCCAACCTTCAGTATCTACCAGACTGTGTTAGTGAGATGAGGGTTTGTTCACATCACAACAGCAGCTCTGGACGGATTAGAGTCTTAATTCCTGCTGTAAATATGTTCACGCTCAGTACTGAGCGATATTAGGATGACAAGTGGCTACAAAACTGGCAAACATGTCTTGATGACAGGAAGCCAACTCTGGTCTTTGCTGTCGGCTTTTATTATTCCATTGTTAGCAGAGAGCTGGCAGCATCCAAGTGCTGTTTTTCTTCAGTTAAATCCATTTTAATTCCGACCTTTGACTGGGCCTGCTTTCTGTCCTCGTACACAGGACTATACCAAATCTATTTCCAGACATGAATACTGATTTTGGATATTTCTGCAGTGTTCTGGATTAGAACACTTTTAATCAAATTAATGCCAACGTATTTTGTTTTTAATTACTGTTTGGACACTATCGGTGCATTCCAGCTGCAATATGACCGTTTTGAAAAATGTAACAAAATTAGTAGTGAGATATACTTTTTCATTAAAGTCCAAAGTTAATGGCTCAGTCACACTACAGTAAAAATAGAATGGCAACATCCTTGCAACTGGGGGAACCCCCCCCCCAAGAAGATTGTTGCATGGTGACAGCAATGAATTTTTTAGTTGCGGTGACCACTTGGTTGTTTTTGAAAAGGCTGCTGCACACTCACCCTCTGGGTGACCACTTTCAACCACAAGGCAGCTGCCACAGAAACACTGGCTGCACACTCGTGATGCGCCCACGATGTTTCAGATGATCTGAACTTTGTTACATGTCTTCATTACATGTGTTACCCTGCTGGAAGCAGCCATCAGAAGATGGATACACTGTGATTGTAAAGAGATGGGCATCATCAATACTCAGGTAGGCTGTGATGCTTAATCTATACTCAGTTGGTAGTAAGCGAATCAAAGTGTACCAAGAAAATAGCCCCAACACCATTACATCACCACCAGCCTGATCTTTTGTTACAAAGCAGGATGGGTCCAATGTTTTCATGTTGTTTACACCAAATTCTGACTCTCATCCAAAGACTGCAGCAGAAATTGAGACTTGTTTGCATCTTTCCAATCTTCAGCTGTCCTATTTTGGTGAACTCACGCCAATTGTAGCCTCAGTTTCTGTTCATGTTTTTAGCTGAACCTGCTGTGGTTTTCTTCTGTTCTAGTCCATCTGTTTCAAGGTGTTGATGTGTTGTGCATTCAGAGATGCTCTTCTGCGTACCTTGATTGTGATAAGTGGTTATTTGAGTTACTGTTGCCTTTCTATCGGCTCAAAGCAGTCTGGCTGTTCTGGTCTGACCTCTGGCATCAATAAAGCATTTTTGTCCAGAGAACTGCCACTTACTGGATGTTTCCTCTATTTTTGGATCATTCTGTGTGAACTCTAGAGATGGTTGTGTGGTGAAAATCTCAGTAGATCAGCAGTTTCTGAAAAACTCAGACTAGCTATGTTCAAAGTCACTTAAACCACCTTTCTTCCCCCTTCTGTTGGTCAGATAGAACTTCAGCGGGTCATCCTGACCATGTCTATGTGCCTAAATGCATTGCGTTGCTGCCGTGTGATTGGCTGATTTGTGTTAATGAGAACTTGAACAGCTGTACCTAATAATGTGGCTAGTAGGTGTGTGAAGGGTATGTGACAGACCGCTCAGTTTCCCAGTGACAGCATTACAGTCCCTGGTGAGAGACCAGCTAATACACCAGTGTGTTTGCCCTGCTGTAGTATTTATTCTGTAGTATTTAGGCTCATTTAAACCGAGGTCTGACCACTGATCCCAGACCACCATTCCACATATCACAGACCTGAAGGCATATTTCTTTCATTTAGGCTTTCATAAAATTAGTTTGAGCTAATTATTAACTCTTTATCAGTGATGTAAATGTTGTGCAGAGTTCATTTATCTTAACAGGTGTTTCCTTTGAATGCAATCTCTTCTGCTTGTCCCACAGTCCAGTCTGAAGCTTTCTGTCTCGTGATCATTTATTCAAATAATATCAGGTGAGAGCCTCAGCAGGAAGTAAAGCAACAAAAACAAAACAGGACTTCACTGCTGAGTGACGCAGATGTCCTCCCTCAGACCTCACTGAGCGGAAAAGTGAAAACAAGCCTCGCAGGAAATGGTCTGTAATGAATGTGGTTTGTGTCAAAATATGTTTCCACTCCAGTGAATCAATATTTGTGGCGTTCATGCTTAACAGGCAATGCTAGAAATTCACGAGTCTTTCAAGATGTTTGTCCCACACAAACAGATGGATCCTCACTTTCACAACGTCTCGCACATCAGCAGATGGAGTTTATTACTGCTGGTCACACAGAGCCACATCTGCCCCATTTTCTACATCCCTGTCTCATTTCATTTTTATTCTCCATTAATTTTTTTTGTCACCTCTCACTCTCTTTCAGACTTATTATCGTGATGTTACTTGTGTCTGTGTCACCTAAACTGTTTTTGCATAAAAGAGGCGCTGAGTTGGTTCTTGTTATTTAGTAGCTCATCTGCATAATGTAGCCTGAGAGTGTTTATACATCATATCAAGACTCTTTCTATCCAGTTTTCAGGGACTTTTTGAATTTTGCAGGTAGAAAACTCTGACAGGAGACGCCGACGTATCGAAAGTATTTCGGTTTCAAAAAAATGAAATAAATAAAAGTTTCAGGTTTGTTTAAATAAGATGTTTTGACATAGTACAGTGAATATATTATGATGCTCATGAACCATGTAAATGGCACATAAAGTGAAACTTCCTCTTCTCCTTGGAAAGCTGAGCAGCTGACCCACACAGCTCATACTGCTACAGAAGGAAGTCCCAAAAGGGATGAAGAGGACTAAGGTCTAAGGTCATAAAATGGACTGAATATTTTTACCTTATGTAAGCAATTACTCAAGCAATATATATGCAGTCCTGTGCAAAAGGTGAGTGCCACCCCTCATTTCTTTAGATTTTGCTTGGAAAATCAGCACAACACTTTTTTTTTTTTTGGCCACAGCACCTTTTAGTGACAGTGTAGAGACAGGAAATGGGGGAAGACATATGAGCAAACTGGCAACAGGCTGGGACTTGAACCAGCGCTGCCCGCACCGCAAGGCAGCATATCCATATGGTCCCCTGCTCCACCACTGAGCCACCCGGGCACCCTGTGTAACACTTTATTGAAACATGTGCAAGCATACAAGGAAGTTTGTTCAATTCTAACAAACTTGGAAGTCGATATTTGCTATGATCAGATTTATTCTTCAGCACAGCCTGAACTCACGCTTGAAGGATAATTTCTAATAATGTTGCACTAACATTAATGCTTAACTAAGACACAATTTCACTGCATCATTCCAAAAACATTTTCAGGATGCTTTTGATGCCTGTGTGTGAGGTGCTGGTTAGTGTAGGACAATGCAGCTGTGAAGAAATGCCCCGACATTTCAGTCTGATTATGTAAGTTCAGAGATGTTCTCAGTATCTCACACACTCACACATCATGAGCACGCATTCATGCGTGCCAGTGTGAGCAGCTACACCTCCTCTCCTCCTCTGTGCAGCAGTGTGTAGATCCTGATGTTATGTAGGTCCACAGATCAGACTGTAACCACAACTTACGGCAGGCGCATAAGCAGGTGTGAGTCAACAACAACCACAACATGCCGACATGGAAACCACAGCGCTCCCTTCTCCTTCCTCTTTCCCAGACAAATTCGATCACTGGGAGGCTGGGACGTGTTCAGGGTACTCCAATGTGCCCGAAGGCAGCACTGGCTGCCTGCCACGCTGACATCACATTATTCAGCTCATCCTGATCTTGACCCTGTAGAGCTTCAGCTTAGTTGCAGTGTTGGTAGATTTTTAGCTCTGAGGTCTTTGCATACATAGTATACAAAACAGAAAGGTTTTAGGCACTGAAAAAATTTAGAAGAATTTCTAAAATAATGCAGAGGATAGTTTTTATTTACCAAACAATACTTAAATGCAGTGGTCCCTTTTCTAACCTTGGATTGCTGTTTGCGCACGTAAATCTGAATTTTCTCCAATTTCTGAAAAGTCTATGGGGACTAAATGACATTAGATACCACAGGAAAAGTTTAGACATTAAATAAATAAATAGGCCTGCTCTTATATAGCACTTCTCTACTGTCCTTGAGCACTCAAAGCACTTTATTTAACATGCTTCATTCATACAAGCATCTCAGTATTTTACCCAAGGACACTTGGGCATGCAGACTGGGACAACCACGGATTGAACCAACAACCTTCTGGTTAGTAGATGGACTTGCGCTACCCACTGAGCTACAACCACGTTACAAGCTGATGTGATCAACATGACAGCCACAGATAGGGGGCACTCATTTTGGAAACACATGGGTCTTTTTGGAAAATGACTGATATTGTCTGTCTGACTGGAGGACATACTGGTTGTATCATACCAGTCTTTCTGAACAATCACTTATAGATGCAGAAAAAAAATCATCTTCATGTTCAGCAGCAGCAGTAGCAGCCTCAGGTCCCTTGAATTTTATATTTTTAGTTAACAAATTAAATAGTTTATGGAATATCAGGGAGTTGAGTCCTTAATTCGGTGTCACTGCATTTTAAAATAGCTAAAAAAAAAAAATGAAGTTGAAGAAAAACTCAAGTAATGGTTTGAAAGCAAGATGAGAGTAAAGAAGGAAGAAAATAAAATGTCAGGGAGACTTGGGTTAGAGCGCTAAAAGGAACCAAGAACATCAAATGAGAGCCATTAAAGAACATACTGCTGTTTTTATCCATTATATGCAGGGTTGCTCTTCACCAGCACTTCACCACCGAGCAATTTCCTAGAATACCTTCAGCTTTTAGAGCGATGCTGAACATTCCAGGCAGCCAGGAGCTTATTCTTTTCTTCTTTACAGTTTACAGTGGGGAAGAATAATGAAAACAAAAAAGAGGAAAAAAATATATATCTGGAAAGTTTTTTTTTATCAACTTTTAAAGTTTCTTAGTTTGAAGTGCAGTTGCAAATACCATCAAACACTGTGACGAAACTGGCTCTCATGGGGATGGCCCCAAGAAAGAGCAAGAGTTCCCCCTGCTGCAGGGGTTTAATGCTTCAGCAGCAGATTGAATATCTGGAGGCCTTAACCTGTTACAATCCACCAGGTTACAAGTGATCTGATTACAGTGAGGTTCACATTAGCCCCTTACATTTAATTTTCATCTTTATGACATACCCAAAGCAATTTTATAATAGAAGACCAAAGGCGTGCAAGAGACTTATTTTGAAAAGTAACATGTTCCAGTTCCTGTAACATTCTTGTGTTGCATGTGCTGAAAATGGGACTTAAGCCAAGATGGCGCCGGTGAGGTCAGCAGCCGTCGTACCTGCTCCTACGCTTTGTTTGTATATATTAGGTTTAGCTCACCTCACCTCATCCTCCCTCACCCTCAACACTGGATCCCCCCAAGGGTGTGTGCTCAGCCCTCTGCTGTACTCACTGTACACCCGTGACTGCGAGGCCACGTCAGAGTCCAGCGTCATCATCAAGTTTGCTGACGACACTGCTGTTGTGGGACTAATCTCTCACAATGAGGAGACAGCCTACAGGAAAGAGGTCTCCCGCCTGGAGAACTGGTGCCAGGAGAACCACCTCCTGCTCAACGTCAGCAAAATGAAGGAACTGATCGTGGACTTCAGCAGGAAGCAGCAGAGGGACTACCATCCACTTGTCATCAGTGGTGCTGAGGTGGAAAGAGTGGACACCTTCAAATACCTGGGAGTGACCATCTCACAGGACCTGTCCTGGACTCATCACATAAACATCACTGTGAAGAAGGCCAGACAGCGTCTCTACCTCCTCAGGCGGCTGAGAGACTTCAAGCTCCCACTCAAGGTGCTCAGGAACTTTTACACCTGCACCATCGAGAGCATCATGCGTGGGAGCATCACCACCTGGATGGGAAACTGCACCAAGCAGGACTTCATGGCCCTAAAAAGGGTGGTTCGTTCAGCTGAACGGACCATCAGAACCACCCTCCCCAACCTGCAGGACATTTACACCAAGCAGTGCAGGCTGAGGGCCATGAAGATCCTAAAACAGCCCAGCCACCCCGGACACTCTCTCTTCTCCCTGCTCCCATCAGGCCGGCGTTACCGCTGCCTGAGGGCTAAGACTGAAAGGTTGAAGAAGAGTTTTTACCCACAAGCCATCCGTCTGCTCAACTCTGAGCCCTAACTGGACCATTATTGCACAATGTAAATATTATAATTTATAAAAGTGTGTATAGTGTATAGTATATAGAGTATAGTGTATAGTGTGAATTACTTTTTTTTATTTTTATTCTTCTTATTTATATGTGTGTGTATATATGGTTGCAGGTACAAAATACATTTCACTGTGCATTGTACTGTGTATAACTGTGCATGTGACAAATAAACACTATCTTAATCTTAATCTCTTAAGCCTCATCCTTCCTCTTAGAGTGTTGCTGGTAACCTGGTGGGTGTCTCCAAATTAGGGTTACAGCCTAGGTGTCATAGAGCACCCTGGACAGTATGCCAGACCATCACAGGGCAAACACAGAGACACAAAGCCAAACACTCTTCCATACCCCGGTTCGATTTAGTTAACCTTACAAGCTGGTCTTTGGACTGGAGGAGTTGAACTGTAATTATAATTCAATTCAATTTTATTTATATAGCTCCAAATCCCAACAGTCACCTCAAGGTGCCTTACATTGTAAGGTAAAGACCCTACAGTAATTACAGAGAAAAGATACTCAGCAAGAACTGCTGAAGACACAACAAGCATGTCACAACTACGTGCATGTGCAGTTGGTACATTGTAAGAGTCTGTGCAGTCACAAAAAACAGGAAAGAATGCAAACGTCGACACCTTCCAGTCGCCGTCTGATGACGAAACGTATGTCACTCGGACCTAAGCAGACCCTAGCATGCTGGGTGGATGCGTAAGGTACAGTCAGGGCTTTAGCCAGTGCACCTGTAGGAAACCCACATGGGAACAGGAGAAAGCTCCACACAGAAAGGCCCCAGGTAGGCCCCAGTGCTAACCACTGCACCACCATGCTACCTACTTGCTGGAGGTCAGAAGTCAAACTGCTGCAAAAGAAACAACTACTGAGGAAGTAAGAAGCAAGCCATTCCAGCCAGGAAATACAATGAATGGAAATTAACCCGTGTGCTGGAGAAATGTGTGGTGATAGGTAAGTGAGGAAGTTTTGGAAAGACAAGTTTGTTCGCCAACTTAAACTAATCACAGTCAGAATTATTCCTGCATGTGTGAAATAACCAAGAGTAATGCAGAAAAGCTCTCAGCTGAATGCTAAACAGTCTGAGGTTGCATCACCAAAACAAACTTTAATGTCTCTGAGTCATGTAGCCCCTGAAGGCTGGAGGACACAAAACGCGTTTCCTGTCAGAGACGAAGCACAAGAGACGCTACGAGGCAACAGTGTGGAAGCGAAACTGAGCAGGACAGGAAAATGATCAAAATCAGACAAATGCCCTTGGGCACAGGCGCCAAAAAGCCTTCCCACTCTCCCCTCAGAGAAGCACGACATGGAGATGTGCTGTGAATCTCTTTGTGGTTTTGACTGTATCTCTGTGGTCATTTTGCATGTGTTTGTCTTCATTCTTCTTCCCTTTTTGTTGATCATGCTGAGTCTCTTAGTTGGCATTTTATATCATTTTGTGGATATTTTCCATCTGTTTGAATCTTTTAGCGTTCAGTTGAACCTATTTGTGCTTATTAGTGGCTCTTTCTTTGCACCCTTTTCTGAGTCATTTAACAGTCATTTTGTATCTGTCACTGTTGATTTTATATCTCTTTAGTTACATTTCCTTCTGGTTGTGCCCAGTGGTTCTTTTTTGTTTATTGTTCATTTGCATCTTTTCTTCTGTTGGTTGCTTTCTTATCCCTTTGTGTCACTTTACAGTAATTTAGCATCAGTTTGTTTTACATCTCATATTCTTCTTTGTGAAATATCTTTGTTTTTGTGGGCTTTTTGTTTTTGGTTGGTTTTGCAGTTTTTGCATTTATTTGGCAAATGTTGTTACTGAGTTACGTCACTTAATAGTTGATTAGATGTCCAAGAAAATGTGGCAGTGACGCAGTGGGTAGGTGTTCGCCTTGCAGCCGGAAGGTTCGAGGTTCAAGCCCCTGTCCCTGCGCTGGGTTGTGTCCTTGGGCAAATAACTTAAACCACATTGCCTAATGGTAGCGCCGGTCTCTGGCTGCATGACCGCAGCTGCTTGTCTCTGGATGAGTGATCTGGAACGATCATTTCGTTGTGTGCCTTGCGCACAGTGAAAGAGTTGAATCTAATTTTTAACAATAAGAAACGCAAACCTTCATTTCACAGAAAGACACTCTGTGGCCCATGAGCCATTTGATTACCTGTGCCAGGTAAGCCTGTTGAATCCTTTCATGTGTGAGGGTTACAAATCAAGCGCTTGAGCATGAGATATGCATGACAGTGAGTGTGTCTGTGTCTTATTGCAATGGTGCCTCCTGTTTAAGGATGTAACTGTTGAATGTACAATGTTAGGATTACGAAAGAAAGAATGATACAGACAAAATAATTACATGGCAGATGTGGCTCAGGAGGTAGGGTGGGTTGTCCACTGATCAACTAATCAATATCTACTAAACTTTTGCTTTTAAACCTGACTTAAATCTAGATGGCTATGCACAGATTAAAATTTTATTTTTACATCTCCAATCAAAATTGCTCAGTGAGTTTATATTCAAAGGCATATTTTTTCTAAACCACACCAAAAGACAGCTTCACCCCTAACCCTAACCCACAATAAACAAAGACATCTGGCAAAGTTGTCTTTTCAACTTTTTCATTGATGGGCAGGGTACAGTCCTATGGCTAGAATAGAGCTATATGTTATCTATAACAGATGTTCATTGTGGGATAAATGTACCAAATCAGTGGGACTAAACACAACCAAATTCTCAGTGACTTTGGACCAACCAGATTTAGCCCAGACAACAGTGTCCATAGACATCTGGTGCTTGGTGGCACATTTATGTCTTAATTAGTACAGAGACAGATTAACTAATTAAAAATACACAAAAGTTGTTTTTCAGTTCTTCAAAAAAGTACCTTTATTGCATTTTCAGGTATTTTTTTTTTTTATAGAGGCTCTAATTAAAATGCTTATGATCATACTTAAATATGTTAGCAAGACATCATTCACAACATGCAGCTCAGGCTTGTTGGAGGGTCATTTTTTTGTATATATTTGTTCAGAAACCAAAATATTGTACAAATTGAAGCTCTGACATCAGACATCACACCCAGTGTTGGGTGTGATGTGTTACTGTAATCCCATTACATTGATCTAAAATGCAGTAATGTAATACATTACTGTACTAAATTCAGTAATCACATTACAGTTACAATTATCTTATTTTCTTGTATTACAAAAGTTCTTTGTCTGCACGATGGGCTAAATGTGCAAACTGCGTCAGGGACAGAAACAACTGCATTATGCTGCTAACACAACATTGGCTCTTTGCAAACATCTGCACAGACAGAATGCTAAGCTAGCAAAGGGGCCAGCGTGTACACACACTAACAGAATGTGTATGTTGTTTACACTGGGATTTCTGACTGTGTGTAAGGTTTATATTCTTAACTGGTAGTTATGTGACGGTGCATTCATGGACATGTTACAGAGTGACGCAACAGTAATGTAACGTGTAGTATCACAAATTACTTTTACCAGGGAGCAATTAAGTAGCATAATGTATTAATTTTTTTAAAAAACTAACTCATTACTTTTTTGTTTAATGAGCCTTGAGATGAGCTTCAATTCACTCATTGTTTGTTTTTGACCTCAGTTGTTTTTCAGTGTGCAGTAGACTCTTATATATTTATACTACACTTCATTTTGACCACTAAATGTATAACAGCACAGTTATAGCAGTCAAACTTACCTCCAGCTTTGAGTACGTTCTATGACAGAGGAACACACACACACAGACATTACTACAACGACAGCAAGACTGCATGTACGTGTGTATATGTATATGCATGTATGTATGTGAATGTGTATGTATGTGTATCTATCTATCTTCTATTATTTTTTTCTGTTCTGTCCCCCCTTCTTTCCCTCTCTCTATCTCTCTTCTTCTCTTCCTTCCTGAGCCCCCCCCCCCCCCCCCCCCCCCCCGTAAACAAACTGAGCTGAAACTGGATCTCACAGAAATTACTCCCCTGCATCAGTTCATTCAGAATATACTGTAATACTGTAAATGGGGAGTGAATCCTAGCTGTTGTGCCGTGGACCTGGGCTAGGATGGAAGGCTGAATTCTCACTCAGCCACTCTGGCATGAGTCAGTCATTAGCAGCCACGGTGCAGACACATGGAGTTAATGAAGTGGAGGCAACAGGAAGCAAACGTAGACCTCTGGGCCATTCGGGAGCTCGGAGGCATTGGGTGAGGCTGACAACTCACTCAAAATAAATTAGTGCCTTTGTTTTTGGTCAATAAAGTTTGGAGACAACATAATGACTGGACAAAGGGTTATTTAGTATAATGAACAAAGCTGTAGGAGGGAAGTTGTCTCTTGTTTCAGTATTTGCATTAAAGTCTTTTTTTCCTCTCTGGTTGTATTTTTACTTTTTGATTTTTTTTCTCCACCCCACCTCCCCCCATGTGACTTTATCCACTGTGAAGTGCTGCTACTGAATTCATTCATTCCCAATTATTGCTTGAAATGTTTAATTTGACTTATTATAATGGTCCTGTCATATCAACAGACTGTGGATTTATTATTAATTTTAACAATATTTAGTTGTTGTAATCCGTCTTTTCCCTTCTTCCAGGGCAGCACAGTAGCACGGTAGTTAGCACTGTTGCCTCACAGCAAGAAGGTCCTTGGTTTGAATCCATCCAGCTGAGACCTTTCTGTGTGGAGTCTGTATGTTCTTCCCGTGTCTGTGTGGGTTCTCTCTGGGTACTCTGGCTTTCTCTCACAATCCAAAGACATGCAGTTAGTGGGGTTAGGTTAACTGCCCATATGTGTGAGAGTGAATGGTTGTCTGTCTTTCTGTGTTAGCTCTGCAACAGGGTGTCAACCTGTCCAGGATGTATCCTGCCTCTCGCCCTATGGTAGCAGACATGGACTCCAGCGAATTGGATAAGTGGAAGTAAATGGATGGATAGAACTTTCTGTTGTGGGGCCATTGAAACTTGTAGTTTTGGCATTATAAAAACAACTGTGGCCAGTTTCTTACAACTATTAGAACTATTGTGGCTTGAAAACACCTCATAACTCAGACTGGAAAGAAGGTTCTTTGAAAGTTCAGCACAAAGGGGTTAAAAATCCCATTTGCTGGCCTTGAAGGAGTATTTGGACACCTCAGCGTCACATGAAAATGTACAAACATCAAAGCAAATTTATTTTAAGAAAAGACTGCAAAAGTAAAACTGTCAAAAAAAAAAAATGATAAGAAAGACGTTTGTCAGATTTTAAATGACATCTAACAGTCGTGTTGCTAATGATCACAGTTACAGTTTTTTTTTTAATCCTTTAGCTTACACGAACACTTTTTAACACCTGGGCCTGGAAGCATCAGGAGCCTCCAGTTCATCCACACTACAGCATCAAGAAGCTGACATCTTTCATCACAGAGTCCCAGAGGATGCTCTTAGAGAGAGCTCTGTAAGATTCGCGGACTGGCTCGCTCGCACTGCTCTTTTGAGGTCTAGCCACAGATTTTTGATGGTGTTGAGGTTCGGAGAGGGCTGTGACACAACCGTCAGCTCGTGCCTGTTGAGCTAGTGGTGAAGTGAGTGTTTATCCTTCAGTTTTTTTCCACATTTCCAAATTCTTGCTCAACTAAATCTATTAAGAACGACCTTTGTGTGTTTTACCATCCAGTGTTGCAGTTTTGAAATCATCTGTAAGACCTTTATTTAGCACATCAAATGTCTTTTAGACACCTTCACAGCTAGAATGTTCAAGGATGTCGTACCCCTAATTAACACCTCCACGTTAGATCTGACCTTCATTGAATGGCACTGCACCAGGCTTTCTAAGTTGCTGATTGAAGTTGATTAAAACACCTGCTCCTGAACCAGGCGATTTAACAAACTGCAGATCTACGGCCAAACTTCCTTTTATTCTCACAATCCTTTAAATGTTGATCAAATCAATTATGCAACCATGTTTTTATTTGAAAGATTTAATCAGGGTTTAGAGGACATTACAGCACAGGAAGAGGACTGCAGGAAAACAAAATCAATATAGCTTTCAGTGTCTTAGATAATAGACTCGTCTTCATACTAGATCTTAGTGCTGCATTTGTCACCTCTGTTCACAACACTTGATTACAGAGCCTGGATAATGCTGTTGGCATTCAAGGAATGGATTTAAACATATTCATTAGAATGCATTTTGTTTACTCTTCCTCAAACCCTGGAGTTACAGCCTGTGCTAAAAACAATGCTTTTTACATTATAAATTAGATGGGAGCTTAATAACAGCCGTATTTCTGGACCACGACTACAATATTTTGATTTCATGTTTTCACTGTGACACATCATCTGTCTTTATGTGCAGACTATGGTACAGACATGCAGCAGAATAGACCCTGAGATCAATGAAATACATTAATGGAAGATAATTAATGGCCTTTTTGTCATTTTTTTAAAAGAGGTACACCATGAAAAGTACCTAAAAGGTATATATTTATAGTCAGACTGACGACTGTAGAAAGGCATTAGAAAAGCAGGCTAATAACCAAAACCATTAATGCATTCATAGTGTGTCTATTACTTCTACCAGCAGAAAGTCTAATGTCTTTCATGCTGATACTTGTATTTTACTTGTTTGAGGTTGGGATTTTTCATTAAAGTTCATCAAGATTCCTCCTCTTATCCATTTTGTTTAACTGCGGGTTGGAGTGTCGACAAAAAGGATTTTCAGATTTTCAGGTGTGTCAGATCTCTTTTTGGATGCTGTATTCACTGATAGAAGTAATACGTTGCAAAAAAAAATGATTCATCATTTTGCTGCATTTGTAAGAGCTCCAGCCACAAGGTCTGAAACTGGTCAGAGATAACATGATAGTTTTTCCAGTTGATGAACTAATAATTATGTCTAAGTCTTGTAAAGAACATAATCAGTGAATTATTAACACTCATTTCACACCGTCTCACTTGACGTAGCTTTCCATTTTTATAACTAATGTACAAGCACAAGAGGGTAACGCAGGTGGGACATTTTCCTCCTTTATCACGCTGACTCCCTTCCTGATTTTCAGATTCACTCATTATTTCATTCCTAATCGGCATTTTTTTAAGGGCAGACTTTTTTCACTGATTAGTTATAGTGTTGAATCTCAATTCTGACCCTCCCTAAAGACCCAAACTCACAGTTTGATTTGGCTGGAGCCCAGATGATGGAAAGAGAGCTTTTGGCAAACAAGATCCACAAGAAGTAAAAATTGCAAAAGGTTTCTGTAAGTGACTCTGTGGAAACATCACTAACCCTTTGGGAACTATGATGTCATTGCTGATGATAGCAACCGTGTGTGCACTTGCAGACATCCCACTGGTGGAGGCTACATCCCTGTCGTGGTCCTGGGCCTTGGACCAAGATCTTGAGCTTTGTGGGATTATATTCTAGCTCCGCATTGGTTTTGGTCTTCCCTTAATGATATTTCATATTCCCCTGGTGCTTCTGAGTTTCTTTGTTATTTGCTTCTTATAGATGACTTTAGATTTATTAGTTCCCTTTTGTGATCCTACGCTGTTCCCCCAGTCTTGACTCTATTGTTGTCGTTCTGTCGTTCCTTGTCAAGTTTGCATGTGTGATTCTGTCATCTATTTTGTTACTTCCTGTCTTACTTTGGTGGTCTCTTGTCTGTTGTGCTTCGTATATAGTTTAACTTCCTTCACTATTCCTGATTTGGTTGCACTATGTTTCCCACCTGTTTATCCCCTAGCCTCATTACCTTGTGTCTATATTGTGTGAGTCTCCCCTTACCCTTTATGTTGCCCCACACTGCTGTGTGCTCCTCTGTTCCTTGATTCCTCAGTTCCCAGTATCTAGTTTTCCTGGTCACACTGCCACATATGTTTTGGACTTTCTCATCAGTCAGGAACAAAGCTGGTTTTTGAGTTTAAGCTGCTTCCTGAGTCTTGTTGGGTTCAAAACCTGCCTGCCATGACAGAACGACATGACCATGGTCAATCTCAGTGGACTACGGTCTGTTTCCTTCACCAAAGAGAAGAGACAGTCCATTCTGGCCCAGCTAAACCATCTATTTTCAGCTAATCCGAGTTATGTGGATTGCCTGACTTATGCCTGACTTTTTCAAAGACTTTGTCTTGTCCACATGCTCGCTGCAGCTGGCCAGTCCTCTGCCGCTGCTACCCTTAGGCGACTCCTCATCAGTGCTGCTGCAGACACCCTGCTCTTTCGGTGGTAATTGTTCTGGTAGATGTTGTTTTGTTGAATCTATGTATACATTTTCTCTGTTTTTTTTTCCCATTCAAATTGACTACATTATGTAAGTGAATCTGAGCCTTCACATGCTGCTGTTGGTCTAATATACTGTGCCAACGCATCAGTATTTAGGTATGTAGCAGATCACAGACCCCAAATACAGACACCATACATTTAGGCAGTCAGACAGCAAAACAAAAGAGGCAATAGAGCAGGCGCTGAAGCAGAAATCGAGAAGCAAGCGAAAGGTCATTCAGAAGGAGAAATTTCATGAAAATCAACAAAAGGAAACACAAATATAAAATAAACAGCCATGAACAAGAACCAAGGATACTAAAAATCAGAGCATCAGTACAACTCATGATCCACCATCATAATTCACAGGTTATTGCCTGTAAAATGACAAATTCAACCTTAATCTGGATCTTAAGCACCGTTTGGGGGCAGACCTATTAGGTGATCATTATATGCGAGTTTGACTTAAATTTGTCCAATATTCTAGGAGAAGAAGTGATTCTTGTGAGTTGTGGACTGATGGATGATGGATGCCTCACCATTACATAAGATCATCAGTCCTTCGGTCATATGAGCTAATCACTACATTGTTCATCACTCACCGTTATGTTTGTTGTATCATTTTGGCATTTGTGTCCCTCTCCTGAGCAGAAGAGGGACACAAATGTGCTTGTACTGTCTGTTATCTTCCAAAATCAGGATAACTCAGTTACAGTAGGTCACTCAGGGAGTCCAACCACACAGACATAGCTGGAATGCTTCTTCCATCCATTAATTTGATAAAATCTATGGACCGGGCACACTGCCACTTGGAGAAAAATCTACTTTCTAACATTTCTCATTTTAATTAGTTTAGTATGAAAGCAGGCCAAGTAATGAGTAAAACAAAACAACTGGGACATGAAGGTGAAAAAGTGCAAATTTCAGCAACATCTGATGATGTTTTTCCACACTGCCAGTGAAATGTAATCAGGTGAAGCTGAGATATTTGTTCTCGTCTTCATGTTTCTTGTTTTTCTGCATAAATAATTAAAGCTAATATGCACTGCGCTCCCACCACCACTATGGCCGCAGGCCTTTGACTGCGGCCCCATCATTACATTTCCTGCTCATCTATGTCCATTGAACTGAAAAGCTGGAGACCAGCCAGGCTAGCAGAAGCCAATTATCAAGACTTGATTGTTCCCTGTCCTTCATAAAAAATTATATGAAGTCATAAGCATCTTGTGGAAAATTGCATCTTATGAGGAGTTGACTGCACGGCCTCTGTTTGTACTCTTTTTTTTTTTTGTGCGTTTGTATTCTCTCTCACGTAACTGCAGTTTATCTGTTTATGAACTCAGGTCTCTGACTTTGTGTGATCCAACTAAACTGTTACAAAAGAAATTTGGCCTTTCTTAAAGGTCCAATATTGTGTGTTGCAATTATCATGGGCACACATCAAATAAAATGTTTCATAACTGACCATAAAAAAGGAACATTTTGTTATTGTTACAGCCTTGCCTCTGTTATGAGAGCTGTGTGACTGTACAACTTTAACCACTGAGGCAAATCAAACACCTAAACATCCTCTGAGGGCCGTATGAATGATGCTCTGAGTCCAACAGTAAATATTTGAATAAATTAGTGAATATTTAATTTTCAATATAAATCTGCTGAAGACAGTGATGTCAGCTTATTAGATCTATAACTAACCTATGCCTTTCAATTCTAAAGTTTTACGCATCAGGACATAATAAAGATTCTAAAATTTAAATTTAAAAATGTAATTTTAAATACAATCTATAATAAACATGACATGTTTTTAAACAACAGTACATGACTGTAGAAAAGTTAGCAGTAATAACATGTAATTGTTCTCTATATGACTATCAGTCTCACATCATTGTGGAGGAATTTCAGCCGACTCTTCTTTACAACTTTGCTTTAGTTCATTGAGATTTGCAGGAATTGGATCGGGTTGAGATCTGAACTTTAACTTGACCATTCTTTTCTTTTTCTGGTGTAGATTTGCTGCTGTGTTTGAGGTCATTGCTCTGCTGCATGACCCAGTTTGGACCAAGCTTTAGCTGTTGGACAGACATCTTCACATTTGACTCTAGAATATTTTGGTATACAAAGTAGTTCTTGGTTAAATCAATGACTGCAAGGTGCCCAGGTGCTGTGGCTGCAAAACAAGTCCAAATCATCACCCCTCCACCACAGTGCTTGCTATGAGGTGTTTGTGCTGACATGCTATGTTGGGTTTTCTCCAAACATGGTGCTGTGCATTGTGGCCAAACATCTCCATTTTGGTCTTGTCTGTCCAAAGGACATTGCTCCAGAAGTCTGTTCAGAGTCAACTTTGCAAACCTAAGCTGTCCATCCCGTTCTTTTTAGAAGGAAGAGGCTTTCACAACAAATAATCCATACTTGTTCAGTTTTTTTCTAATTATACTGTCATGAGCATGTTAACAGAGGCCTGTAGAGTCTGAGATGCAGCTCTTTTATTTATTTATTTGGTTTTTTTGGGGTGGGGGGGTGGGGTGGGGTGTTGGAAGTTTCTCAGAGCAGCGCATGATCTGACCTTGGGATTAAATGCTGTGATGTCCACTCCTGGGAATCCTGTCTTGAATGTTTTCCACTTGTGAATAATCAGTCTCACTGTAGATGGATAGACCTCAGATTCTTTGGAAATGGTGGGCACCAGCAACTGCTTCTCTAGGCTTACTGCTGATGTATTTCCTCCTTCACAATGTGTTAACAGACTTCTGAATGCAGCAAACTGCTAAAATGTCTTTATAGAGGTGCTTAAACTTGCTGATGATCAGTTAATTAAGTAATTTGAGTAGCAGGACCTGGCTGCTACTTACCGTTTTAATTCCTATGGAAGTTGTAAGGATGGAATTAGTTTTTCACACACTGCTTCTGCATTTTTACTTAATTTTTGTTAAACAAATAATGACACAATATAACATGTCATGTGTTGGGTGGCTGTGGCTCAGGAGGCAGAGCAGGAAGCTTGGTGATTCGATCCCTGGCTGCTCCAGTCTGCATAAACCCCGAGTTGCTTCAGATGCATTCATCAGAGTGTGAATGTGTGCAAATGTTTGATAGAAAACACTTAGACATAGCAAAAAGTGCTTGTGTGAATGCATGGGTCAGTGGAGACATGTATAAAGTGCTTTGAATGCTCAAGTAGAAAAGTGCTATATAAGAACTAGTCCATTTACCATTTGTTGTTCATCTGAGGTTTTGAAGTAATTTTAAGACCTGCTAAATACATGTTTTTTTATGCTGTTCTGATACATAATACCCTAGAATTAAAAGATGATTTATTTTTACATGTACATGGATACATTTTTATAGACTTGCTTTTACGTGATTTCATCATATTTAATATTGTCTTTTATAGTTTGAGTTTTCTGTTTGAGTTTACTTCCTAAGTGTTCTACTGTTGCTTGTTTGTCAAAGCATTCTGAATTCAGATGCTACATACAAGTACAGTTTTTATTATTATATAGTGTATTAGTAGCTCATATGCATGACTCTTCTTTTTCTAGGTTTGTAGTGACTTATGCTAATGTCATGAGTAATTAAATAAATATATATATTTTTAATATTTACTTATATCAAATATAAAAATATTAAATGTTAGCATAAAAAAACCCCAACAAAGTCCAAGAGTCCTTATGAAAATGCACATATGGAGACCAAGGCTACAAAGAGTCACTGAGGCCTTATATCAGGCTTCCCTTTATTTTAGATTTGCTGTATTGGCACAGTTTTAAAACTTCAATGTACTGGCTCATTCCCATTAATGTCTCCACTGGGATGTGTGGCTGGGAAATGCTGGGGAAAACATTAGCCTCGTTATTACTGATGTGTTGTTTGTGAACAAGTCGACTCTAAGAGCTGAATCTTCAGCTCCTGCTCAGCTAAGAATCCATGCAAGCAGGGGCAGGACTTCATTTTGATAGACACACCATTTGGCCAATTGCTTACAACACACAAACCATACATAATTGCTAAATTCGGCTAAAATAGAAGGCTCTGAGTAATGCTAAATGAAGAGCCATTTGGAAGCCATAAGAGCTGGCTTTACTAAAGGAGTCGAACCAAAAGAGTCGAATCTTTAAAAAGAGCTGGACCTTCCATCACTACTCATTAGGTTCATTTCACCTTTTCTGTTCTTTAACGCATTCAATGAATGCGACCCCTTTAATAAGTGCCACTTTAGCCAAGACACACAAGATAGTTAGCCCACAGTCTATAAAAACAGAATAAGATACAAAGTGAGCTCAAACGTTCAAATAATAATCTTTGAAATGAAGCATGAAGCAGAGGTTTCAAAAACCTTATCTCGCTATGACAGGAGTCGGCCCTGATTCTTCAACTTTTGGAAATGTCCCAGTGCTCCAGACATCCAGGTTAATTTTTTTTGTCTCTGTAGAAACTGGTGAGGTCCAGATGTTGGTGAACTTATAGTGGGCTGTGGACATGTGGACATGGTTGGGTTCCAGTCACAAGGGGCTAGAGACCAGTTGGTTCATCATCCAGCAGCATCCAGAATTAGTTGTGGATTGTTAATTACTGCATTTCTTTGGTCATACCTGTCAAAAGTTTGGACACACTCAATGTGTGTGCTAACTGGTTTTGTATTCCTCTGTGTGATGCTTAATGCATACAGTACAAGCTAGGGAAGGCTTTTCTATAAGAAACCTCAAAAAAAAAAAGGTTTGGACACCTTCATGTTATGTTGTGTGAAGTTGCACTGACTTGGTTGAAAATGAGAACCAAGGAATCATAACATAAGCATTTGGACCCTGACATGAAGGATATTTATTTGCCTTGAAATAATCTATACTGAAAGCAATTCAAGGATTTTCAAACTGTGTTACAAAAGAATGTGCTTGGATTTTTATCTCTTATGTGATTCTGAACCACATAAATGTTATTTTGGTTAGATTTCAAAGTTTTATTCTTTCAGTTGTAAATCCATGTGAAGTGCAATATTGGTCCACCTGTGCCCCCCCCCCCCCCCCCCCCCCCATTTCTTGCCATCTCTCATTGCTTCCTTTTGCTAAATCTGAGCAGTTTCTTCTGCCAGTAAAGCAAATGCCCCACGCTCTCTTCCTATGATGTCCTTGTTGTTCACTGACCTACGACATGCTGCTATCAGTGCATTTCTGCATGTACAGGTAAATAGCTGGTGTTTGGATCTGCATGTGTGTACTTACCCACTGAAATGGTCCACACTGCCATGATCTTGATGCGGGCCTTGGTGTGAGAGTTGAAACGGCTGTGGTGGATTGGATTACGTATGGCGATGTATCTATCCAGAGAGATGGCACAGAGGTGCATGATGGATGCTGTGGAGAACAGGACGTCCAGGTAGATCCAGATGGGGCAAAGATCAGAAGGCAGGGGCCAGCCATAATCTGCAGAAGAGGGAATATTTGTTGAATCTGTGAAAACAGCTTTAATTGGATGAACACCTCTGCTTTGGCATGACTCTGCTGATGTTTGTAGCTTCCAGTATTCCAGATTATATCCTCCAACAGCCATCTCAAAGAGGTAATTTTATTGCTTTGTATCAAATCTGACAATTAAGATAAAGACAAATCTATGCTGACTGTTTGATAGTCACAATAATGTACCTTATTTATGCTAGTTGTAAAATGACATATTCTGTTGCTTTATTGATGAATACTTTTATGTTGGAAAGGTAAAACTGTGATTTTACCCAAGAGTTAGTCTTATTCAAAACCTGGAAATTTCAGAACACACCCATTATTGATAATATGCCATATCCCTTACAAAGTGTTTCAAAAACACTTAGAAATTATGCTTATATTTTTCAGTTTATTAATGTTTTAAAGCAACTTTAAATTATTAAAAGAAATCACCTTGATCCTTTGATCTTAACTGGGCTTAAAGTTGGTGCTTAAACAGTGATTCATTTATGGATTCATTGAGTTGAGGTACTTGAGACTAGTTCACAAAAGTCTGAAATAACAGTATTGCAGAGAGGAGAAAACACTGCGTAAGCTGTTGAAAACTACAAGGTTGAAAATAATGTCTAGCATTATTTCTGGCAGCCACCCCCACAGGCTTTCCATATATGGGTGTGGCAGGCTAGGGAGGTCCCAGATCAGAGCCCTATCTCCAAACAGGAATGACTGCAGATGAGTAACAATCCTATTTTGACTAAAGTGATCCTGACAGAACTGACATGAGAAGAAATCATAATACGAAATGAAACAATTTAATTGGCATATTTTTCTGTTCTCATGCAAGAATCCAATTTTGTGAAAATCATGAATGTTTCATAGCATGTCTTAGCAGTAGTGCAAAGTAACCCTCAAGAGAATGCTTATCCTTTTCACAAAGACCAATGAAATTCCCACGAGAGCTTGCATTTAAGGTAGTGGAACAAAGCCTAACCTGGTCATAACCTCATGGTTTTGCCTCTTCATGGCCAAATCCAGGTTAGAAATGGAAGTAGTTTTAGCCCAAACTGCTGCAGTGGACTTAAGAATAATGTAACATTGTAATGTACATAAAAGGATGTCGTGCTTCGGTGTCTTTACCAAGAAATATGCCCACAAGATGCCTTAAAAGGAGTGGTATGCTGTTGATAGGTTTCATTTGCCTACGCTTCTTAATAAAAGCAAGAAGTGTTTGAACATGAAATGTCCATTCTGTCAGTTATCTGCTACAATAGTAGGAAACTTTAAGTTT
This sequence comes from Archocentrus centrarchus, assembly GCF_007364275.1. Lineage (NCBI taxonomy): Eukaryota > Metazoa > Chordata > Actinopteri > Cichliformes > Cichlidae > Archocentrus > Archocentrus centrarchus. Next base: position 31,056,630 of record NC_044366.1, read on the forward strand.
GGGAAAATAAGACAAACAGAAGAGTGATGTGGATGAGACAAGTATTAACGGCTCCACCCTGTGTCTGTAGTCATGGTGTAGTGTCACAGAACAGTGGACTGCCAGGTGCTGTTCGAAGGACTGTTTATTGTACTCCAGTGCAAGCTCCTTTTGAAACTGCTCTTGTTCCACAGAATGCACCACCAGAAAGCGTTAACTGAGCATGTGTATTGGCCTCCCAAGAACGTGTTTCTTATGCTTCAGAGTTGGACTCTGTGGTGACTGTGTGCAGTGCACCTGTGTGATTCTCCCCTAAGACTGCTGCTTCACCTGAGGCTTTCCCTGTGCCTCAGCACCCTGCACCCAATGGCTAGGGCCTAGCCAGCCCCTGCACCCATTCCTGATCCCAGGGTGGGAGTGGGCAGAGCACGGTCTGTCCCTGCACTCCTACCTATTCCTGGGGTGGGGGGCGGCCAAGGTCCAGCTCATCCCCGCACCCGTACCTGTCTCTAGGGTCCTGGGCAAAACTTCAGCCTCAGGAACCAGCAGCGGGCTCTGCCAAGCAGCGCCAATCATCAGAGGAAACGCCTGTGTGCTCAGGACAACTCCAGCCTGTGCATCCTGAGCTGCCAGAGCAAGAGCATCCTGCTCTGCCTGAGAGTCTAGAGACTGAGTTGCCTGCACCTGAACATGAACCCAAGGGTGTGCACCCGGAGGGTTCCAGTCACCTCCTCTGACGCTGGCCTCTAAAGGGTCTCCTTTGTTGCCAACCCCCAGAGGGCCTTTGTTGCTGTCGCAGGCCCCTAGCCATGCCACCAGAGGGTCTCTGTTGCCATTGTCAGTCTCCAGCCAAGCCAATGGAGGGGTTCCATTGCCTTTACCATTGTCAGCTTTCAGCAAAGCAATCGGAGGGGTTCCGCCAACCAAGTCGTCGGTCCCCAGAGGGACCCCATTGCCACCGACTCGCCCCAGAAGTGCGTTGTCTTTGTTGTTTGCCAACTGGTCGGCCCCTAGAGTTTCTTTGCCTCTGCCCCTGGCCACTCAGCTGGCCCCCTGAATGGCTTTGTTTCCATTGCTGGCCTCCCGGTCAGCCTCCAGAGCTTATCTGTCTCAGCCGTTGGCAATCCGGCCGGCCACTTAAGTTGCCTTGCTTCTCTATTTGGCTATGCCCCCAAGTCTTGCCCCTTGACCTGGGCAGCCTCCTGAACTGTTCCATCCTCCCTGTGTTGCTCCTTGGCTGGGCAGACCCCCTATTATTATTATGCAGTCTTGTACTCCCTGGTTTTCTGTTTTTCAGTTTTGCTTCCCCATCATTTAGTTCACCTGTTCTCCCTGGCTGTTTCCACTCTTCCCTCATTACCTCACGTGTATATATTGTCTGGGTCCTCAGTTCTTTGTTGTGTCATCGCCAGCTTTCCCTCACTGTGTGTTACCTTGCTCTGTGTTTCCGAGTTTGTGTATTTCTGGCTCCTGACCAGCTCAGTATTTATTTTTTATAGGTTTTTTTTTTGTCTCTGGAATCCTGCGCTGGGGTCCAATTCCTGTGCATAGCACAGCAGAAGGAGGGAGAAAGTTTTTGCCCCTGTCGATGAACCTCAGGCTCTCTAGCAATGTGGATGCTTTACTGGTATATTACTTTGAAGAATTAGCTGAGTAAACAGTTTGCATCTGTATCCTTACAAGCTTTATGTGCTGCTTGAAAGAATCAGATTGAGGATAAATGTGGCCAAAATTTGTTTCCTAAACAAGGTCTGTGGACTCAAACTCAGAGAGATAGGTGATGAGCTCAAACAGTAGAATGGTGCTCAGAGTGGAATTTCTGCTCTTTAACACAGAAAGCAGCCTGCTGATGTGGCTCGGGCATCTGACAGAAAGTTATGGAACCATGGGATATAATTATAAGAGTGAGAAAAAGCAGAAGCCATGACTCCACAGAATAAATCTAACTTTTGTTTAGTAACTCCTCATGTCTTAGTGGCATCCCAGCTTGATGTCCACTACAAATAGTTACAAATAAAGAGTGAGGACTAACAAGAAAAAAAAAAGTCTTATATGTACCTGAAAACTTTTGAATGTATTTCAAAGATCAGTTAAAAGGAGAGACGTCTCTCTTCTCTTTCATTATCTCAGGGAAACTTTCACATGAGGGGAGATGGTTTCATGATAACCAGTGACTTATTTCATAGGTCTTTGCAGCTGCTGTCTCTAATATGAATAGTAATGACATGCTGGGACAATATTTGTTTTTGCTCCAGACTGCAGATATGCTTTAATTTAACTTGCGTCTGGAACAAAAAAAAAAAAATTAGCTGTGCTACGATGGTGGTTTTCATGGACTCGCTGCGTGTTAGCCTCTAAAAAGCTAATCGCACAGTGACTGCAGTGATAAATGGAATGAGTCATACAGATGGGACGAGGCCGAAGGCTTTTAGACCCGCCTCAAACTGAGGATGCACTCCAGATATATCCACCACTGACTACACTGCAGGTGCACAAGCTGGAACCATATGCATCTACACACATGCACATATCTTCAAAAAAACCCACCCGCCCACGCACCCATATGCACCGACACACAACCACAGCATGTCTCCCTCATGGCCGTCGTGCTGCTCCTGTAGCAACCATTTCTAAATATAGCCCTCTAAATTGGCCCTGAAACTACTCAACTGCTGATGTAAATTATATTATATTATGAATATTATCATGAATGAAAGCAGATATGCTTTTTATGTTCTATACATCAAGGTTTATTTATAACGACTATTTCTAACACAAGGCAGTTCAAACAGCATAACACAGGCACAGGGCAGTGAAAATCACAGCTCTAAAATCAAAGAGAAATTAAATAAGAAATAGACACAAAAAAATAAAATAAAATCAGAGAGCAGAATAATATTATAAAACAATCCAGCGGGATTTGTTTTGTAAAGAAGCTGGAAAGATTACCATTTAATCTTTGTCACTGAAAGGATGAAAAAAGTTGTTAACATCTTAATTCTTTATCATTGGCCATTTTTGGGGTGTGATTAAACCCTGTACCAGCTGACACCAGGTGATAGCCAGAGTCCACCCTGGATAGGTCGCCAGTTCCATCCCACCGATCCCAAGACAACTAAAGACGGTGTTTTCTGGGCTAAAACATCACAGCCAGTCATGGTCTGTATTTAGCTACAAAATACTAACTGAAATTGAGTGAACTGAGTTGTCCAAATTTGGCCCGAATATCGTTTCTTTTTTTGAACCACATATGGCAATGTTGTGATGAAAACACGATTACATCACAGTCATCAAATTCCTTTTGAAAAGATGCTGAAAATAAAACCTTGCAAGAAATCTTGAAAAGTGAAAGGATGTCTTTTCAGGTCCTTGAAAGGACATAAGGACATCTGGTTCGCTGGGGTCTTTCTAGTTGCAGTTGTGAGGATGTGGGTGTGTTGAATGATTTGTCTGTCTCTCTGGGTTAGAACTACAGTATGATTCACTCTTAGTTGGATAAGTAGTGCAGAAAATGAATGGAAAGGATGTCCTTTCACTTTACAACTACATTTAGATCTAAAGTGTTGTTTCTAGATGGGTGAAAAGTCATTTTTCAGGTCAATGAAAAGGTGGCTTTCAATCTTTCGCTTTTCAACCAGATCTCAGTGTCGTTTAGAGTTCTGGTAAAATCTTTTCAACAAGATTTGGCTAAGTGTGATTAATAAAATTAACAACTATACAGAGCTTTGAGCTGTGGAAGCACTCAGAGGAAACCCACATATGCACAGGAAGACCCTAGCTGACCTACCTTCTCGTTGTGAGGTGGCAGGGCTAACTGATACAGCACAATCTCATCCACAATCTTATAATTAGCTGCCTCAGCTTTTCAAGTGTTCATTACCACAGCTGAATAGCTGACATTATGGTGAGCTACAGCCCTCATAAAATTTAAGCTTTAATCGATCTGCAGCCAGGCTCGCCTCCTAGTCTTTGCAAAGACCTCGAACCATGAGAAAATAAAGACTAAATGCATCTACCATGTCTGCTTTTTAAAGAGCTTTCAACAATGGCTTTAAGGATTTTATGCAAATATTTAAGGACAACTGAGACCTTAATTTTACATAATCATGAACAACAGAATGAGAAACCAGCTCATGATTGAAAAATCAGTTCATAATTGTGAACTTAACATCAGCCCATACAGGATATGCAGACAAAAAGTCCCTGTCAGTATTTGGGAGATTTTTGTGGCCAAGTTGTCACCACCTCCCCCAGGATCTCATCCCGAGGGTGTCAACAAAAATAGATCCATAGCTGAGGGGATTAGAGCCAGATCATCACGAGCACCATCGTATTCCAGATCATGATGGAGTATTTACACACCCTCCTCCTCCATCCTGATTCTCTGTTGTTCCCACCATGCGACAGGTGAGAGACAACCTGATCCAAGCTTTTATTATTTGGAAGGAGATGACTCATCCACGTTGCTCGATGTCACCATGGTCACCGCCAGACTCTCTGCTACCGCCTTTTTCCTCATCGTCGTCATCACTTTGCTGCTTTCCTCTTTTCCTGTAGATTTTTTTTTTCTAATAGCACTGCTAATGTCATCGCCTCTGTCTGATGGTCACGTTGAATAATCATTTTTGTCCTCTGCCTATAAATCCTTCTCTCTCTTTCTCCTTGTTTTACATTTGTGATTCTCTTGCTCTGTCAAGTGGGCCCATTATACTCCGCTGATCACAAACAGCTTTCTTCCCTCTCCTTTATGGCCTTCACTTCTCCTGCACTCGAGTTTCCCTTCAGACTCTGTTTATGTTTTATTATCTGTCCTGTGCTTCAGGTGGGCAGATTCTGCTTGTTTTCAGACAGATGAGATTTTAAGCAAATGAAAACAATTTCCAAATGAGAATTCAAGAGACACTTAGAAGGCAACATGAAAAGTTAGCAGCTTGCCTCAATCATTTAATGTTATCCCCTGAATACATGGTAAATGGACTAGTTCTTATATAGCGCTTTTCTACTCAGATATGAGCACTCAAAGCGCTTATACAACACGTTTTACATTTACCCATGCACACCCATTCATACAAGCACTTCCATGATTACTTAATTAAGCTAAGTGCTTTAGTTATCTAACATTCACTCACATTCATACTCCGACGGAACGGTCGGAGAGCAACTTGGGGTTAAGTATCTTGCCCAAGGATACATTGGCATGCAGCCCGCAGTAACCAGGAATTGAACCACTGACCTTCCGATCAGTAGGTGACCTGCTCTACCTACTGAGCTACAGCCACCCATACATGAATGCTTGAAGCTAATTTCATATAATCTATATCAATTTAATAGAATTTGACCTATTTGATTAATAGTCAGCCAAAACTGCCATTAGCAAGGATGTTTCTTTGCCCCATGACACAAGATCAGATGGACCTAGATTACAAATACATCTAAGGATGCTTCACCTTCATTCACCTTAAGTGAATGTAGCCTCGGCCAGAAGGAGTTGATGTCATCAGGTGGTAACTGCCGTTCATAGGGTGTTTCAACCCTTAGCCACAACACCCTCTCAATGGTGGGTTGGCAGTGGTGGCCAAATCACTGCCCATCTCCTCCTTCTGGTTTCCAGCTTGACTCCACTCTCTCACTTCATAACCAACAAGAGGCTCCTTCGGCTGCCTGCCCCATCCTGTGAACTGCTACAGTAGTTGCTTCTCTCCCTCCCTGTCACTCCAATGGCTGTGAGCAGTCTCCATAGTGACTGGGTGGGGAATCCTCTACAGCCAACCTCAACTGGGAACAGCCACGCCTGCCATCCTTTCCTCCTGCAGTCATGCAGAAGGTCTTGGTATTTGGTGCTCTTCCTTTCAAAGGCCTGTTTGCGCCTCTGTTCCCAGGGACTGTAAGTTCTATGAGGATGATGTTTTTTGCTTCTTCCGACCACAGTACCACATCCGGCCTCAGGGTTGTCTGGACAACCTGGAGGAACTGCAACCTGATTCCCAAGTTGACCTTCATTTCCCAGGCTTGGGCCTTTTGTAGCAGACTGTTTCTTGTTATTGCTGTGGTTGGTGGATTTCCCCCCTCCCTTACAAACTGGATTAATGTTGTTTTTCTGGGGTGGTTGGCATTTCCTGCTTCTCTCCCTCTTAAAGATGTTAGCGAGCGTTGTGAGCACCTTGTCATGGCGCCACCTGTACCTTCCTAGGGCGAGTGCTGTTTTACACCTGGACAGGATGTACGCCATGGTGCCCCTTTCCCCACAAAGCTTGCACAATGGGTCCTCTCCCATGCCCCACTTACACAAGTTTACTGGAGTTGGGAGTGAGTCAAACACAGATCTCAGCAGGAAGGAGATGCGAAATAGCTCCAGTCCCCACAGGTCCACCCAAGTGATCTTCCTCTTGGGGAGGTCCCATTCAGTCCAGGCTCCTTGGGGAAGCTAATGCCACTGCCCGTGATCTTCTTTCTTCTTCTTCCAGGTTCTGTACCTCCTCCTGAATCATGGCTCTTTTGCCACTTGTTTCTGTCTTCCCCCACTGTTGGAAATGGGAAGTTCCAAGGCCCTGTCTTCTTAGGCATGATACTCCAATAATGTCACATTGCTTCAGCATGCTTTTGGCTTGTGCAACAGATGAGTCAGCTGCCCACTTGCATCCTGATCTTGTCTGACTTGTTCATCCTGGGAGTCTCTGAATGTCATTACGACTCTGCACTTTGCAACCTTAAATTCCTCGACCACAGATGACAGAGAAAGTTGAAGCTCCCCTGATAGAGGCCTACTGCAGTGAAGCTTGGAGGGATTCCCAACCATTTCCGGAGGTACTTATTGATCTTCTTCTCCGCTTGTTCTACGTTTGTCATAGGAACTTCATACACAGTTAGCAGCCACATGAGTCTTGGCAACAGTCCATGTTGGCAAAGCCATGCTTTAAATTTCCACAGGAGTCCTGATTTTTCCTCAGCCATTCCTCCATCTGCTTTTCTGTCCTGGCACTGTTGTTCCTGTTAGTAAGTGACTCATCAAATCACTTTCTGAGGCACTTAATTGGGATCTCCTCTATTGAGGAAACTGCCTTCCCGTGCACATGCAGCTTGAACCTGTTGGTCAGTTTCCCATTCCTGATCACCATTCTCCTGGAATTTTTTGATTTAAACTTCATTCTGGCCCATGTTGCCTCATGGTCCAGAGCAGCTAACACCCACCTTGCCTCCACATGGGTTGTGGTCATCGCAGTAAGGTTGTCCACGTAACCTCTTATTGGGGGTTGTTGAATGCCTGACTCCATTTTTGGACCTTGGGCTTTGTTCTTTGCAGCTGTTATTCTGGAGGTTCATTCCTATGATGTAGAGGATCATGGGAATGTAAGGTAAGTCCTGAAGAGTCCGCTGAATGCGAAGAACAAGATCTGGACAATCAACACCCTGCCAGTCATCAGCTGCCCTGCTGGGATAATAAGCTCGCCAAAGGAGGAGATAGAAGCCACTGATGTCAAGACAAGAAAGCTCCTTACCATGCATGAAGGTTTTCACCCCAAATCCAGCACCCTGAGACTGTACGCTAAGTGGAAGGAAGGAGGCTGAGAGCTAGTGAGTGTCAGAGCCACTATCCTGGAGGAAACAACAAAGATCCATGATTACATCAGGAAGATGGCCACAAAGGATCACGTGCTTAGTGAGTACCTCAGGTAACAGAAACCCGAGAAAGAAGAGGAGGAAGAACAGGAAGCATCGTGAAAGAGTACACAATGCACAGTATGTGATCCAAATGCTGAAAATAACCATACACACTGGGAGTTTCTCACTTTCAGCATGTTTACATGTTGACATATGACACTGATTGACCTAGCCAACTGTAATTAATCTATATAAATGGATGGCTATAAGATGAACAGCTAAAATGGTGTTAAGTTATAACACCTGCTGCTATTTACCTTAAACCAGTTCATTTAAAAAAAAAAAATCTCATTTGTCTCGGTTGCATCTTTCAAACAACCATTCCTGCACACAGCTGAGTTTTTCACCAGCAACAATGCCCAGTGGGAGAAAGAAGTTGAAGAGATGATATAAATGAGTGTCTCTGCAAGACAGTCATTTATATCATCTATATAATAATAATAATAGTAATAGTAATATAGAAATGTTATGGTCAACAATATTGAACACTGCACTGAGGTCTAACAGAGATGAGTCCACTGTCAGAGGCTGTAAGGAGATCATTTGTAACCTTCACTAATGCTGTTTCTGTACTGTGATGAATTCTGAAACCTGACTGAAACTCTTCAAATAAACCGTTCCTCTGCAGATGATCAGTTAGCTGTTTTACAACTACTCTTTCAAGAATCTTTGAGAGAAAAGGAAGGTTGGAGATTGGCCTATAATTATCTAAGACAGCAGGGTCAAGTGATGATTTTTTAAGTAATGGTTTACCTACTGCCACCTTGAAAGCCTGTGATACATAACCCATTAATAGAAATAGATTGATCATATTTAAGATTGAATCATTAATTAATGGTAGGATGTCTTTGAGCAGTCTTGTAGGAATGGGGTCTAATAGACACGTTGATGGTTTGGAGGAAGTAATTATTGAAGTTAACTCAGAAAGATCAATCAGAGAGACTACATAAATATATAATGGCTCCCATTAAGCACTAACTTCTAAAAAATCAATCCAGCAGTCGGAGATATTTTCTAGTTTTCTCTCATCTGATGATGATGGATCAGTGCCACCCTTCTGCAGACACACACTTGAATTTCAAAGTGGGGCAGAAGTCTGGACATTAACCAGTATGCATGCATTATGAATCTTATAATAATGATACTAATTTAATGCATCATTGGGGAAATGAAATGTTAAAAAAAATGCTATTGCTGTACACTTGGACCATACTTGTTCCCATCATCATCCATTGGCATAACCTTACCCTACCGTTTTATCCCACTTGAATAGCCCATCTTCCCAAATTTGACTTCAGATGGCAGCAATCCAGTTAGTTGATCCCAGTTTGCCAAAAAAAAAAAAAAACAGTGTTTAACAAAAAGAATGTGCATTCTCACAATTATACAGCAGTTACACAGAGTGATGCTTCTTTTAAACAATCAGAATAGACACATACAGTACAGCTAATATGAACTGCCAGTGGTGATATTTGTCATTTGAAATGATCAACACTCCCCAAATGAGGAACTGCGTTCCCATTGTGTACTCTGGCTTTATGAATGTTTCAAACCAAATCAATGTGCAAATTAATCTTTCACACTAACCTGCAGTGAAATACATACCAGGACCTACAACTAGTAAACTTCATTTGTTTCCTATTTGTAAATTGATTTGCTTTACTTTCATTCACTGTTTATAATTGTTTTCCTTTGCTGTCTGAGGTTTAGGCAGTTACCTGCTTAACTTTAAGGGAAGATGGTAGTTTGGGTTAAAATACGCCAATTCACACCACAAACCCTTTCTGCTAAAAAAATTAGGCTGAAGGGTGTGTTTTTGGTGCAGTTCCAAGCTTGCTTATGTGAAAGAGCTAGAAACCAGTTCCACTACTGCTGTGACTGCTGCATCATGACACCCACACCAAAGGACACATTGTGCGTTCCTATCAGACGCCAGAGGCTCTGACAAAGTGCCCCTACGTGGTGCCCCGGTACTGAGCACAGGCTGCTGCAGTGTGGAAACCTGCTGTGATTGCACAGAGCTGGTTTGTGTTGTTATTTTGATAAGACATAGATTTTTTAACACATCGTGTATACAGAGATATGAAAAGGCCTCTATCGTGTCTTAAAATGTTCTCACAAGGGGAATCACTCCCGTTTTGCAAAGCATTTTCGTAAGTGGGGCTGAATAAGCTAACGGTGCTTCCAAACAATTTAATTTGATGAGTCATTAAACATGTACTCAACTGTTTTCTAAGTAAGTACTGAATGTGATAATTAAACAGTTTAAAGTTTAGCTGGCAAATGTACACTCAGTGAATGAATTACACTCAGTGGGGAACAAAGGAAAGTTGTATTCAGATAAATCTCAGGAAACAGTGTTTTTCCCTCAAAAACAGATGGAAAGGGGCAGTATGTCTTATAAATGGCCCAATATCTCTACATGTACATCGCCACAAGATGAACTGAATTAAAGGGCTGTACAGACAGGAGAAAACAAGGTAACATTAGATGGATACAACTTGCTTGTTGGATCCTGTGTTCGCTCTTTAAACAAGGATGTTGTTTTGTGGCTTATCCTCCATTCTCACTTTCCCACAGAGCAACACAGAGACAGTCCCTCTCAGGGACCGACAAAGTATTACATTATTACCGGCTCTATAACTTCTGATAGCAATGACCTGGAACCACATTAAATTATCCCTCTCTGAGAGAATTCCCCGCATGCACCTCAAAAAAAAAGAGAGGGTAACAAAAAAATAAAAAAAATTCTCTCAGGACCTGCTGAGGGGCAGCTGTTTGCTGCCATTCCTGCTGAGGCACAGAGAGCTGTCCTAATGAAACCGCTGCCGCCGCGTTATACCTGGCTTGTTCGGGTATTGTCACCCCACCCTTCTTCTCAAAGAGCCGCCTGTAGTTTGATGTTGCTGTTTCCCCAGCTTGTAAAGGCTCAACTGCTTCAGAGGTGTCAGACCACAGGAGAATGGCTGCAACTGTGACATTATTTCTCAGTGCCTGACACCAATTAGACCCAGTCAGCTCTGTACCATGGTTCAATCAGTGGGAAAACAATGGATTTTCTGCCTGTTCAGGTGACACAGCACAGTTCAAAGCCCAATGAACTCTTGTGTTCTTCTGGTTTTGTGATTGCTAGTATCAAGTCCTATAGAATACAGCATGATGTTCATATTCTAAACTATGATCCCCTATTGGAGTCACAAAGCAGGATAAAGCAGGTTATGCTTTGGGGCCGGCCTCCCTGACCTGTACAACCCACTGTCACATCAATGTCCAGTGTCCAAATTCACTGCTTGTTTGTCACCAGACTTCTGGCTTGAAGTGCCAAAATGAGAATTCACTAACTTTGTGACAATCCTCATGGGAAATCAGAAGATCATAAATAAAACAATCGAAACTAAACAAAAAATAAATAAAAGCAAACTGGAGTCAGACTCTTGTTTGGTACTTTTTGCCCTAATATAGACAGTAACATCAAACAGCATTGCACAGGAGTCTGAAAACAGGTTGGATAGCGGTGAAAGATGAGGCACCTGCTTTCCAAATACTGGTAAAAAAAATTATACAAACATACTTAAATGGTAAATGGACTAGCTCTTATATAGCGCTTTTCTACTCAGAGCACTCAAAGCGCTTACACAACACGTGTTACGTTTACCCATGCACTCACATTCATACAAGCACTTCCATGTTTCTACTAAGCTAAGTGCTTTTTTAATTAACTAACATTCACACACATTCATACTCCGACAGGACGGTCGGAGAGCAACTTGGGGTTAAGTATCTTGCCCAAGGATACATTGGCATGTAGCCTGGAGTAGCCAGGAATCGAACCACTGAGTCCATCCATCTATTGTCTTCTGTTTATCCTGTTTGGGGGGGGGCTGGAGCCTAACCCAGCTGTCATAGGGTGAGAGGCAGGGTACACCCTGAACAGGTTGCCAGCCTGTTGCAGGGCTAACACAGAGAGGCAGACAACCATTCACACCTATGGGCAATTTACAGTGACCAATTAACCTAACCCCAGAAACTGCATGTCTTTGGACTGTGGGAGGAAACCAGAGTACACGGAGAAAACCCACACAGACACGGGGAGAACATGCAAACGCCACACAGAGAGGCCCGGGCCGAGGTGGATTCAAACCCAGACCATCTAACTGTGAGGCAACAGTGCTGACCACCACGCCACCACGCTGCCCTTAAGAATGCGACTTTCAGATACTGTTCCTCTGCTGTAGAGTTTTTAGGCCTGTCACTCCTTCTTTTGTCCTCCACTTGTCCAGTTTTCTCAGTTTTTAAGGTCACCATGCTGATATATGCCAAGCTCAGCTAATAGTTCTTGTGAATCACCTTCTTGGTAAAAAAAAAAAAAAAAGCTTTTTTATGCCTGTCAAACTGTGTTATCTTTGGTAAATTTTTTTGTTCATTTGACTAAAGAAATTGGAACAAATTATGTTTTCGTGACAAGCTGCTAGTAACAAAGTGCCTAAAGATACAATTTAAAAGTGATGGTGTGGGGTTGTCTGTTAGGTGCCTTTTTTTATGCTGATGATTCACAGGTCAGCGACATGGCAAACAAACACACAAACAAAAAAAAACATTCCTCTGAAAATGATCAGGTACAAAGCCTGATAATGAGTGAAAAAGCTGCCGATGTCCAAAGACAAACTTTAAAAAATCCTTCAGAAAGCTGGAGGACTACTGCTCAAGACTACCTTAAAAATTAAAAGAAGGTCTGGCTGCTTTAAAGCAAAACTTAAAGGAATGAGGGGTGGCTCAAGACTTTTACACAGTACTGCACTGTGCTGTATGTCTCAAAAAAAAAGACCTGAGCTGAGTGGTTAGGGCACATACCACATGGGTTCAAATGTATTCGACAGCGAGTCGCTAGTTTAATTATGGGCCCTTGTTGCTTATCTTTCCCCACATTTCCTGCCTGTCTCCACTGTGACCAACAAAATCCTCTCAGTGTAATGTGATTTATGACAGAAATATCATCAAGCCTTTGTTTTACTCTGATAAGAGCTTTTGTGACATATTATGGTTGCAGGATGAGGCAGTAGAGCCAGCTAGTATCGCAGAGTGAGTTGGGTGTTTTCATTGTGCAACCATTAGGGTGAACAATGGGTCAGGCTTTTAAGTCTTCTTTGGGTTTTTGATGCGGTTCGTCCAGAGAGCTGAACGGCAGGAGAACCGAGCGCAAAGCATCGATTTGCCGATTGACAGAGACATAAATAGATTCGATCACTTCAGTCGTCTCTCAGGGAGGTTAAATCTGGGTGAATGCACTGTGTGAACGCTTCAGACTGTTAAGCACAGAGCACGCTTTAATGTGACATAACCTACAGTTTAGCTGTCAAGCTGGAGGTCTCCAGCAGGTCACGGCCCTGAGGAAGAACAACAAACATAACTGAAGGATTCTTTTTTGTTTTTAAGCTCTGTGTTATCCACAGATCTCAGATGTTTCTGGAGGGTTTTTTTTTTGTGTGTGTGTGTTTTATTTAGAGGTTTATATCTAAGCTTATTGTCTGAGTTACAGTGAATTTTACCTGGAACATCTGCCAAATGCTGGTTAACAGATGACTCTTTCACACACACAAAAGCTGAACTCATGCATTTTTAAGCTTGTTCAATTTTAGACTTCCACGACAAAACAAAGATGATGGAGTCTGACTCGTAGCCTGCAGGGGTGTAATCTATGTGGGAATAAATCCACCAAGCAAGAATATTAAAAGTGAAAATGGGAAACCAGAAGATAAATTATTAAACATTTGATCCTTCACTGTCCTAAATGAAATAATCAAGCCATTATTCAATAATTTATTACTTCCTCTGCCACTTCAACATATCCTTCTGTGTCTGCGAGCGTATTTCTGACATTATGTGGAAACTTAGTGCACAGTACAGTAACAGCCACTCCAAGAACAGGCAGGCATTTTTGGAAAAAGTTTAAAGATGCACTGATGTGTGCCTCCATAACTGTAACTGTGAGATATGAAGCTTGCAGGTTGTTGTGGAACATTTTCTTGCTTCTCCCCAGTCAGGTGCATTTCAATGCATTTCAGTTGTCTCAAGGCACTTTAAATCATAAGGTAATTTAAGTTTGAAGATGGGAACAAAGGTCTGCACTGTTAAGCACCAAAGATCACACGTCTTCATGGTTATTCTTTAATTGGGTCACATATGAGGTAGCATGGACCTGTGGGCTATCATCTAAACATGAATTATTTTCTTTGCATGTCTTTACTTCCACTGTAAAACCATTATTACATTTTTCTTCATCAACTCTGCGGCTGCTTGTCAAAGGGAACCTGTGATGCTTGGACTGTAGCTTTGCATGAGTCACAGTTCAAAATAATCCTTCATCTTTTTTTGGCAACGAAGCAACTTTTTACTCATGGAGTAAGCCGTTTTTGCTCTCCCTTTAAACCAGCTTTCTTCTCATAGGCTGTGCCTGGTAAACCAGCATGTGGGTGGGATTTGGTAGCCACATTAAGACTATAAGGGTATTAAGGATATTCCTTCAGTGATGCTGTACAAGTCCAAAAGTAGAAAAACTGAGCGAATGGAGGAGTCTCGAGTTGGAGCATTTTGCTCACAGCTGCTTGTACACTGAACTCGTTATCTGAAACTTTGGCCAACCTTAGAATAACCCTATTTTGTATTGTGTTAAACACGTAAATAGTTTTTCAATTAGAATTCAATTAGAATGATTATTTTCTTTCTTTCATAATCTGATTTTTAGATTTAGGGATAGGGTCGAAATCATCACCTATGATAATTTAGACCTCAGACGGTTAATAGAATTAACAGTAATAATATGACAGAAAGTAGGGAAAAACATATTAGGCCCACTTTAAGTCAGCTCTTCTTCTCAAACTTTGAGCAGTTTTAGAGGAGGCGCTGCCTCAGATGCTAAAGTCAGGGAACGAAGGCTTCAGTTCACAGTTAAGCAGCACAGATGAATAGTCTTCAAATATTTTATGCAGTACTTGAGAAGGTACCAGTTGTACTTTACTTGGGTCAAATCATCCTACCACTGCTACTGTTTGTCTCTGTAAGGGTCTTTTTGAGTTGACTCCATTTTTGGATGGGGTTAAATCATCAGAAGTGTTCGTGATGGAGCTGGCTGTGCTCGGATCACTCTCCTCTGAAAAGTATCATCTCATTCAGGCAGGTATTTTAATCACAATCTTAGAATTCAAATGCAAATTACATGAAAAACTGCAGCACAGTTGGCTGACCCTGCAATATGTGGCTGCTTATACAGTAAATGTGCATGCTTTTTTTTTCCAAGTCAGTTACTGAATTTTGAATTAAATCTGGTTTATTAAATTCCCTGACCGGAAAATGAATGAATCTGAAGTATTCAGAACATGATGGAGTGATGTAACTCAAAAAACTGGATCACTGCAGATAAAGAAAAAAGACAAACACGCTTTCAGACTTTCTCTCCACAGCTAACATTTGCAAACAGATACAGATTTTTAAAGTAAAGCCAAAGAAGAGGCTCTGAGGGGCAGGGTGCAAGGCTGTCTGGTCTGTCTGTCTGACCAGGAACGCCGATGAGGAGAAACAGAATATTGTCATCGTTAAGGGGGCGGGGTTTCACTTCAACAGCGAGAGCAGTGAAACAGTGCAAAGGCTCAGAGACGACCTTGTTCTTGGCCACGTCTGCCTCCTTTCAAAAGTGAAGCAATATGAAAATTATTGATAGACGAGTGAGAGGAAATGGAGAGCGGGAAAATTAGCTCCCAGGAGTGCAGAGTCGCAAACGGGAAGGTTGATTTGATGAAAGAGAAGCAGAGAGAAAAGGCAGAAATCTGCTGAAAAGAAAGAGGAGAGGAAGGAGGAGAGTTTGTGCAGGAAAGATGAAGACAGACAATCACGCACAAACACACTCAGCATGAATTCTACACGCTTAATGGTGACTCATGTTCACACACACCACACCTGAATCACAACACTTTAGATTCCCAAACTCTTGAAGCCAGCTTGACTCTCTGGTCTCCCCCCAATTTTCAATGTGTTTACTTTATGTGAAAATTTGCCAGATGTCTGAAGATGAAGCCAGGAACACACTCTCTCTCTGTCTCTCTCAAACACACACACACACACACACACACACACACACACACACACACACACACACACACACACACACACACACACACACACACACACACACACACACACACAGTTTTGAATTTAGAAGACTTCACACTCATCTCTCATGTTATTAAAGAATTTAACAATATCAAAACCTTAAAAATGAAACAACATTTTTTTTCTTTTTAATTTTTTGTAGTGGACGTGGAGGATGTGTAGCTCGTGCCCTTGTTGTGTAACGTCTGCATACATCTACTCAGCTGTTAAGCACACAGACATTTACCCTTTATGCCCCTACAGGAACCATCACATTTGCCGAACCCTCTTTACCCCAGTAGGATTCTATCGGAATGTTCCAGATTCCTGAAAGGGGAAATCTGAGAAATATTCTAAACACATAAATATAACTAAAAAAAAAAAAGGTGTAAAGTGTCATTATAATTTAGATTTAATTTAAAGATCACAAGTAGCTCTTTTAAATTATACATCTCATTGTCTCTTTCTTATTCTTGCTTTCTCCTCCTCCTCTTCTTCATCTGCCTCCTCCGTCACTGCTCTCTCTCCTCCCTCATCTCCATCTCTTCCTCTTCCTCCTCACCTCAGACCTCATCTCCTAAACTGAAGTCAGGGCTCTAACATATGAAAACATGCATAAACACGCTTATTTATTCCCAATATTGACAATTACTTATTGTCAGCTAAACAACAATAGCTGGTTATAAGCTAAGATGTCAGGTAATGTCAGACTTGAGTGTGGGTGGAGTTGATATAGCAACGCAGGCAGAAGTCTCGTGACGTAATTTGTATGCGACTCAAAGTGTGTTAGCTTTTGTCTACACTGCTGTGTTGTGCGATGGTACCAAAGAGCAGCCATTAGCTCGGAGAACTTTCTTATTTCTCGTCTCATCTCCCACCAAATAAAATGTCTGCACCTCCTCATTCGACCACGGTGTTGGTTTGTGTGCCTCCAGTTTCCTGCTGTCGGCTTTTAAAAATGGCGTGGCTGATTCTAGTGAAGGAGTTGCTCTCATGACTCCGCTTGTGATGACACTCCCTGGCCAACCAGTGGCATCTTGTTCTTTGACATCACATTTTTGGATCACCTCGGATCGCTTGGAACCCTGGCTGTGTGGGTACTAAAAAAGTACCTGGTACGTGGTACTAGGTACTAATGGAAATGCCTACAAACCATGCCAAGTGAAGTCAAGCAGTGCTGAGTAGGTACTAAAGGAAATGCAGCACAGATAAATAGTGATCAGGGTGTTTGAGGTGACTTGGGGGTAAAAATGTAAAATATCACAAAATATTTAGCTATCACAATTATTTTTTTATTGATGATTCATTGCTGTTTATTATTAAAATATAGTGTGTATAAAAATGTTTTTATACAGAAACAGTATGGGTGTTATACTTATCCCTATAGGGTACAGAGGGTTAAGTATAGCACTGTCTCTAGTGTAACCATAGCATGCAGTTACATGCAGGCAGTGTTGGGAGTAACTTACATGCAACTGAGCCGTGCAAGTTAAAGAAAAATGAATGTAGTATCGTTTGTAGAAACATATTACAGTTACTAACCAAACTGTATATAAAATTTAGTTAATAAAGAATGGGTAAGCAAAATCAGTCAGATTTCATTGTAGCAAAAAGGCTGAATGCTTTAAAAGAGCTGTCTCTGTCTCTGCAAGGGCTGTTGTGATAAATAAGTAAGAGCAACTGCTGTCATTTTTTAAAAAATTAAAAATTTCTATCATGTCAAAAACACATGCATATGCAGTCATTCATACACTGACCTTTCCAGTTGAGTCATGGTTGTCTCAGCCTCAGTTTATCTACACAATATTGCCAGAAGTATTCACTCATCCATCCAAATCATAGAATTCAGCTGTTCCAGTTACTTCCATTGACATGTGTATAAACCAAGCACCTAGGCATGCAGACAGCTTTTACAATCATTTGTGAAAGAATAGGTCACTCTCAGGAATCAGCTGTCAGTGGGATTATAACAAACTGGAAGAGATTGGGAACAACAGCAACTCAGCCATGAAGTGGTAGGCCAGATAAAATCACAGAGTGAGGTAAGCAGATGCCGAGGTGCATAGTCACAGAGGTCACCAACTTTCTGT
The DNA here is from genome assembly GCF_007364275.1 of Archocentrus centrarchus. Taxonomy (NCBI): domain Eukaryota; kingdom Metazoa; phylum Chordata; class Actinopteri; order Cichliformes; family Cichlidae; genus Archocentrus; species Archocentrus centrarchus. Next base: position 31,074,500 of record NC_044366.1, read on the forward strand.
AGAGTCAATCTCTACAGACCTCCAAACTTCATGTGGCCTTCAGATCAGCTCAAGAACAGTGCACAGAGAGCTTCATGGAATGGGTTTCCATGGCTGAGCAGCTGCATCCAAGCCTTACATCACCAAGCACAAAGCGTCAGATGCAGTGGTGTAAAGCGCACCACCATTAGACTTTAGAGCAGTGGAGACGTGTTCCCTGGAGTGATGAATCACACTCCTCCATCTGGCGATCTGATGGATGAGTCTGGGTTTGGTGTTTGGCAGGAGAACGGTACTTGTTTGACTGTGCCAAGTGTAAAGTTTGGTGGCGGGGGGGTGGGGATTATGGTGTGGGGGTGTTTTTCAGGAGTTGGGCTCGGCCCCTTAGTTCCAGTGACAGGAACTCTTAATGCTTCAGCATAACAAGACATTTTGGACAATTTCATGCTCCCAACTTTGTGGGAACAGTTTGGGGATGGCTCCTTCCTGTTCCAACATGACTGCACACCAGTGCACAAAGCAGCTCCATAAAGACATGGATGAGTGAGTTTGGTGTGGAAGAACTTGACTGGCCTGCACAGAGTCCTGACCTCAACCTGACAGAACACCTTTGGGATGAATTAGAGCAGAGACTGAGAGCCAGGCCTTCTCGTCCAACATCAGTGTCTGACCTCACAAATGTGCTTCTGGAAGAGCGGTCAGAAATTCCCATGAACACTCCTAAACCTGTGGAAAGACTTCCCAGAAGAGTTGAAGCTGTTATAGCTGCAAAGGGTGAAATATTAAACCCTATGGATTAAGAATAGGATGTCACTCAAGTTCATATGTGTGTGAAGGCAGACAAGCAAATATAGTGTACATGCTTTATGGCTGACTAAAGACAGCTGCTAATGGCATTCACTTTTCTGTGAGTGCTGCAAATTCTCACTTCCCAGAATAACCCTGCTAAGGTAGACCGAGTCACTCACACATGAGCTATTGTTAAGTTAGGCAAACTATTGAGGTCTTAATTTTTAATTTAACTACTATTTTGTTGTCTGCTCTTGCTGCTGCTGGTCTTCCTCTTTTCTCAGCCTTTTGAGTGTTTTATCTGCTTTTGTTAAGGTGCCCCTGTGCCCTCCACTTTGACTCATAGTTTGGTGCGCTGTTTTAAGCCTCAGTCACACAGAGCAGTTGGTGACCCTGCATTCCCTAACAAGTTGGTGAGCGGTTCCTGAAGTTGGCAAGTTGTCGCTGTGTTGAAATTAGTCACAAAAGGAATGCTGCACCAACGTCTTTGTGATTGCACTTGTCGCTTGCAGGTTGCTGCAATCGCCAGTAGTTTGCATGGAAAATGCTGACTTGACTGAAAACATTTGCCATTTACTCTACAAGCAGCAGTTATCACTGAAACCAACACATTTCTGAGGGCGCAACTTTTACTTTGAATCCTAATAGTCTCTGTATACAGTTTGTGCTGCACTTTTCACAGTTTCACTGCAGCTTGCTGAATAGTCTGTGTGTTTGCAGACGAGTCAACGTCTTCCATCCAAACTTCTGGCAATCGCCGCAACCTGTCAGCAACCAAAGCAATCACAAAGCACTGTATTCTTCTTGGTGAACAGTTTCTCATTGGCAGCTGCCAGCAACTTCCAGCAACCACTCGCAACTGGCCGGGGAATACACATTATTCCCTCATGACTGGTGGTTGTCACATGGTTGGCCTGTGACTTGGGGCCTTAGCTTCCTTCTGGAGTGAAAAAAATAAAATTCTGTCCAGTTTTGTTGAATGTTTTATTGTCCCTTTTTTCTTTGTGTCAAATCTCTTGATCCATGGAACAGATAATCATCAATATTAGAACACATTATAATAACTCATACTGAAAAATCTATAAATATGACAGACTTGGAGTTCAGGTCTAAACAGGCTACATTCATATAGGCAAACTCTTCAAAGTCTGCCATGGATGCAATGCACCATCCACACCAAGTAAATATGTCTGTGTAGATTCTCAGTCATCCAGGTCATAGTAGTCTCTGGAGCTTGAAAAAAGGGCGACTGGACTTCTTTTTGTTTCTTGAAGACGTTTCACCTCTCATCCGAAAGGCTCCTTCAGTTCTCAACCAAATGGTGGAAAGACCCAGGTATTTAAACACCTGTGGGTGTAGTCCCCTGGAGGGGTATGAGTCTCCTGGATTTCGGATGAGAGGTGAAATGTCTTCAAGAAACAAAAACAAGTCCAGTCGCCCTTTTTTCAAGCTCCAGAGACCACGCCATGTAAAGTTTCCTCCCACTAGAACATCTTTTAACGTTTACAAATCAGCAATCGTGTCCTTCTAAAATCAGAAAAGAACTCCCAGGTGTTGTTTATTACTGGCAAACATGCTGCCAACACTGAAATGTTCAATGTCAAACCTGATGAGACATCTACACACTGGTTAAAGGTATAATTTTTGGCACTGAAGGGTTTTGACAACAACAGGTGAAATGTGTACTCTCCTGTAAAATGTGGAAAGAATAATAATGCTAATCATGTTAAACTCCCAGATTGGGACTATAAATAAACCATTAATTCTAGGTTTTTAAGGGCTTACTCAGCTCTCCTGCTGCCTCAGGAGCAAAAGAGCTGTATATTCAGATGATATTTTTTTATTCCAGAAATCAGGGTGAAAGATGCTCAGCTGCAAATGCAATTGTTGCCCCAGAGAACCACAGCACCCAGCAGAGCTGAAAGAAAGCCTCAGTCGGTAATTATTTCTGCGCTTCGTCTAAAACATGTTTGTGGTGATAAAATAAGTTGATTGTGCCAGTTTTCAAGAGCAGAATGACAGCATGGGAGACAAGACACGGGGAAAGCCAGCAGCTGAACAACAGACAGTAAAAAGAGTAGTGTGAAGCATGGAGACAAAGAGGCAGGCAGATCGCCAGAGTGTTATTGTCTACGTTAGTTTGCATGGAGGCACCAAGATGGAGTCAAAATCCAAACAACATAATGATGACAACAGCCACAAAAAGGAAGAGACAATGCTGATGATTAGTGAGTGAGGCTTGAGACAGAGAGAAGCAACTGAGAGATGAAAATGCTGACAGATGTCTCAATAGAAATATAGCTTTTCACCGAAGGTGTGCAAAATTAGCTACATGTGCAGCAAAAGTTGATCCCTTTGAGATTTCTGTTTTTCTGTGTAATGAAGCTGTAAAAGAACAGCAGACCTATAGAGGACTTATTTTTAGTTTAAATACTGATTTGATGCCTGCTCTTACTGCCGCTGATGAAGCAGATTTTCACTTAAGTCCTAAAAGTAGAAGAAGAGCATCCAGGAAAAAGACAATATTACCCCATATCTAATATGGGGTAATATATACAAACATAAAGAATGAAGTATTTTTAGAATCTGGTATTTTCAGTCAGCTGAATGACAATCAGCTGGACCGGCTCTTATAAAGCGCTTTTCTGCTCTACAGATACTCTTCAGTAAGGACGCTTTGGCATGCAGAATAGAGCAGCCAGGGAACTGAACCACCAACCTTCCAATTAGTAGATGACCTGCTCTGCCTCCTGAGTTGGCTCAGGAGGGGGTGGCCTGTTTTTCTTTAAATAACAGGCCTCTGTGTCATGGAGGTGGAGGCTGGAGGTGGCAGAGCTGAAGATTGATGAGTTTTGCAAAAGATTAGAAACAAGGAGGCAAAGTTAGAAAGGCAAGGCTGAGATGGTTTGGACATGTGCAGAAGAGGGATAGTGGGTATACTGGACAAAGATGGAGCTGTCAGAGAAGTTTTTTTTAACCTTGAAATGTCTTTATTGGTAAATCTTTAATATTTTATAATATCTTTCTTTCTTTCTCTTTTTTTTTTTTTAGCCAGAGAAGATGTTTGGATGTAATGGATGAGGGCACTCATAGAGTTGGTGTGACAGAAGAGGATGCAAAAGGTGGAGGCAGATGATCTGCAGTTGCAAGCCCTTAAAGGTAGCAACCAAAAAAAAAAAAAAAAAGAAGAAGAAGAAGCTACAAAAAAACCCCAAAAAACAACAACAAACTGCTTCCCTCTGCAGTTTGGCAAAGATGAGGTGGACAAGCCAGAAGGCTGCTTTAACAATGTATTGGTGAATGGTCAAAACAGAATAACGGCAATGTGTTGGAATAGTTTTGTCAAAATCCTGAACTCAAACCAACAGAAATATTGTGGAAGCAACTGCAGCGGGCATTTCATATGAGGAGATCACCAGCAGCCCACAGCTGAAGCTGTTCTGTACAGGAACAGCCTGAACCAAGCTAATGTTCATGACTGCTCCTTACTGAGAACACTTGCTTGCATTTGCTGCTGCACAAGAAATCACAACATGCACTGAAAGCAAAGGTTTTCCCTCTCAGACGTATAATATCATATTTAATCACTTCTCTCAAAAAAGACAACCGGGTTCAATATTTTCATGTCCTACGGCTAGGTCATATTTATGCAGAAATATAGAAAAATCACTTTTTTTTTCTGCAGCCGTACCTTTAAGAGCCATAATCAGCAACATATTCATCTGCAGGTGAGGATTATTAATCATGGAAGCAGCAGGAGTCACTGGGATAACTACAAAGAGCAAACATCTCACAGCAATTAGCGCTACAAATGGGGCACTGAACACTGTAACAGGTACATGCTCGGAGTGTGCTAAAGACTGTAATACCTATTATATGAAATTCTGCATTTTGTTTTGCATTTTTTTGGCATAAAAATGTCACAGTGATCTCAGTTACCTTTCAGGACAGTGGTAAAGATATAAAATACCACCTTTTTATTTTTCCTGTATTATCAAACTTCAAAAACAACAAATACAAGGAGAAGAAAAACAAGAAGAAACGGCAGAAAAAGTGAATATAAGAACCTGAGGTGAAGCCCTCCAGCAGCTCAAAGTTCATATGAACCAGAGCGCAGCAAAAAAAAAAAAAGAAGTGAGAACACTTGAAAACAAAGCAACACAAACATCGAGGTATGATGTAAAAATGTGGTGGCATCATTTTGTTTCTGTTCATCACTCGCCTAAAGAACAGCATCATTATTCCCACTAGTATAAACAAAACTCTAAGATGTGGGAGCCCTCAAAATGAAAGTGCTGACTGCTCTGGAAGTAACTCATTTCAGCCTTTCCTCCTTACGTCTTTTCAGATGCTTTGTGTGAGTCTATTTCTCTGCTTTCGCTGACCTTCAAGAGTCTAACAGGAGACAAGGAGAGTATATATTTCATAGAAAAGACACATCAACGTGGCCAGTACCATTTCATGTCAAAAGAAAGAACTGGGTAAACTTTCTGAGTGAGGTTCATGGTGTTTTCTGACCACGAAAAACAGATGTTGGAAAATGGGTCAAATGGTACTTAGGTTCATCCCATACCTGGGTCACTCTAGCATTAGAATCAGACTGAGTGTGGAAATAGACCATAACACTGAAGAAAAAGCCAGAACAAACAGAATTGATTCCTTCACTCTCCTATTTGACTCATCCTTGAAAGTGAAAGGTTGCTAGTGGCAATCAAACACAGCCAGAGCGGGTCAGGAAAATCATTGCCATGCTGCTCCTTTGCAATATGAACCCCTCAGTACATCCAGATGAGGCTGTCAGGCTTTTGTCACTTCTTCATTGTGTTTTCCTTTCATTTTCCTCAGTGATGGGTGTTGATGGTCTATTCATTTCTGTGACCCTGCGTTTTCGCTTGTCAGCTCGACTTTTTATCCGTTTTCTATGGTGTGACGCTCCTGCCCAAAGCCCAAAGCACAATTTGTATTTCCTTGCTCTCGACCTCAGCAGCTGTGACAGTGTAGCATGGACTGACACTCTTGGGATGTGTTGTAGCTGAATTCTAATGAATTCCAGTATGCAAATTTCTTTAAAGTGAAGCAAAGTGCTGCTGCAATAAAAGCCCATTGATTTTGAGAAACTGTTGAGAAACTGATGTCTGAACATCTTGTACAGCTTCTTAAAAGTTGGCTTTAACAAGCTGCAGGTGTTAACACAGCCAGTGGTGTAAATCCTAGTTAATGCTGTAAGACTGTACTTGCTCCACGATGGCTGTTTGACTAGAAACTGCAGCTAAGTGGTCGTAAACTAAGGATCGAAATCCCCATGAATGTGTTCAGACTAATCAGTTTCATGTCAGCATGACTCAAACAAAAGCAGATTTATGGCAATGTTAACTGCTGTATTCACACTGCCCTGCAACAGATCAGTGACCTGTCCAAGGTGTACGCTGCCTCCTGCCCTATGGCAGCTGGGATAGGCTCCAGCCCCCCTGCATCCCTGAACTGATTAAACAGAAAATGGATGGATGGATGGATGGATGGATGGATGGATGGATACCAGATTATGTTTAGTTATACTGCTTTTCATCATGAATTGTTCATGTAAGTCATCTTGCAGCCACCGTTCACCTTTGTTGTGTTCAAATGACCACACTTTTCAGGAGAGGAAACAATGCCAAACTCAAATATATTCATAGGAACATTTAACTCTGGGGGGGTGTTTTGCCTCTGGAGTTAGATTCCCAAACCCTCCAATGTGGCTAAATTAAAACAATTCTGCAAAGAAGAGCGGGCCAAAATTCCCCCACAGTGATGTGAAAGACTCATTGCCAGTTATTGCAAATGCTTGATTGCAGTTCTTGCTGCCAAGGCTGGCACAACCAGTCATCAGGTTTAGGAGGCAATTACTTTTTTCCTGAGGAGACAGTATTTAAACAACCAGGCATAGCACTAAGCTAACAGTAGTGGGCTTGGTAAGCAAGCTTATTGCCTAAACTGTGTGGGTGCAATACATTAGTGCATCGCACCCACACAGTGCTAGGTAACAGGTGAGACTACATACACTGGAAATACTAGATACTAGATAATCAGAAAAATCATGACACATCAAAGCTGAAGCACAAACATCATTCTTGGATGGGCTGCATCGCACAACAAGCCATCTGATTCACAAACACAGCACAGAGGTTCACTAATTTATGTTCACTGAGTCAAATTAATGGAGTTAAGGCTTAAAAAGAAGTGGCAAACAAAACAGCCAGTGAAAACTGAGCTGTAACCGCTAACATGGAGTTCGTTCTGCCGTCAGACTGAAAGCGCTATGTTTCTTGTCCGTGGAGATAAAAATCAAATAAAGTGCAATTATATGAGTGCTACATGAACCGCCTTTGCAGTGTGGTAGCAATTTTCCATGTGCATGAAAAAGTGGAAAATATTTTTCCTCTCTGTTCCCATTTCTGCACACGGAGATCTCCGCAGCGGTCCTCGCGTTTTTCAGTCTCATGGAATCCGTTTCCTGTCATTAAAGCAAAAAAAAAAAAACTGAAAATCATCCTGAAATTTATACACATTTCAACTTTTCAGTCAAGTTATTAAGCTGATATTATCATTTGTAATGCAATACAGAGAAGCCTGTTCATGAGTGATCGCAGACTTTCGGACCCTCTGCATATTAAAGAGATTTATCCTTCACACCTACTGAACACTGTCCTTCGTAAAAAAATGGTTTAACTACTCTCCTTGTTTTTACTGCCTTTTGATATTTGAGGAACTGATGGTGTTACAGGAGCTGACGTTAATGCATCACAGCAGCTGCCTGTGTTTCAGTGTGCAGACAGGAGGCCAGTGTGAATATGAAGTCAGGAGAGACTGAAGAGGCCAGCGGGCGGGTTCTCTCTGACTTACAGCTTTGATAAAACCAGTTCCTGAATACAAAATATGTTGTCTCACGAGAAACTGGAATTAATCTATGAAGGGCAAACTGAGAACAACTGCGTTTGCCGTGACTGAATTCGTCTATAAAGGCAGTGAGGCACACCCACACTTTTACACAATTCTTAGTAATTAATGAAAATCCCACAAGCAGCTGAGCCAGCGCTACATCTGCAGCACATATTAAACCTTCAAACTGACTGCCTCACTTTATCATTTTACACAGAGCAACTCAACACTGATCACCATGGCGATGATTAAACTATATTCAAGATTAGAGAAACTTTATTTGTCATTTGTACTCTCACACGAGCTTGGGGCACGCAGGAATTCTTGTGCAGAGCTCTCGAGTGAGTACGCAAAGAAATATGAATTGAAATATAAAATTAGGAAATAAGTAAATCTGCAAGTTATACTGCAGAATACTGCAAGGTATTACTTAAGTATAACGAGGATGAGAATTTCTTACCCAGTACTCCTAAAACATATTCCCTGGTCTTGGATTTGATTCCATTATTTTGGTGCATTTTATGTAATTAAACAATTCAACTATAGAGACAGGACAGGAAATGAGCAGGGTCATTCACCTCAATCAGACAAGCGCGGCTGTTTTAGATTTGATATTAATCAAAAACAGTCACACTGAAAGCGTAGTGTCGATAAGTGATATAGTGTCAGTGTATAAACTGGCATTAAAAACAATCAAACACTATTTTGCATCTTTTTTTTGCCACTGATGTTCTTGAAATGGGTGCAAAATTAAAATGTAATGCTAATGAAAATTTTCAGGGCAACTGACTGGAAATCAGATGTGAATACTGATGGCATAGAGGAACCTACAGAGGATGATTAGCTCACTCTGTGTGTCCCATTTACAGGCTTTATGGGGAGTTTGGGTTGTTTTCGCAATCTGGCTGCAAGTTTACTGTCATCACCCTGAAAATGTAGTGTTTGGCTACAAGAAGTTGTTTTTTCCATAGACTTCTATAGGACCAAAAGTCTTTTTGTAACCACAGGTATCACCCCCCTTGTGGCTATTTTAAAGAATGTGAGTTTAAGGCTTCACTTGTCAGACCTGGAAACTGCATCTATCTTTTATAATGTCTATAGCTATGAGATGAGTGTGCAGGGATCATCTACAAAATGCATACTATATACATATTCATTACATCTTTGAGCTGTAATACGGTGTAGTGACCTTCCACTGTGATGACTCAGGGCACCGAAGTACCATAAATATTAATTTCTTAACATTTCTTCATCAAATGTGGTTACAGCACTTTCATATATACATCTCTTTTGATAGCGGTATTAATTCATTGTACGCAGAGTGAAGGTTGATTGGCTTGAACAAGGCAGGGCAGAAAGATGATTGGACTAGAGCAGTGATGACAGCTTTGAGTTTGACAGCATGTGAAAATGGAAGTGATGTGAAGAAGAAACTTGCAGCTGAACACCCAGGAAAGCAGGTGAGTTGAAACAGAACTTCCTTATTAAACTTATGCATAAGCTTCATTATGTTGCCCAGTTCTCAGGCGCTAAACAGACTTTGGACCTGAGAAAGACCAATCCATATCTGCCATGCATGAATTAAATGTTATAAAGAAACACAATCCAAACTGAAGTGGACCCAAAGAGACTCCAGTAAAGAAAGAACAGCAACACCAGCAGATGCCATGAGGCTTACCCAGTTAGCAACTGTATATGTAATGGCACAGCAATACATACTGTTTTTTGACTTAATTCCATCACAGCTCTTATAGAGGGATGCTGAGGTGTTTCCAAGCAAGCCAGGAGACATGATATCTTGAGTGCTGGGCCTCCACTTGGTTGGATATGACCAAAAAGCCTGATTTAGGAGGCGTCCAGGCGATATCCTGGAGACATCCCTAAACCACCTCACAGTGAATCTACTCTGATGCTCTTCTGAATGACTGAACCTCTCACCTTATCTCTATACCTGAGCCCAGACACCCTTGGCAGGAAGCTCATTTCTGTATTTGCAGTCTTATTAAGGGGCAGGTGAGGGTGAGAACTTGGATCAACCAGTTAAGGATCTCCTACCTGCTGAGCTCTCTCTTTGTGACTATGGATTGGAATCTCATCCGCATCACTGTAGAGATTACAATAATTCACCTGTCAGTCTTTTGCTCCATTCTCCCTGAACGGTGAGGTTGAATCCCTACTCCACCTCTTATGGAGGGGCTCATTGGGGAAAGCATGGTAACCCAGGTGGGCTCAGCCCAAACAACCCTCAGGCCCACCACCACCTGCAAGAAGAGCCATAAGCATTCCAATACTTCTCAAGCAGGTGGAGGTCAAAGGCAGTGTTTAGAGTTTGATCTTTGGCTACAAAAACTGGCTTTAGTTCATTTTCTGCAATGGATCTATTTTTGCATCACCTTTTATAGTTTCACAAAAAAAAAAAAAAGTGTACAGACACTGAAACAAGTGCAGCAACAAATGATCTGTTCCTATGCTGATGATGGGCTGCTTGAAGGTGTTTTCTTTTGAATCATTTTCAGTGGATGTTAGGAAGTTACAGTTCTGCACAGGGATTAGGCATGCGTCAAACACCTCATTTAGAACTGGGCTCCTTTTTCCCGTATCTGAAGTTCAAGCTTCTTGTGTTCAAAGTTCACTGCTCACTCTCTCAGTGTTAATGTAATTGCACAAATAACAGCTCTGATCACTGTAATTAGTAAACAGTGAGCTGTGGGTGCAGCCACAACAAAGACGTGGTAACAACACCACGACGAGAGATGCAAGCTTCTGTGTTTAATGTTTTCCACCCACAGTGACCTTAATGTACACATTCAGCAGGAGAACGGAACTTTTTCACAGCAAGCATTTTATTAAATACTGAGAAATCTCAGGCAAAAACATTAAATCTGTAAAATTAAGGGAAAATATTTCTAATTAATACTGAGACTTATTATATTAGTGGCCTTATAGTCTATATACCAGAGCCATCACACATCATAAATGGAAAAAAAAGATATTGTTAGAGCCCACAGATGTGGTAGAACTCGAGTCGCCCTCCAACACAACATTCACGAGAGACTGCAGACATTAACCATTAGAGCAGCAAAGCAGAAAACCCTCAGTGGAGATATGAAACATTACAGATCTTACATTTTAAATGATCTCAGCCTCAGCAGCGTGGGTACTCTGTAAGCATTAATCAGGTGTGTTAGAGAAAGGAAGCTAACTCACCAGCTAATTCACACACTAATCTTCTGATGAACTGGACTTCTTTTCTCTTTTGCTTCCACACCTTTGTTCCAGCGTCTGTGACGCTCTGACAGCACATAGTCTGCTCCTTTGATTACATTATACTGCCTTGATAAAAGGCCGAGTCATTTGTCTGTCAAGGAGCTGTCTCATCTAATCACATCAGTTTCCTCTGGTTTTATTGTAGAGGAGACAAAGAAGGCGAAAGACAATTTCAAAGTCGCTTAAGCCCAAAGACGCTTAACAAAGTATCTTTATTATTCCAGGGTCTGAAGTAACCGGGGACTCAATGACCCAGAAGTGACCACAACAATGCTCATTACTGAGAGCAATCAAAGCGTGTGTGGGCTACTAAATGCCCATTATCAAACCAACTGTTAAAACAGCCCATGTACAAAGAACTGAGTCTTCTTACCAGCTGCCTCCACCACCAGGTTTCACACAGCAACATCTGAATTAAGAGCAAACTAAAATGAAAGCTGTCTAAATGCAGGTGAACTCCTGGATTTGTTTGCTGAAAATCGTCAAATTTGGCAGTAAACTTGTAAACAACATGTTTACAACATGTCCTCCAATCCCAACGACAATATCGGTCATTTGCTCCAAAACAAGCATTTCCAGAATGAGCTTTGCGTGTCATTTTATGGTGTAATGAGGCTGTAGCTCAGGAGGTAGAACAGGTCACCTACTAAATTTAAATCTACTAAAGAATTTAGTCCTCTGCATTTATTTAAAACCCTCACTAATTATTTTGTAAATGTAGATTATTATTATAAAATTACCATTGCATACATTATATTCTCTGTTGTTCTAGATTAACTGATCCAGCTCTATATAATAGGTTAAAAGAAATGAACTTCTTATTTCTGGGCTGGTCAAAATATGCAGGGGCCAGTGCATCTCTGATGAACTGACAAGTGAGGGCTAGTGGGGTAAAAATGTTCAGTGGAACATTTATTAAGAAATCAAACAAGACAACAGAGTGAAATCAAAATTAAGCAATACAGAAAAGTTTTAAAAAATAATAAAACAATCCAGAAGAAGCTTTATATTCAAAAAGTGACTTAATTCTCCTGATTGTCTCAAGAAAGTTGTTCCAGAGCTTTGGAGTCAATAAAGCAGCTTAGTGCCTTAGTACCAACAGTGCTGACGTGTGCTACTCTAAAAGATGGTATGTGAAAAATAGTAAATATATGTGTTCATGATCTCATTACATGGAGCTTCCATATACTATAGATGTATTTGCTAATCGCAATAAAAATCTGATTAATTTAAATGATCTTGTTTGAATTGCATTTTTACCCTTAGTTTTCAGCTACAATGGAATTTTAAGGAGAGGGAGATAGGACTAAAAAATGCTGTGGAGGAGAGCCAGAGAATAATAATAATAACTGACAATTAAACGTCTCTCTGTGTGGAGTTTGCATGTTTTCCCCAATGTTTGTGTGGGGTTTCCTCCCACAGTCCAAAGACATGCACTTAATTGGTTAATTGGTGATTCTAAAGTGCCCATAGGTAGTAAAGTGAGTGTGAATGGTTGTCTGTCTCTCTGTGTTAGCCCTGCGACAGGCCTGTACAGGAGGTACCCTGCCTCTCGTCTTATGACAGCTGGGATAGACTCCAGCCCCCCCGCGACCCTGAAAAAGAATAAGTGGAAGGGAACGGATGGATGATTAAATGCAGAGTGGTGCATAAACAGATGAAAAGATGTGAATGAAAAAGAAACACTCAGTGCATCATGGGAACCCCCCAACAGCCTAGGTCTATAGCAGCATAAGTAAGGGATGGTTCAGGGTCACCTGATTCAGCCATAACTGTAAGCTTTGTCAAAAAGGAAGTTTTGGGGCCTGAAAGCTGAAGGCTCTGCCTCCCGTTCTACTCTTAAGTATCCTAGTAACCACAACTAAGCCAGCACTCTGAGCCAGCAGCAGCTCTATTGGGGTGATATGGTATTGTCTAAGGGAAGCATGTGTAGTGTAATTAGAATTGGTCCCAGCACAGAACCCTGTGGAACTCCAAAATTAACCTTAGTGTGTGAAAAAGAGTCAACATTTACATGAACAGACTGGAGTCTACCCACGGCAGCGCAGTACCTCTACTACCTATGGCATGCTCTAATCTCTGTAATAAACTGTTATATGGTCAGCAGTATCGAACACTGCGCTGAGGTCTAACAGGACAAGCACGGAGACGAGTTCACTGTCAGAGGTCATGAGAAGATCATTTGTAACCTTCACTAATGCTGTTTCTGTACTCTGATAAATTCTGAAACTCTTTGTAACCCAGGTTACAAATATTGCAGTAATGCAATAGAAAATCGTCACACTAAATTACATTAAATATTAAGTTTTAATTATATAATTTATGTTGCAGATAACTTGTAAAAGAAGGTTGAAACATTAGTATTAAGCTCACCAAACAAAAAGTGAGTTGTGGGTATGCCCCTTTAACGTGCCCTTCCCCCCTCTTCCTGTGAGCGTAGTGTTGGAGGAAAAAACAGTTAGCGATACCAGAGAGGTGATGTAGCTGTGTGGATCGAGAACATTTTCCCTGGAAATACGGAGGTTTTCTGATCCAAAGGGAAATCAGTGACTATTGAGAGCCTAAGAACAATAACCAGAGAAGTTTTGGTGAGTTTCATGATGTTTCTTTTGTATTTGAGAAAAGTGTGTTTTAGACGAGCAAATGGAGTAAACGAGACCCCGAAGTTAATCGGTAAAAGTGGAAAACTGATCGCTTTAATGATAACGTTGTGTTTTGAGTTAATGTGCATAACCAAACGTGAATATGTGTATAGCTTATGTTAAGATTTAAGTGTGCGTTTCATTGCAAACGATGTTAGCCGCGAGAGGAAAAAAGCTGCCGCCATTTTCCTTTCCTTTCTCTTCTCACAAGGAGGCAGAAAGAGTGTATTCTGTTCTTGTAATGATTCCTATATAGTAAATTAAGTTTTCTGCATGGCCTGTTATGCAGGCCAGGTTTTTAGTGTGTGCTTCAGTTGTCGGGAAGAGCTTTCTGGGTGTCGGACGAGGCCTGGATCTCTCTCTCCCTTTTCTTCGTGCGGTGGCTGCAGACGACCCGCACACACACACACAGGATATTGGATGGCGAGCCTGACCCATGAGACTCGAGCTTAAAGACTGACAGCAACCGGATCGACAGAATACGGTTTGATATTGCTCATATAGTGAGACAATTTTGTGTGCTTCTGCTTGCTGCTTTATGGCAGCAGGATTCCGGATTTCCCCTTTTCTGATCTGAATTGAACTATTGAACTGAACTGGATCAATCTGAATTGAACTATTGAACTGAACTGGATCAATCTGAATCGAACTATTGAACTGAACTGGATCAATCTGAATCGAACTATTGAACTGAACTGAATTAATCTGAAACTGTTGAACTGAATCCAAGTTATTGTATTGAATACTGTTATATTTCATGCTGTTGTTGTGTTAAGTGGGTTCTACTCATACTCAATTGGTATTCTGAGTTAAGTGCGATCTATTTGACATTAATTGTAAGTGTTCCTGTTTAATGCTTTTTGTTTTATTAAAAGTGCCGGCTTTCCATTTAAGGGTCCCTGGTTCTGGTCTCTTCACTGTGCTTTGCTCCACTGCTCCAGCGAACCTAGAACTGGTCCAGTAGCTCATACATCTGTCTGATTGTGACACAAGTGCTACATATAAAGTGGCGAGCCAGCCAGGAGCGGTTCAGCGAGTGCAGTGCTAGAGATCAGAGACCTTCAAAGTGAGTAAAACATGGAAGTCGTGCAGCAGAGTAATGTGAAAATTCCCAATTCAGTGATAGTCAGTGGGTTGTCTGGTACAGAAGCTGATGAAGAACTGTTTGATTTCCTCAAGCAGTATGGTTCCATACAAAGAATAATACCAGTAAACACCCCAGGTACAGATCGAGGTAAGCAGGTCATCGTGGAATATGTACATGGCACAGCTGTTCAGTCATTATCATCTTTGTTGCCACAAAAGGTGTTATCTAAGACACTGACAGACGTTCTGTATCTTATTGAGGCCCTACCTGCTGTATACACACCAGTAGTCAGTAAGACAGCTACACAGACTTACCTTGCAGAGCTAAGAGACATAGCCAAACAGACTGGTAAAGATTTTGCCACTGTTTTAAGAGAAGAACTCACTTCCATCGGTAAAGCTGTTGACTCTGACAACACAGACACCCAAGCAGAGCACATGGAACCAGACCTACCTGACACTCCAGACTCACATGTCCCAGTGGCTGCTGTGCAAGTTAGTTCTCAACCTTTTGGTGCTCCAGAACAGCAGATTCAGCCACCGGGGTGGAGTTGGTCCCCACCACCAGTGCCTAGCGAGAAAAGGGCAACTGCTCTAAGCTTTGCTGATGTCAGTCCGCCTGAACTACAGAAGGTAATAGTGGAGCATATAGTGCGGACAGAAGATGCTGCTACACAGATGATGCACAACTCCCCAAGACTCAGGCCTTTTTCTGGGCGGTGCCCTCGTCCCAGCAATGAAGTAGATTACGAGACTTGGCGGTCTAATTTTGAACTTCTTTTAAAAGATACCAGACAACCAGATCTTCAGAAGGCACGGCGACTTTTGGAAAGTCTGTCGTCCCCTGCTATTGACATAGTGAAACATCTGACATTCGAATCACCTCCCAGTGTGTACTTAGAAATCCTCGACTCTGCCTATGGTACAGTTGAGGATGGTGATGATCTCTTTGCAAAGTACCTCAATACCATGCAAAATCATGGTGAGGAGCCCTCAACCTACCTCCAGCGATTACAGGTGATGTTGAATACCACCTTCAGGAGGGGAGGTGTAGGTGCAGGAGACCTTGACAGACAACTTCTCAAGCAGTTTATAAGAGGATGTTGGGACAATCATTTAATAGCTGAACTACAGCTGGAGCAAAAGAAGCAAAATCCACCCACCTTTGCAGGACTGCTTCTCCTGCTTCGCACTGCAGAAGATAAGCGTGCTTCCAAAGCATCCCGCATGAAACAGCACTTAAGTGCTTCAAGGCCAAGAGTGCTTTCGCACTACCAAGGCGTTGCTCCATGTAGCCTAGAAACATACCCTCCGTCACTTTCAGTAGACCACTCTACACCTGAAATCCAGCAAATAAAGAAGCAGATTGCTGATCTGCAGTCTCAGCTCACACGGTTCACTCAGAAAAGTAGTGAAAGAGCTGAAAAGACACAACCTCTCAAGCTAAAAGCTCCCAACTCAACAACAGTCAAACCCCCGCTTGACAGCTCAAGGTTGCATAAGATCCAAGCCCCTGACCAAGTCACAAACAACTCAAGAAACCGACCTAAAGCCTGGTATTGCTTTAGGTGTGGTGAAGATGGGCATATCAAACCACAATGTGAAAGTGAACCAAATCCCTCTTTAGTGGCTTTAAAAAGGAGGCAACTGAAGGAAAGACAACTAGCATGGGACACTAGGAAAGGGATCACAGATTGTGACACTTTAAACTAGAAGCAGTTTCCATTGAGGGACAAATGGAGACTGAAGCACAGGTAAAATGTCCCAAAAAAGGACGACGCTCATCTAGTGTGCGCTCTAAGAGCAACAGACATTTGGTAACTTTGCCAAAAGGATTGGTTGGCGCAAAATGTACAGCACAGGTGATCATAGGAGATCAAGAATCTAGCTGTCTACTGGATACAGGTTCTCAAGTCACAACCGTCCCTAAATCGTTCTACCAGGAGAACTTGTCCAAATTACCAATTCATCCCTTAAATGACTTGCTAGAAGTAGAGGGAGCAAATGGTCAGAATGTGCCTTATCTTGGGTATGTTGAAACAACAGTCCGGTTTCCTAAGAGCTTATTGGGTGCAGACATTGACGTGCCAACCCTAGCCCTGATTGTACCCGATGTACGTCCAGGTTTTTCATCACCATTGATCGGCACCAATGCCTTAGATGTCTTTTATGAGCAGTACACAAACATTGCTTCCCAAACCCATCATTTACTTCCCTATGGCTACAAAGTGGTCTTAAAGACCTTGGAAGCCAGGAAAAGGCATCAGGCTGACTGTAGCCTGGCGGAAGTGAAACTGCGTAGCACGGACCCTCAAACCATTGAGGCTGGTCAGACAACAGTTTTGGAGGGGTCAATAAGCTGCCGAATCCGAAATGTTGGGAAGTGGGTGATGGTCGAATCTCCAAGGTCAACCTCCCTACCTGGCGGCTTACTAGTCACTGACGGGCTAGCAACCCTGCCATCCAAACTGCCATGCTGCATACCAGTGGTCCTCAAAAATGAGTCAGACCATGCTATTACTCTTTCACCAAAGACTGTGATAGCAGAAATACATGCCATTCAGAGTGTTCGGTCTATTGACCAAGGCAAAGTCCTTTCTGCCAATCCTGAGCACGAATCAAAGTTGAACTTTGACTTTGGAAACTCTCCCATACCCAGTGAGTGGAAGGAGAGAATAACTGACAAATTGAATTCCATGCCAGAGGTGTTTTCACACCACGATCTCGATTTTGGCCGCACCAATAAAATAAAACATCACATAAATCTTTGTGATGAGACACCTTTTAAACACAGAGCAAGGCCAATCCACCCTCAAGATATAGAGGCTGTACGTAACCACCTACAGCAACTTCTTGATGCAGAAGTCATCAGAGAATCTGAATCACCCTTCTCTTCTCCAATTGTGGTGGTCAAGAAAAAGAATGGTGATGTCAGACTCTGTATAGACTACCGAAAGCTGAATCTCCAAACGGTAAAGGACTCTTATGCCCTGCCTAACTTGGAGGAATCTTTTTCAGCATTGACTGGGTCCAAATGGTTCTCTGTTTTGGACCTCAAATCTGGTTTTTACCAGATAGAAATGGAAGAATCAGACAAGCACAAAACTGCATTTGTCTGCCCCCTAGGATTCTTTGAATTCAATAGGATGCCTCAAGGGATCACGAATGCCCCAAGCACTTTCCAGAGGCTCATGGAGCGTTGCATGGGGGAGCTGAACTTGAAACAAGCATTGGTTTTTCTGGATGATCTCATTGTCTTCTCCTCAACATTGGAGGAGCATGAGGAAAGACTGCTGCGGGTTCTCTCCCGTCTGAAGGAGTATGGCCTGAAACTGTCTCCAGAAAAATGCAAGTTTTTCCAGAGCTCAGTGAAATACTTAGGCCACATTATCTCCGAAGAAGGCATTGAGACAGATCCTGAAAAGATTGCAGCTTTAAAAACCTGGCCAAAACCAAACAATCTGAAGGAGTTGAGAACATTCTTGGGCTTCTGTGGTTATTACCGCAGATTCATCAAGGACTATTCAAAGGTCGTGAAACCCCTCAATGAACTCACTGCAGGTTACCCACCCTCACGAAAACACTCTGGTGCCCATGCAGCAGCTGGGAAATACCACAATCCTAAAGACTCTTTTGGGAATAGATGGACTCTGGCTTGCCAAGAAGCATTTGACTCCATTATTGTGAAGTTAACTACTGCTCCTGTTCTAGGGTTTGCTGACCCTAAACTGCCTTATGTTCTGCACACAGACGCTAGCGTTTCAGGTCTTGGTGCCGCTCTTTACCAGGAGCAACAGGGCCAGAAGCGGGTTATAGCCTACGCAAGCCGGGGTTTGTCTAGATGTGAAACAAGGTACCCTGCCCACAAGTTGGAGTTTCTTGCCCTTAAATGGGCAGTAACTGAAAAATTCCAAGACTACCTTTATGGCAGTCCATTCCTGGTTGTCACTGATAGCAACCCGCTAACATATATTCTCACCTCTGCCAAGCTTGATGCTACAAGCTACAGATGGTTAGCAGCTCTGTCAACGTTCGATTTCCAGTTGCAATACAGAGCAGGAAAGCAAAACCAGGATGCAGATGGGCTGTCCAGGCGACCCCATGAAATCCAACCTGATGATATGCTGTCAAAGAAAGAGCTAGAAAGAATACAGCAGTTCACAAAGAGACATCTTAGTGAAAGTGCAGTCAAAGCCATATGTGAGAAGCATCTAATCCATCATCTCTCGGCTGATAGGCCTGAAGAGCCGGTGCCTAGCACCTCTTTAGTCTTATCACTCGCTCACCATCCGAAAGCCATTCCAGAAAGCTTTCAGGATGAAGAGCAGCTTGGTGGCTTGCCTGTCATCCCTCACTTTACAGCATCTGAATTGAGGAGCAAACAGCAGGATGACGTGTGCATCCGAACAGTGCTCAACCAGATGGAGTCGGGGGAGAGACCTCCACCATCCCTCAGAACAGAAGCCCCTGAGCTGGGTCTTCTATTGAGAGAGTGGAATCGACTTATAGTCAGAGATGGTGTACTGTACCGAAAGCGACAAGAGGGCGCATCAACACAATATCAGTTAGTGTTGCCTGAAGAGTTGAGATCCTTAGTCCTAAAGAGTCTGCATGATGACATGGGACACATGGGTGTAGAGCGAACCATAGACCTAGTTCGCAAACGGTTTTACTGGCCTAAGATGGCCATTGAAGTAGAGAGCAAAATCAAAACTTGCGACCGCTGCATACGGCGCAAGGTTTCACCAGAAAAGGCTGCCCCACTTCTGAACATCATAGCTACACGCCCCCTTGAGCTTGTATGCATGGACTTTCTCACCTTAGAGCCAGACTCAAGTAACACCAAAGATATTCTGGTCATCACAGACTACTTTACAAAATATGCAGTGGCCATACCTACCCCGAACCAAAAGGCAAAGACTGTTGCCAAGTGTTTGTGGGAGCACTTTGTTGTTCATTATGGTATTCCAGAAAGACTCCATAGTGATCAAGGCCCAGACTTCGAGTCGCATATGATTAAGGAACTTTGTGAGTTGGCTGGTATTCAAAAGATACGTACTACACCATACCATCCAAGGGGGAATCCAGTTGAGCGTTTCAACAGGACCCTGTTGAATATGTTGGGTACGCTTGATAACAAGAAAAAGAGCCATTGGCGGGAATATGTCAAGCCTTTAGTACATGCTTATAACTGTACTAAAAATGAGGTCACTGGCTTCACCCCCTATGAACTTATGTTCGGGCGGCAACCAAGATTGCCGGTTGATTTGGCCTTCGGCCTACCAGTCACTCATCAGTCTGTGTCACACTCACAATATGTTCGCAGTCTGAAATCACACCTCGAAGAGAGCTACAGAGTAGCAACAGAAATGGCAAGGAAAACGGCAGATCGCAATAAAGCAAGATTTGACAAACAGGTTGTCGAATCCACTTTGGAAGCAGGTGACAGAGTTTTGGTTAGAAATGTTCGGCTCAGAGGCAAGAACAAGCTGGCTGACAAGTGGGAGTCAGATGTGTATATTGTAGTGAGACAGTCAGGTGACATTCCAGTCTATGTTGTGAGGCCTGAGACTAAAGATGGCCCATTAAGAACTCTCCACCGTGATTTGTTATTACCTTGTGGATTCCTTTCTGCTACCTCAGCTGAAATTGAGAACCCTGTAAAGGAAAAACCCAGGCGACCAAAGACTCGTCAGTACTCAAGGACTGACAATTCAGATCACTCAGAGGAGCGAGAATCTGATTCAGGAGATAGCTACCCTTTCCTCTATGGTTACAGGGATATAATGGTGGAAACTGCAGACCCCCGTCATACCCCTGTGGTTGGTCCATCACTTATGGTTGGCAGCACACCTGAACCACCTCATGTGCCTGTAGTTGAACAGGCCTCAGACGTAGTTCCTCATTGCACCACTCCAAGAGCAACTGCTGTGACTAACCTACCCAATGTGAGCCTAGAGGATAGCACCTTGCACAAACTGAGTTCTTTGGAGGTAAATCCACCAGAAACCAATCCAGTCGAGAACGACACACTTGGAACAGACGCTGACGAGAGGACTTTCCCAGGCCAAGATGATGAAACACACAGCCAATCTGAGGAAGATCGAGTTAGCACTCCTCCAGACACAAACCATGATGAAACTAGACAAACTGATCATACTGGAGACTGTGACAATGACTATTTAAGGAGATCTACCAGACGCAGAGTACCTGCACAGAGACTGACTTATCCCGAGCTGGGGAACCCATTGGTCACAGTAGTCCAATCATTATTCCACAGTTTAAGTGCAGTGATTACAGACTCTTTGAATGAGCCTACACAATCTAGAGTGTTGACAGTGTAATTATGTCATGCACAGGGACGTGCATGGGAAAAGGAGGGGAGGATGTAACCCAGGTTACAAATATTGCAGTAATGCAATAGAAAATCGTCACACTAAATTACATTAAATATTAAGTTTTAATTATATAATTTATGTTGCAGATAACTTGTAAAAGAAGGTTGAAACATTAGTATTAAGCTCACCAAACAAAAAGTGAGTTGTGGGTATGCCCCTTTAACGTGCCCTTCCCCCCTCTTCCTGTGAGCGTAGTGTTGGAGGAAAAAACAGTTAGCGATACCAGAGAGGTGATGTAGCTGTGTGGATCGAGAACATTTTCCCTGGAAATACGGAGGTTTTCTGATCCAAAGGGAAATCAGTGACTATTGAGAGCCTAAGAACAATAACCAGAGAAGTTTTGGTGAGTTTCATGATGTTTCTTTTGTATTTGAGAAAAGTGTGTTTTAGACGAGCAAATGGAGTAAACGAGACCCCGAAGTTAATCGGTAAAAGTGGAAAACTGATCGCTTTAATGATAACGTTGTGTTTTGAGTTAATGTGCATAACCAAACGTGAATATGTGTATAGCTTATGTTAAGATTTAAGTGTGCGTTTCATTGCAAACGATGTTAGCCGCGAGAGGAAAAAAGCTGCCGCCATTTTCCTTTCCTTTCTCTTCTCACAAGGAGGCAGAAAGAGTGTATTCTGTTCTTGTAATGATTCCTATATAGTAAATTAAGTTTTCTGCATGGCCTGTTATGCAGGCCAGGTTTTTAGTGTGTGCTTCAGTTGTCGGGAAGAGCTTTCTGGGTGTCGGACGAGGCCTGGATCTCTCTCTCCCTTTTCTTCGTGCGGTGGCTGCAGACGACCCGCACACACACACACAGGATATTGGATGGCGAGCCTGACCCATGAGACTCGAGCTTAAAGACTGACAGCAACCGGATCGACAGAATACGGTTTGATATTGCTCATATAGTGAGACAATTTTGTGTGCTTCTGCTTGCTGCTTTATGGCAGCAGGATTCCGGATTTCCCCTTTTCTGATCTGAATTGAACTATTGAACTGAACTGGATCAATCTGAATTGAACTATTGAACTGAACTGGATCAATCTGAATCGAACTATTGAACTGAACTGGATCAATCTGAATCGAACTATTGAACTGAACTGAATTAATCTGAAACTGTTGAACTGAATCCAAGTTATTGTATTGAATACTGTTATATTTCATGCTGTTGTTGTGTTAAGTGGGTTCTACTCATACTCAATTGGTATTCTGAGTTAAGTGCGATCTATTTGACATTAATTGTAAGTGTTCCTGTTTAATGCTTTTTGTTTTATTAAAAGTGCCGGCTTTCCATTTAAGGGTCCCTGGTTCTGGTCTCTTCACTGTGCTTTGCTCCACTGCTCCAGCGAACCTAGAACTGGTCCAGTAGCTCATACATCTGTCTGATTGTGACACAAGTGCTACATCTTCAATTTAGATTCTATCCATGCAACTTTTTCCACTCATCCATGCCAGGGGCAAAAGGTGGGTCAGTTTTGTGTTGTGCTGCTCAAAGTCCTGCAGGTTTATAAGAACAAGCCTTTTGTGTTACAATAAAGGATTTTTTTTTTAATGACAGAAGGAAAGCTGGTAAATACGTGCATTACTTTCATTGCTTTTTTTTGGTTTGTGTGTCTGACAGCTGGAAAATGCATTTCCACCCTGCAGCTCTACATGGTAATGATACTTATATCAGATGCAAGCTCACAACCTTTTTCCTTTGACCATGTGTCACACAGCTGCAGTGAGCATGTAACTTTTCTGTTTCTAAAAAAGACTGAATGAAGGCATTTTGCTCTGAGCATTTAGGCCCCTTGGGGCGTTGCTCGGTACTCATGTTTAAAATAGTCTCAGTTTATGAACGGGCTCTGACAGCAAACCTTGCCACACTTTATTACTGTCAACAGGCAGTTAATTAGCTGGTGACTAGCTTACAAGCTAACAAAATAAAGCATGTAAATAAACCAACAGGACCCCCGTTGTGATTTATTTAATCCTCCTCGACCACCTTCCTGTGTGTGTCTGCATTTATCAGTGTGTGTTTCTGTTGCTGCAGGGAACTTTGTCAGCATCTTAATTGTCTTTTCTGTTGAACAGTTCACTGCAAAAGAGTGAAGAATTAAACAGACATTTAATTAGCCGGGAGAGACTCTGTTTTGCACATGAAAAGGTTTGGCGGTGAACACACGGTGAGATCAGACAGAGTGCTCATGTACACACTTAAACACTACCACATGAAAACAGAGGTAAATAAAAAAAAAAAGGGGGATAATTCCCATTCAAGCATCTTGTTTCATTAAGCTGATAATAACTGAAAATAAACTCTCAATGCTTAACTCATGGTAGAAGGCTACTTTGAAGAGCCATGTCTGATGAGACTGAACTTCTTTCAGCTGTGATCATGAATGCATGAGTACATGAATCCAGTCACACTTGTCACACATGTGGATGTTGGCCTGTGAAACCTCAGGACACGGAGCCCTTATTATCCAGGTTTCATTGTTTTTTTCCTTTTTCTTCCTCTGACAAAGAATGACATTTAATGTCCATCCATCCAACTGGGCCGAGCTCAGGGTGACATCAGGATAAGCCCCCTACCCCCATTGCACAGGATGCTGAAGCCAGATGGGATATAATCCCTCTGGCATGTTCTGGTTCCACCTCGGGGTCTCTGCCCACGTTGATGCGAATGACAAACAGACGGCCAGAGACCCAGAAGGCTGAACCTCGCTTTGGCATTTTATAGGAATTTAGTCATTTTTTAAGAAGTCTATTAAGAACATTTTAAATGTGTTCGTACTGTTAAAGCAACTTTAACAGTTATAGGTAGCATTTATTTAGGGTTAACACATGATTTACTGGCACTGAGCTATTAAGAAGAACAATCTTTTTGTTGTGTAAAATCTTCCAGAAGGACTCTTTGTTCACTTTCTTTGTCTTTATGCTCGTCCATTCATCATGGAGACCACCGATCAATTAAAGGACTGTTGGAAATCATTTAAAAAATCTATTTAGAAACTAAAGATTAACATTAATAACTAAACAGAAGCTCCCTTCTTAAAAAATGTTACTAGCAATTTATTTATTAATGTATTATTAATGTATTTATTAAGAACTGGAATGCTTGGTAACTGAAAAGAGCTGCTTGCGAGAGTTTTCTCCTGTTTCTCCAAGGCAACGCCTGCAAAAAGGTTAAAAAAAAGAAAAAAGTGGGCTATGGCTTTAGATCACTGATAAATCACTGTCAGTATCCCTGGCAGTGTTCCTAATCACTGGCAGTATCCATGACAAAGTGTCTTTGGGTAAGATACTGAACCCCAAATTGGCACGAGTGAGTTACAGTTAGAAAGCAGAGAAAAAAGCTCTGTATGAATGTGTGTGCGAAATGGTGAATGTGGTTGTAGTCCAGAAAGTACTTTGAGTGTTCGATTTGTATAGAAAATTGGTAAAAGAGAGCTGGTAACTGTTACAACTGCCCTACAAACTAAATCTGGAGCTGCTCAGACGCCTCTTTCCAAATTACATGATACCTTTTTTAAGTTGTCACAAAACTCTAAAAATGCTACATTTGATAACACAATAACATTACCCCAGTTACGTCATGGTTACATTAGTTCTACTGTGTTACTGTAACACAGTAGAAAAAAAAAGTCTCTGTGTCGTGTCCTTATTTCACAACCACAGACCAAATGTGTCACAACACCAGCATTCGGTGATGATGCAAACATGCACAACCAAATCATGACCAGAAGTACGCACTGGCATTAAGACACGTGTTTGTGGGGTGGATACGTCAGATTCAATGATGGCAGGTATAACCTAAAAACCAAGCTTGTGTCGGAGCCCAAAGTGCAATGAATTCAGTAACAAGATCCATTCTGAGATTGTGTCTTATAATAGTGAGTAAGCAACGATTTTGAAATGACTGTGCGTCGTGTTGTTAACTGAAGGTGTGGTGAGTGCTTCAGTGTGGTCGGATGATCACGTTTGCTGGTTCTGATGTTGGCTGCAGACAAAGTTTTCAAAAACCTGTTACCAGACCCAGACTGCACACTGATGCTGCCTTTGTTTGGAGATGCATCAGCTCTTGAATCCTGCCTTATTTCTTTCGTCCTCCTTAACATTCACATTTTTATTAAACTAACAGTGTTCCTGTTATTGTTCCGTGTTTGAACTGTCTGTTCCTGTTTAGATTTTTTTTTGTATTCAGTCTTGTAACTGGATGGTATTTCCAGGTTTTCCCTACTCTCGTCAGTGCCCGTGCTTTCTGTGTTCTCCCTTTGTTTCCTGTTTTACTTTGATAGTTGCTTTTATTGTGTGATTTGTTTTTAATTCCTGTCTTCCCTCATTTTCCTCTGATTGTCTTCACCTGGGTGCAATTATTTTCACGTGTCTCGTTCTCCGTCCATTTCTTATCCCCAGTCAGTCCCCAGCATACACAGAATGAAGACTTGTGCTCCTTCCCGTGGAGCTCAGAGTGTCTGTTGTGCTCCTCTGAGCTCCTGAACATATTCACATTTGCTTTTGTTTAATTGTAGACTTGGTTAATTTCTAGATTCTTTACATTAGCTCCAGTGAAGGCTTTCTCTGTGTCCTTGAGTCTTGTCTGTATCATCAACATTCACCATACTTGTGTATATACCTCAGCAGACAAACAGGACTGGCTGTCTGAAACTGTTTCATTGTTTGAATTGTGAGGCTTTGTGCTTTAAAGCCAGACTGATCCCATTCAGCACATCTGTAATTTCCCCTCAGTCCATATTCAGATGTTACAAAAACGTTTTTCCTATTAGCAGCGGATCTTAGAAAAATAATAATCAATAGTGTTGTGCGAATGGATTTTTTTCCATCCATGTTTGAGACCAGCAAACACATCCATAACCTCCAGGATGTCTAATCAGCGTTATGAAAGCAGCATCAGTTTCCAGTGAATGTGAGCATGAATACTTCTAAAGAAGTTATATAAGCAGTGAATGTACTTACGTCAGCTGAAGGCTCAGCCCTTATGCTGCATATGCTTAACTCATTAAAAACAGTTAAAGATCAGTATGGCTTCAGCTTTCAGGCGTCAGGAGAAGCAACCGTAACCAAAGGAAGTCATTCTGTGCTGTGGCCAGAGCGTTTTCACAGTACAACAGATATTACTGTAAAATATTATTTCAATATGTATATATACTTTCAAAATATGATTTTAAATTATTTACAGCAAAAGAGAAGTGACGTGTTGTTGGGGCAACTAAGCAAAGATGTGGCAGGTGCATTCACCGCTGCGATACACATGAAACAACGTTCACTGAGCAGCTCTGATCTGACAGATGAATCAGCTGGAAGACAGAAATTTAACTAAAGGTCAGCACACGTCTGACCACAGTTCAGACACAGGTTTCTCTGCACATGCACTCGCTAACAGTTAAGTGACACAACAGCACTGAGATGCCTGCACATGTGAGAAAGCAGCTGATGAGCTTCATCTTCAGTTGACCCCCCCCCCCGAGACTGAAAAAAACACGCTCAGTCCAAATTACAGCGTGCCAGAGCAGTGTGTCATCATAAGCCCTAATTACTCAACATTAATTATACGCTGCTCTCCGGACTCAGGAGGAAAGTTTTTAGAAGTGAACGTCTACAACTATCGACTGGCTGCAATAAGAGTGTTTGATTTTTCTCTTGTTTTGCAATAACTTGCAATAATGTGAGGCGTGGTTCATCACTTTTGGAAATGTGCTTTTTTTGAGCATCTGCTATTATAATCATTTTTTTTAAAATACTGCTTTCAACAACAAGTTAAAAAAAGTTAGTAAAGACACTAGAATAAGGACATAAGACAATTTTATTTATTATAATACTGACTTTTTAAAAACTTTATAATAGAGTGGCAGGGTGGTGCACTGTCACCTCACAGTAAGAAGGTTCCTGAGTTTGAATCCACTGGCCGGCTGGGACCTTTCTCAGTGGAGTTCACGTGTTCTCCCGGAGGACATCACGATGCCAAATCTTTTCAGTGAATGATCCGGACTGCAGTCAGAGCAGTTCAGCACCTGGATTCTACTTCTACAGTATGAAGCCATGTTGCTGTAATAGCTGCAGTATGCGGTTTAGCAGGGTCTTGCTGAAACATGCGAGGCCCGTGGTATACAGCTTCTTCTTTGCATTGTAGTGCTTTAACCTGCATTTGTGGACAGTGCAGTGAGCTGTGTTCACAGTCAGTGATTTCTGGAAGTGTTCCTGAGCCCATGCAGTGACGTCAGTGACAGAATCATGCCTGTTTTAATGCAGTGCCGCCTGAGGGCCTGAAGGTCACGGGGATCCAGTATTGATTTTCAGCTTTGTCCATTATGCACAGAAATTTCTCCAGATTTGCTGAACCAACCTTGGATGGATGGATGGATGGATGGATGGATAGATGGATGGATGGATGGATAGATGGATGGATGGACATTTTAACTTTTTATATGTGCTTTATGTTCTTGTGTGTTTGATTTTTTTCCCCTTTTTTACTCAATAATCAAATCCTTTTAGCTTATTATCCTCTATTTTTGAATGCATCTCAGAATCTTGGCTTGGTGGGGAATTTTTTTTTCATGCAGGATATTTTTGAAATTGTGATCATTTTGTTTCTGTCTCCCTTTCTTCACCACTTTGTATGTGGTGCTTGGAGAGTGCTGTGCTCCTTTTGCTTATGCTCTTTTGCAGTATTTATAGATGTTCTTTTATGTTCCACCATCATTATTCTGGTGATTGTTGGAACATATGATCCACAACAAATTCTCATGTTAACAGACAATGAGGCGGTATCTCATCTTTTTTGGCAGAAATTGGCCTCTGGCTTTTCTATGGAAATGCGGTGTTATATAAGATATCAGCTATTGTATTTGCCCTAAATGACTTGAGAAGCTGCATTCATGTCCTCCTCTCCTCTCATCTCTCTCCCTTTCTCTATTTATTTGTTAACCTATTCTCTACCATCCACTCACAATCTTATTTTGGATTGTTTTTTTCACATCTTGACCTTTTGCCCTGTGGTTTCACATCTGGCCAGCAGAGTCTAATAATGGGTCTGCCCTTTTGTTTGCCTCTGTTTCTCTTTGCTCCATCTGGTCGTGCGAGCGAGCGGGAGAAGGCGGACGGCGGATGATTTGAACGCGTGCCTGCTGCTCTGTTTTCGTTCAGGCTGCTTTGTGCTTCATGCTACGGCTCAGAGACACACAAAAAGAAAAATCACCTCCATCTCAAGCAGTTGAGCACAAATGGATGAGCACAACAGAGGATATTTTCCACATGGGATTTTCTGTCTCGCCTGACTTTCAGTCACATACTAGCATCCCTTCCTTATCCCTGCTTCTATCAGGAGCGGAACCAGAGAGTATTTTTGCTCAGAGCGGTCATCGGCTCATCAAGGCTACCACTAAACCAGCATCTGAAGAGTTTTTAACTGTTGTATAAGAGCTGTTACAGCCGTCCTACTTCGCAGTGTAAAATGTGAGCTCAGGATATTAAAGCTTAAGCTGTGTCCACAGCCTGTCAGGAGTCCTTATCTCTGTAAGGAAAGGACCCCAGAGCACCATAAAACTGAATTTCCTCATGTTCGATCTATTTAACCTTTTCTGCCTTTTGTTCTTAGTTGATTCTCATTTGGTCTCTGCTTTTAAAAAGGTGATGCTGAAGATGATGTGTTGCTGCTGACTCTTACCACTAAACACAAACTTTTACGTTGCTGCACATGCATCAGCTTTTGAGACATTCTTTATAAAAACACCTTCCCCACCCGAGCCAATGACAGACACACGTGTAAGACTGTATTTGGTAAAAGAAGAAAGGATACACACATCCAAATCAGCTTGTTTACAGGTATTTGACTACACCTTGTTATGAATACTGGGCAATATCACATTTGTAGCTGTATTATTTTGTGAGCCCAAAGTGATTCTCTCATCAAGGTGGTGTAGCCGACAGCTTGTCAAAGCTACCTGTGTCTGCTGTGGTCTGCCTGGCCTGCCACCTGTTTTTTGACGTGATAATTATGTGGAAAATCATCCGTTTTCTCACAAAGATCGGCACACTGTTCCTCAAATACCTCCTCCGTGCTAATGCTTGTGCATAGTCTTCAAGTGTTGCACAGATATAAACACAAGTAAAAAAAAAAAAAAGTCGTGTGTTAAAGCAGTTATTCACCACTTATTGATAGCTATATTATAAAGCTTGTGCATTCAGCTTCAACAAGTCAACCAGGTAACTGAGCAAGCAACATATAGCAATTTAGAATGTTGCTAATTGCAGGGATAGAATGAACAGGTTCCTGTGAGCTGCACAACTCTTCCCAGCCTTGGCAACAGACGGCTAATGGAACTGCTCCTTTTTGCAGACTGGAAACTGGACACATGTAACTGGGCATTAGGATGGCAACAGTGTGCACTGGTAATTTGATTTACTAAATTTTGTTATTGTGATCTCTTTCATGATTAGTTTCTCTTGCACCTCCATTCCCTTTTGTTATTTTGTTCAGTACATATGTTTAGATTTTCACTGTGTATATAGTGTTTACATAGTGTCCTGTTAAAAATGGTTTTGAATATATAAGCAGGTCTAATGTTTCACATGAGTGATGATGACAATAATTCAGCAACTACCAGATTCCTCAGGCTTCATCAGCAGCTACTGCTTTTGCTGATTCAGTTCAATTCGGTTTTATTTATACAGCACTAATTCACAACAGCAGTCACCTCAAGGTACTTTGTATTGTCAGGTAAAGAGTCTACAATATTAGAAAGAAACCCCAACAATCACCCCAACAGATGGCTGCCCCTGCCTGAGCCTGGCTCTGTTGGAGGTTACTTCCTGTTAAAAGGGAGTTTTTCCTTCCCGCTGTCTCCAAGTGCTGCTCATAGGGGGTCATTCTGACTGTTGGTTTTCTCTGTAATTATTGTAGGGTCTTTACCTTACAATATGAAGTGCCTTGAGGCGATTTTTTTTTTTTTGTGATTTGGTGATATATAAATAAAACTGAATTGAATGGAAAAATCAAGGACTTTATGTCTTTAAGACATTCCTGCAGTTTAAATAACTGGTGTGCATTATGGATAGATAAAGCTGGGTATCATCTGCATAGCAATGAAAATGTAGGCAGTGTTTTCTGATATTACCTAATGGAAGCATGTATAGTGCAGCTGTTAATTTCTGTTTGGAGTTTCAGTGTTGTGTAGTGGTTTACACATTTTCCGTGTTTGAGCCAGGGGGAGACATAAATCCATTTGGAGTTGTGTCAGGAGCAAAGCAGCCGCTGAAAGTGACTTTTTCTATCCTGGATTCACCTGCAGAAATATTTATACAGAGAGAACAAGAACATTTTTTGGCATTTGTGCCTAAAAAGTGACTGAAATAATGATGGTGGAATAGCTAAGCAATTTATCAAGTAATCCTTTCAGCACTGGAGTGTTGCTTTGGTCCTTTGGTTGGCATAAAATGATGCATTATAGGGGCAAGACAACACTCCCCTTGGAGATTAATCCAGCCCAATGTATTTTTTTTTTTTAGCATAATTATAATGCTGTTCTTTATGTCACTTGGACATTACACACGGGGTGTAATAAACAATGTAGCCTTTAGAGGCCTCTTTTATGGTTTTGAATTCATATGATTTAAAAAAGCTGCATTTTTACCCTTGGGCACCATTTATTTGTGAATGTGTGGGCTCCAGGATCGTGCAGAACCCAGCTGCTCTTGCGCAGTGTAAAACTGCTATTTCAGTAGATGTTACAAAACCTGATGAGGTGAAAGAACAAGCAGCTCCGCCAGTAATGACTTCTGCTGTATTTTCATTTGTTGCTTGATAAGGCTGTTTACTGCATGAATCATGAACTCACTCTACTGAAGTATAAAACAGTGAATCGAACAAAAACATGGAGACTGATGAAATAATATCACACAGTCAGGACCGAAAACACAGACAAGAAAAACAACGGTCATAAGTGTTTCCTGAATGGGAATCATAAGAAATCCCAATGTTATCATAATGCTGGTGCGTTCCAGTACATCACAGACAAGGTCAAGGATAGGGTCAACTTCAGGGTTCTGAGCAAGCCATGAATTTTTATAAGGTTTGTGTTCTTAAAACTGAGCCTATCATAGGATAATGTGTGGAGAGGGGAGAGTATCCATCCAATCAAGTGGTTCAATTCTGAATGACATAAAAGTCTGTAAACTGGTTTATAGTCAGTGGGAAATCGCAAAGGTCAGTATGTTTGTGCAACCAGCTCCTTTTATTAAGGATAGTAACACTGAAAAAAAGAGTTATTTTTTATGATGTCAGTTTTATCAAAAATATATTTTCAATTCAATTCAATTCAGTTGCTAAAGGAGCATTCAGGGTGCAGCTCTAACTATAAACGTTATCAAAAAAGAAAGTTTGAAGCCTAATCTTAAACATAGAGAGGGTGTCTGTCTCCCAAATCCAAACTGGGAGCTTGTTCCACAAAAGACTTTTAAATACCCGAGCAACCACAGATAGGTCTGTAGTCTAAGAGTGAACTGCCCTATTGGGGTGATACGGTACTATGAGGTCTTTAACCCTTTAGAGGGCAAATGACTATTTCTGTTAAATTCCACACACTTTATCTATCTATCCATCAATCCCACACATCAGTGAGGTTAAGATGCATGTGGTCTTGAAGAAATGGCCGAAAGTTGTAAATAGTCATAATGTGTACGTTGTAATGTTCTAAAAAGTGATGTCATAATTAATGGTTATAATGTTCTAAACTACATGTTCCTTTCACCACATATCTGCTTTTCTTGTACACTCTTCAATTTTTTTTACACTTATGGGTAAAGAACGAAATATGGGAACTTTTATTGACCTTGATTTTCTAAATGAATATGAAACATTTTAAAAAAATGTCACAAAAGTAATTAAGTCTTGTTATGTCCTCCAATAAGGCTCTAAAGTTGAAATTTCAAAGTATTTCAATGGGTAAGTTGGGACAAAACAAAGCTCATTCTTTACATAGGCCTGTTTTCAGACCAGCTGCTGTTTGTCTGGTGATGCACTGAATCTGAATCTGAAGTATCTTAAACCTGCATTCTTTCTAATGGCCCACCTGATACCTGTGACTGCATAAAGAGTCAGTGAGAAAATGGCCAATTTACTCAAACTGGGATCTCAGATGAATTTATTGTCTCAATCTTCTTACTTTAGAAAACATGATTTTTTTTTAATTCAAGTAAAAAAGGAGGACAAAGCACAGCAGTACTGTTTTTACTGTGTCACTGTCAAGTGCCCCTTGATTTCACAATCAGATCCATGTTTTTTCATGTTTGGTTTCAAAACACCAACAAGGTGAGGATGAAAATGCTCAGCTCAAAGATTTTAGGATTTTTCTAAACAATAGGTGGCTATCAGAAAAGAAATCTTCCAGCTCTTCCTTGGAGATCCTGAGGCTATATTGAATTTTAGACCCTTTTACGGCCTACGTCATCAAAAAGTATGCACGTACACGCTGGCAAAGAAGTGAACTGCTACTCCATTTAATCCATTAAGGACAACAAGACTGCACAGCGGTAAAACATGATTTAAAAGCGATATCAGCATCAAAATGTCAGGCTGTTGCGTGTTTGGCTGTCAGAATTGCTACTCCACCAAAAGCGGACTGAAGTTGTATTGAATTGATAAAAATTAGACTGAGGACATGATCAGAAATGCTCGCATGTGTAGCGCCCATTTTATATCAGGTAAAGTTATTTATCTACTCTGGTTTGACTGGAATACCAGGTTGAGATAAATACTAATATTTAAAGTAAACAGCATTAGCTGGTAGGCTATTTGGCTTTATACTGTAGTGTGGCTGGCTATTTACAGGTGAGGCATCACTGGACTCAGAGAGTGCTGATTTTTAAATTAATATTTAATCGCACTATAGATTCTAATATGCAGTGCCAGTCAAAAGTATGAGCAGACCCATATGAATGGCTGAGTGTGTCCAGACTTTTGACTGGAACAGTATATATTTTTTCCTTTGTAAATCAATAACATCTGCAGCCGGAAAACTCTTAGCAAGCTAGAAAAGCAATTTGACAAAGCACTCACGTTGCCATGCAGGTACAATTCACTGTGAGGACGTAGCTCTCTGACTTGTTTACAATGAGCCGCTGAGCCTCATACACAGCAGTTGTGTTTCCTTGTCTTTGACTTGGAAGAACTTCTGCCTTCAAGACACAAAACTCCGAGTCTGTCATGATATTTGACGTAACAACATAACTGTAAGCATCCAGTGACTTGTATGCGCGTAGCTTCTCTCTGGTGTATACACTGGGTTTCTCTACTAAATACATGTACATATCTGGCCACTGGATATTGGCCCACTTGCTAACATGCCACAGGGATCAGGGAGTCGGTTGCCGGTCAAAGTTAATTTTTCATGATTTTTCATAGATAATCCCTTCTCGTAGACTGAAACGTTATTAAACTCGGCCATATTTCTGTTTCCAAAATGTGCGCACAGCGTTTCCTACATCATCATTGTTTGCAAACAGTAAAAAGGTCTATACATCTCTTTAGTCCTTTCAGGATCTACCCCCGGGGCTCCTGCCACACCCTTCCAATGTAAAGAAGCAGCAACTCTACTCTGAACTTAATGTTTGCGCCCCTCACCCCGTCTTGAAGGGTGAACCCAGACACTTAAAGAGGAAACTCATTTCTGGTATTCACACTGCCTTTCTTTTTGTTTGCTCCTCAAAGTTCATGAACACAGGGGAGCGCTGCAAAGAAGATCAAAGGTTTGCCTTTGGCTCTGCTTCCTGTTCAACATTCTGCTTTCCCATATTTTAGCTAACACAGATCTACCTGGGAATCTCACGCTCCATTTCTACTTGCATTTTAATGCAGGCTGTTGCGTGTTTGGCTGTCAGAACTGTTTTATTCTGTGTAGTATTTAAAGTATTTATATTTTGACTTATGTGTTGTGTTACTGTTGTATTGCTACCTCCCTGTCCTGCATAATCAACATGCATAGCTGTGCATCTGAATCTACATAGAGTTACACCCCTAATAGCACGAGCACGAATGTCTGTGTCATATTAACAAAAAAAATGTATTATTGACACATGATTTTTGGCAACTGTGAGCTCCTATAAATAAATCTGGATAGTAAATAAAAAAGATTCCCTTTTTAGCTTTTTATTTTTTTCTGTCACTGAATTATGTAACATGCATGAGCTCTGGAGTGAGTGCTCGGTTTGGAAGTGAATCACAGGGAATCCACAGAAGATACAGAGCCTAATCTTTTAAGTAAATCTCATTCTACACAGCTGTCCATCCAAAGAAAGCCAGCAAAATCCAGTGGCTTTGATACAGCAGTGTTTGTTTTTCTCTCTGCCAGAGTCCTTCCAAGAGGTAAACTTTTAAAATCAGAAACACAGGAAACAAAGGCAGCAGTGATGGATGAATAGCAGCATTAAAGTCTGCACAGTGAGAGGAAAGACATTAACCAGCCCAAAGGCCCAGAAGGAGGGAGAGGACGGAGAAAATGAGCATTTGAACCTAAAATTTAAAAAAAAATCAATATGATATTAAATTATTTATGTGGCTCTCGAGAGCCGAGGTGGAGAGCTCAGCAAGCATCCAGTGAGCTCAGACTGGAATATTCTGTTCCCACAGAGCCTGTTTTTCACTCTAGTGACCAAATGACCAAACACAAAGCTTTAGCACCAAAAAGCACTGGTTACCAACCAACTGAACTGGAAAGGAGGGTGGCCCTTTATGCTCAGAGCAGACACTGCTTCCATTTCAGAGGCCGTTTAAGCGTGTGGACGGGTTTCTATGACCACACTCAACAGGATACACCTAAATCACTTAAACCAGTGTTTGCATGCTTCCACAGCCGTCTTTTGATATCAGGCAGCACAGGCTGATTGAAGCTGTGTTATATAAATGATATAAAGAAGGCAGGAATAGTAAGTAGTACTAAAAAGACTCATCTGGAGGAAGAGTTTGCAGCTCATTAACTGGCAGCAGGTAAGTAACATGATTGGGTACAAAAAGAACATCTTAGAGAGGCAGTTTCTCAGAAGGAAGGATGGGCCGAGGATCACCAAGATGTAAGAAACTTCATCTACAACTTGTGGAACAATTTCAGAAAAATAATGTAAAATTCTGAGACTTTAAATATCTCTACATGATATCATCACAAGATTCAGAGAATCTGGAGAAATCTCAAGACTAAAAATCAGTATTGGGCATTTGCCATCTTCAGGCATTCAGGCTGCACCGTATTAAAAACAGGCACGATTCACTGCGTGAACACAGCACAGTGTGGCATTCACAAATGCAGGTTAAAGCTCTGTCATGCAAAGAAGAAGCTGTGAACATGTCCTCATACATACACATGCATACAGACTCCACACAGAAAGGCCCCGGCCAGATGATGGATTCGAACCCTTCTTGCTGTGAGGTAACAGTGCTAACCCCCGTGCTGCCATGCCTATTTTATAGCTTGTGAAATTAGCTAGGTAACATTACTATATCTGTGTGTGTGTGTGTGTGTGTGTGTGTGTGTTATATAGCTACACATTGATCAATAGGTTTGCTTGTCATTCAGACATTCTCTTTCTCTTTACAGGATCGAACCCAGAATCTGAACGATACAATTTATATGGCAGCAATTCACAACAACAGTCACTTCAAAGCAGTTTTTATTGTAAAGTAAAACCCATTCAATAATACAGATCCAGCCTAATAATCCAGGCTAACACAATTCTTACAAGCTCACAATATTGTTTTAATGTTACCTTAGTGTATAATACATGTTATAATCTCATAAATCGAGTATATCCTTAGCTCAGACAGTCCATATAGCCGAGCTCAGCTACAGTCCAGGAGATCAGCTCATCTCAACGCTAGCCCACATCAGCTGGTAGGTCAGCTGATACCCTTCTATGACTGCACTATTTAAGCTACTTTAGTCTTCTGCACATCTGCAAACCACTTTGCAACCCACCTTCACCACAGCTCCTCTTTGCATGCTGTATCTGTCAGATCTGTGATTGTGTTCCTGCTCAGGTTCCAGAACAGCCATACCACCAAAATGACTGCAGATATAAACAACAGTCTTTACTTTCACTAAATTGGTCATGACTCAGAGTAATGACATCAGTTTGATGGTGTGGTTCATGTGGTACATTTTCCTCTAAATTTTATTTGAACAGCAACACTCAGAGAAACCGTCACGTGCAGTTAAAGCCTCGTCTGAAATAACTCTGAATGATGCCTATTAAAACTAATGCTTTGACTGGCACAGCAGGGCCACAGTATGTAATCTATTTACTGCAGTCAAAACACATTTTTCATAGTAATGCCTTACATTTTTGGTCATGTTACAGATAATGACAAAGCTTTGGTTTTACTCAGCCAAAGGTAGTTACCTGAGTCACTCTCTGTACTGACAGCATTACCTCACCTGCAGCGTCACCTGTTCAGCGCTTCAGTGTTTTCCAAACATCGAACTTTTTCTTTTGCTATTCACTCTGCTCGATATTTCATCTTGCTCCTGATGCCTTCTGTCCTTTTCCCTTTATTTACCTATGTCACGGCAGATAATGACAGTAACACTAAATAATGATTATGAAAATGCATGAGGACATCCTTATTACTTTCAGTGGCAAAACCAGCATGTCAGTATTTGGGCTTTGACAGTGGCCAGTGAGTGCTGTTTAACGAATGAGTGCTCCAAAACTTCCCTGTTAAGCCTCGTTTTCCTCAGTTACTCTGTAGTCCCTCATTATATGAATATGGCAAATAGCCATTGAGTTTTTGCTGGGGAATTCACAACAAGTAATTAAATTGTTAGCAGAGAATGAGGCATTATGGTTTGTGCCACACAGCAGAATGTTTCTTTGTTTTACAGAAGTAAGGCTACCTCGTGATGCATTGTTACAGTATTTCCCAACCTGCTCCCTGGTAACTCATCATTATCTGTCATTCATTGCAATTTTGTGTTGCTCAGAAATCACTTATGAATTCATTAATTATCAGGTTGTTTGTTATTCATTCCTCATTTGTTCCTTAGTAACTGTGCATACTTCTGTGTGCATGTTTTAAATGACTGGCAGTTGCACACGGTCTCAAAATATAATGAAATATAATTATAAGCACTGAAGATTCAAGGATTTTGCAGCATGCTGGAGAAATGAATGCAAAGACCTTTAAAATCCACCCGTTAGCTGTCAAGAGATGTCAGACTAGACTGAGTGACAGACTGCCATTACCACAGCTATAATATCCCTACTTAAAGTGCAGACGGCTCAAACAACATGCTAGTTTCACTCCTTTTCCAAGTCCAAGTAATGTAAAAGTGAAAAAACAATGTGAGTTTTAACTAACCCACATGAGGCTTTGGAAGAATTACACTTTACTGCTGCTAATTGAGCCCACTGACCTTCAAACACAATGGCCAAAGAATAACATGACAACTACTTCTACATATATAAGTTCCTTGTTTAGTATTCAA
The DNA here is from genome assembly GCF_007364275.1 of Archocentrus centrarchus. Lineage (NCBI taxonomy): Eukaryota > Metazoa > Chordata > Actinopteri > Cichliformes > Cichlidae > Archocentrus > Archocentrus centrarchus. Next base: position 31,112,046 of record NC_044366.1, read on the forward strand.
GCTTGCCAATTAGCCAAGTTTCTCTCTCAAGGATGCTTCCAGTTTTCTGCCGTTCCTAAACTTTTACCACTGAGATTGTTTCACACTCGCCACATTTGACATTTGGCAATGACAAATATGACAACCTACAAAAAAGAAGCTTAGAGTCCCAATCTAAATCCGCAGTGTGCCAACCATGGGTCACAGTCCAACAAACTGCACTTCACCTTCTCTTTAAAATAAAGTTATATTACAAAATACAATCAATCTCTGAGGAGAAGTAAACATCTCTGAATGTCTCCAAAGAAATCTCCAAAATGTGCTGGAAACATCTGTTAAAAGGACCCAGTGACTCTTTTTTGTTTGTTTTACATGAAGTATGACTGTACGTCTTCTACACCAACTACCATGGGTGCAAATTCCAGTCAAGTGAAACCCAAGTTATCCAAGCTCTTTAAAGCATTAAGAGGAGTGTCAGGAGGATTGTGCAAGGTGTGAAAGCACATCAGTCTGTCAAGCATATTTTGACAGTTCATCTCCAGGGACCGCATGACAAAAACAAGGCAGGAAGGGGGAGAACAAACCAACATCACACAGTGAGAACTGTATTCACCCCCGGTGGTTCTATGTAAAATAGATGAGAAAAAAGCTCCGTGTCCACAGTGTTCACGCAGCCACAATGCTAGGTTAATCCTCAATTTCCCAAGACACTTGGAATGTTTGTTTTAGTCAAATAGATTTGTAGAGCAGAGCTGGATCTCTAAATCATCATCTGGCCACTTGCCAACATGTCCAGACAAAACAGGGACATCAGCTGCAAAGTATTAGCATTTGGCTGATAAGCTGATATGCATGTGGCACGCTTAACATACTCCCTAATCACATATGTGGCTATACTTCCTGTCTGAGTAAAGTAACAAGTAGCAGGAGGGCATCGAGAGTAAAAAAAAGTAAAATCATGGAGAATGATTTACAGCTGCCTTTAGTCTCTTTGTAGTCACGGTCCATCTTCCTGCATTTGCTGTGTGTCTCATGTTTTAGCCCTGCTGTAGTCGATTTGCATGTTGTTTTGTGTCTTTGTAGTTTTCATGTTACATCTCTTTGTAGTGGTTTTATACCTCCTGAGTCACTTTGCATCTTTATGCTCATGCTGTGATTGTCTCTGTGGTTACTTTTGCTGCTTTTCTTTATTTTTTTGTTGTCTTTTGTAATTGGTTTGTGTGTCTTTGCAGTGACACTCATATCTCTCTATAGTCATTCTGACTTTTTATTGCTATTATGCATTTCTTATGCACGTTGTTGTAATTTGGTGTCTCTTTGTAGTTGACTCGGTGCATATGCCATTTACCATTCTTACCATCTCAGGCGTCAGTCTCACAGGCTAAACACCGATCTGCAACCCACTGGTTTTCCCACAGCTCAGACAGTAAATATCGAGTGTTTGAGGACAAATCGAAATCCATGTAAACTATGGGCGACCATGACAATCAAATTAACCACCCTGTGTTTAATTTGATTGCTAGCCATATACCATTGCTCTAGTTTTGTTTTTTAAAAGTTAATGTCAGTGGTAGCTACATTAATGTCGCAGCTTTTGTAAATAGAGTATTTAAAAAAAAAATGCTCAGGCCCAGTGAGGGGCCAGTTTAGGCCTTGTAATGTAGTGATGGTGCTAAACCAGGGATGGGCAACTCCAGGCCTCGAGGGCCGGTGTCCTGCAGGTTTTAGATGTGTCCCTGATCCAACGCACCTGAGTTATATATAGAAGTCATTAGCAGGACTCTGGAGAACTTGACTGCATACCGAGGAGGTAATTCAGCCATTTGATTCAGGTGTGTTGGATCAGGGACACATCTAAAACCTGCAGGACACCGGCCCTCGAGGCCTGGAGTTGCCCACCCCTGTGCTAGACAGAAGGTACATCATATGAAACTATTCAACAGTACTATTGCATTATATTATTGTGTACCTTATATAAATATTGCATGAATACCTCAACCAAATTATGGTTTCATTTGAATATGTTGATCTTTAGCAAGTGTTATGTACCAAATTTCAGAGCAGTCCATTCACGGTCATTAATCGGGTTTATATTAGACAAAAACTCAAACATTTGAGCTTGCTGATGGCAGTGATGAAGTCATAGCCGAGCTCTAACTGAGTGCCAACAAAATGATTTCCATTTCACTTAAACAAAGTTGATAAAAAAAAAATTTAATTATAGCTAACAATTTAACACAGAGTATGGATAGAAAACTGCAGCCCAAGTTTCAGTTTTTCAGACTGTAGAATGAAAGTCAGGCGGAGCGCTTGCTAGCTACACCCGTTTTCTGCACCATATTTAATTGATGAAAGGTCTAACCTGCCAAAACCAATTAAATAGCCCTCAATTTTAATTTGAGCTGGCTTCTTTCACTTCTACACTTTCTCTAATTAATTGCACCATTTTAGCTCTTAGAATTTTATGACTCAGCACAGGAGGTCTGGCTGGAATGGGAATTTGGTGGTTGCACAATAAATTTCTGACCAAGGACCTCTCAACTGGTCGAGCCGTATCAGTGATCTCACTTATTATTATGCATAAAATGTGGGCTCTCACAGCTCCATTAATGACCCCATTACTAATATAATCTTGACAAGTTCAGCAGCACAAACTCATCTGTGACCTCGTTAATAACTGTCCTCAACCTCGTCTCTCGATTTTGCCAATAATCTTCTTTTTGACATCAATAATAACCTCTTGCGACCCCACGCATGGCCACTATCACATTTCATAAGATCACTTGTAATATCATCATTATGCCCTCTCACCCTGAAACAAAGCTGCTCAGTGAGTCAGTAAACAAATCAGAATCACAGCAGCCGTGTAACAACATGAGAGAATAATTGCTTTATGTGTGTTTGTTTTGCATTGGTGTGGCTAATGAGTTCCTTTGTCTCCTCATTAAAGAACAGGGAAGCCGAGTAATAGGCACTGAAGGTCGTTCTTTTGGAAGCGCTCTTCCTTTGGACTAATTTACTGCACTTCTTCTCATACAAATGAATTTGCTACTTAGGGCTTAAAGCTTCTTATGTGAGCAGCGGCCTGTGACATTTACAGAGACACAGGGAAGCTCAAGGAAGATGAGAATGGATCAGCAGGAAATGGGCAACAGTGAAGGACGGTGGGACGTGTGTGTGTGTTTGAGAGGTTATCTGAGTATGATGGGACAGTGAGAGGCAAATCAACAAAGAAAATGAGGTAGGGCAGAAGAAAATTGTCAGCTTCCTGCAGCATTAATCACCAGGAACGACAGCAGTGCTCACATACAATGGAGAGAGAGGCCACAGCAACTCAAACATGAAAGTTTGATTAGGACCAGTTGGTGTGATCTTCAGCGTGTAGCATTTTGCTCGGAAGATCTTTTCCTAAACCAAACCTGACCAGACAGATTTGGAGTCTGTCACCTTACAAACTCCTCGTGCCTCAGCACAAAACCAAAGCTCCCGAATGGGACACCAGCCGCAGTCTCCTGGTCCTTGAAATTCTTTTTGTGATAATCATTCCTCCCTCATCCTTTTTGTGGTCTCTGTTTTACTTTAAAGGCTCTTTTAGAAACACCCAGAGGCTGTGCTAAAACGGCAGTATCTGATGCAAAGGGAATAACCTCATTTTGGGTTCTGAGACAATAGGAACTGGGAACAGACAGCAGACATGTAGACAGTGTGAGTTTGGCTGTGATCATTTCACATCTCAGTGTGGCTGCTCTTTTCATTTCTTTTCTTTTTTTTCCTCGCTGAATTTTCTTCTTTAAATGTTAGCTGGAACTATCTGAGACGAGATCCATTTACCCCGCTGGTCCTTCAGCCTGTGCTCAGTACTGCTGTTTATCTTTCTGTCTATCCATGCTAGATGGATAGAAGTTCATACTACAAATAGAATTTTTCAAAGCTAGTGCCACAGCTTTAGGGATGGCAATGTCAGGCGGTGGTTCTCTTCCCAATTTAGGACACATTGATCTTTAATAAAGAGCGGATGGGAATTCATGTTGCTCAGAGGAACCATTTAAGAATCAGTTAACTTTGGGGTTGACAGTGAAATATTCGGACAAAAGTAAACTGCTGCAAAACTAGTTCTGTAGAGGATAAATGCTGCTGACTCTGACGGTGCTTTGGCATTTCATGGAGCACCACCAGTAGGTAAAAATTTTCTGTGAAAAATCTGTAGATTGGAACTACATTTTGTGCACTGTGACTCTCAGTTCCAAGAAATCCTACTTTGGTGATTCCCTATCTTTTCATCTGCCTGAACTGGATTTTGTGTTTGCTCATGTGCAAAACTAGCATATTAGAACTAGTACAGTAGTGAAGATAATGTCACAGCACTCTTGTGTGAAGCCTTGTGGCGTGCACAGCTCTCCTGAGGTCAAGCCCCAGATTTTTGAGATTTCAATCAGTTGGACTTTGAGGGCCAAGGCAAAACCTTCAGTTTGCACCTACTGAGGCAGCCCGGTGCAGCTTTTGAGAGGGACTATTGTCCTATTATATAAAACATTTCACTTTAATCTTTAGCTTTATTTATTTATTTACTTATTCATTTTACAGTTCAGTGGGATTTAATGAAATGTGTTCTTCCTATTAACACTGAACTGCTCACTGTCAGTGGTTGAAGCACCAAAGTGTTATTGGCCAGCCCTGTATTTAACAGTGTTATTTTCATTAAATCCTGCATCCTTTTTTTCTCCACACTTTTGCTAATTGCATTCGAGAAGTTCTATTTTTTCTCTGGTGACTCTTCTGTGGAGGTCATATTTGTGCACGTGTGGTATATAAAGGTCTTTTACAGTTAAACGGGGGTTTAGATTTGCTTTTCTAGCAGCCCTGCAAGCAGTTCTCCCAGAAAGTGTTATTTGTACTGCAGACCTCCACTTGAGCTCCACGATTCCTGTTAATGCCATTACCCCAACAATGGAGTCTGACACCTGGGTAACAGTACTCAAATCTCTTGAAGTGACCAAACTTCCGCATTGCCAGAGATCTGTTCATCCTTTACTTAAAGTAACAGGATAGTTCACAGTAACACAAATTATAGACGTTGAAATATTCGCATGCTGCTGTATTTTTGTACAAAATTCATTTTAAGGACTGCAGTCACTTGGTCCCTGCACCACCCCTGTGTGCCACTTTCTTGTTGCACTGAAGTAGCACTTCAAATAAACACTTCACTGTCAACAATAGCGCTGAACACCTCCATCACTGCTGCTCTCCATCTGTCCCCGAGCCACAGAGCCATGCATGGATTCTGACATGTGCAGACCGGGATGGCCTCATAAGACATATCATCAAGATATCACTCAGACGTAAGTGTTTCCAAATACAAAGAAAAATGTCACATTTAATGTGATTTCTTCACTTCATGCCTTCACAAATGATTTGCAAAGTGATAAAACTCTGAAACATGCAGGCAGGAGGAGCTCGTTTAGTCATTAGTCATGTAACCATTCATTCATTCGAGGAAAAAAAAGAAAACAAACCAAAAGAAAACACTGTGCCTGCTGGACTCGAGTCAGCAACACACCAAATGTCAACTTAATGAAGCCCAATATGAGTGTCATTCAATGCTTACCATAGAGAATGGTCACCATGGAAACCGGCATGACCAAGATGCCGAGAAGCATGTCAGCTACTGCCAGTGACATCAAGAAGTAGTTTGTGGCATTCTGCAGTTTCTTCTCCAGGGAGACCGCCAGGATCACCAGGATGTTGCCCATGACCGTGACAGCAATGACCACTAAAATCAGCAGTGCTGCCCAGTTTTTCTCCACCAGCTGCTCCGGCGGAGGACACTGAGACCCATAGACTCCTACCACGTTATGGTGTGACCAGTTCCCCAGCTGTGCATTGCTCTGGCAGCCCAGGTTCGTGGCATTACTGCTTTGGAGGCCACTTTCCTCACGTGGAGGCCAGGGGTTAGACCCCAGAGTGGTGACGGCTGTGACGGTGCTAGAGATCAACTCTGACACATTGCCACCATGCAGGTTCATGGTGTCAGCTCGATAAATGCTCAGGACTGCTGCCTGGAAAATGGGTCAGAGCAGTGTAAAAAAGAGGAAAGTCTGATCATCTTTAACTCGCTTTCTGTTTCCTTTGCACAGGTGAATATCTGAAATGCAACACTATTCATCTCTTGAGCAATTAACCTGTAATTCAGTACAGCCTGCCACGTCTTGACGCCATCATCTGAGACAAAAAAATTGAGATCAACAAATGTTCTCCACACGGGGAAACAAAAATAGCAGACTGCTGAATTCAGCGCAACCAAAAGAGCAGCTGTGTGATCTCACAGGACAATAATGAATGCTTAAAAATTAGATCTCGCTTGGTTAATGCCCTCACTGTGCACACAGTCCATCAGCTGACCCTGTACAAACAAAGAAACAAAAGTATTCCATTTGTCCAAAATATCAAAACAAAAGGATTTGGGCTCCCATGCCTTCAGTGATTTTTTTGTAAAAAAAAAACTTCTCTTCTGATTATAGAATCCACTCAAAGCTGGCGCGATGGCAGTTGCAGGTTTCTCGTCCTTGAAGTCTGAAGTCAAGCCTGCATTCATGTTAAAAATATCAGGTCCATGTGAAGTGAAGAAAATGTTACAATTCAGACTTTCATCCCCTGGTTGAAACAGTTTTCCGGTAAGTGTTTCTTTTCAGCCAACCTTTAATATATGATCTTTAAGGAATATAAGAAAACAATAACTCCAATCCAAACAGATTAATGACACATACGTGTTGTCAGTTTGACACAAACCCTGACTTATGTGTGAATTTGAGTTTGTTTACCCGTACATTCCTGCAGAGATGTCATTACACTGTATATGCGCGTGTTTCCTAACATGTGTGGAAATCTTCAGGCGTCCTTGCTGACTCGTCTCAACTCATCCCTGCACCTGTGAGAGCGCATCGGCAGCCGACAGAGATGGATGATGAACATGATGGTATCTGACATGTGTGAGTATGTGTCACTAACTTTCCCATCTTCTTCTTTCCGCCACTCGCAGTTCTTGACTCATCGTAAGAAAACATTCCTTGTTCCTTGTAACTAAGAACAATGTCAGACCTCCAGAGAATTAAATATTCCTTAGATTTTTCCTCCTTGTGCTTGCATAAGCCCTCAGTGGAAAATGTCAGTCACTCTTCAAATCCTCCAACAACCAACACAGATTTCCTTCCTTCACAGACCTTGATCATTCACTCTCTGTATATTTCCACATCTTGTCACTTTCCAAATAGGAAAACTAAAAAAGAAGCAGGAGGAGGAGGAGGAGGAGGGAGAGGAGAGAGAGAGAGGAGGACGAAAGGAAACTTCTTTTCTCTCCTCCCATCAGCAGACTGAAGAGGTTTTGCGTGCTTTCCAGGAGACTGTCGTTAAGTTGTTGAATTGTCTTCTGTGGTGAACAGGAGCTGAATGCTATTCTGCTTTCAGTCGCTCACGCTGCTTCTCACATGCAGCCTCTCTCTCTTTACCCAGGGTCTCTCCCCCGCGCACCGTATTGGCACTCTGTCTCTCTCTCTCTCTCTCTCTCTCTCTCTCTCTCTCTCTCTTTCTCTCACACACGCTCTCTTCTCTCTCTCTTTCTCCAGGATCTCATGTTCTCTCTCCCATTTATTCTGCCTTTGTCGCTTTTCCTTTTTGCTGAATCTGGAAGTCCCGTTCTCTCTCCTTCAGTCTCTCTCTCAGACTCTCCCTGTGCTTCTCTTACTCAAGCTAAACCTGCATCTCTCTCAGTTCAGTTCACATCAAATGGATTTACTGGTATTACTATTTTCAGATACAGCAATGTCAACACCCTACAAAATTACAAGTTACATTTAGGACAGTTTACACACACATACATGTACTATATATATATATATATATATATATATATATATATATATATATATATATATATATATATGGAAAAAGGATGCAACACGTAACAACAATTCTCAGTATTCAGCAACGTCCCTGAACAGGATCCATCACAGTGGCAGACATCCAGGAAAGAGTTTCAAATATGAGTTGGACAGCAGCAGACCCTGACATGATTCACTCCTACTGGTTAAAGAAGCTGACTGCACTCCATGGGTGCCTGGCAGCACACCAGGCAAGACCCCAGGTGCACACTGTGCAGAGATGCCCCCGAGATGATCCAGGGGCAGGGACGACTCAAATACCAAGGGCTGAGAGAAGAGCTAGAAAAGATGTGGAAGGTAAAGGTAACACCCGTGGCAGTGACTGGGTCAGTGGTTCCCACAGAATTGCACCCAAGATCTCTGTCCAGAAGAGCGCAGTTCTCGGAACAGCTAAGATACTTCCTCTGGTAGAGGAACCACGCTTGAGATACAAGCAAAGACCGCCTGTAGGGTGAATGGGGAATTTTGGTTTTCTTTTGTTTTTTATGCGTGTGTGAGTGTGAAATCTGAGTGATTCAGAGTTAACATTCAATTCAATTTTATGTAGATAGCACCAAATCACAACAGTCGCCTCAAGGCGCTTAATATTCTAAGGTATAGACCCTACAATAACATCTGCCCACTTGTAAAATAAAATAAAAACACAGCCACATAAAGAGAAACAATAATCCCAATAATAGTACAGTCCACATATAATTTTGCACATACATGTTGCTTCACCACGTGATGGTGGGTTTGCTTGAACAGGACACAGAGACCAGAATACCTGCTCATAGTGACAACCAATCACTCACAAGGACAGCTAACCTGTCATTCCCCTTTATTGTGGTGTTGAACCTTAGTCTGCATAAGCAACTACCTTGCTTTCTCTGGACATTTTCATGACATGATTTGGTTGGCTCGCAGAAAGTGCAGATACATTTGAACAGATGCTGGTGTTTGAAAACTTGAATTTTTCCTCAACTCTTCATCACAAGTCAAGTGAAGCAAAGCATCCGCAATTTCACTTGGTCAATGCGTGATGATGTCGACCCAATCGAGTGCCAAAGCCTGGAACGCACTTATGTGAAAGGCTACACATTATTCACTCATGCAGGAAATCTACAAAACAAAATATGATTTACTGCCAGTGAAGTAAAGATACGAAGTATCATATCAAGCTGGAGCGCTGAGGAGGCTGTAGTTTCCCTCACATAAATACATTAAATTACAAGCAATCGCATAGTTCTAAACACATCAGGCATTAATCAAAAAAGCAGATTAATATCTGCAGGAAGCAGATCACAGTGCTTCCAGTCAATGACTACTTACACAAAGGCTGTGTTCAAATTGTCCACAATTGTTTACTCTTATACTTATTACAGAGGCCACAGTCACAATGGCAGTGGGCTTTTAAAATTCTGTAGGTGATCTACTAAAAATCCTTAAATTTATGAAAGCAAGAAATCCACCAAGAGCAGTACACAATAGATGATCAACAATGAGCACATCTGATGTGCGTGTGGGTAACATACTAACTAAAATAATGCAGTATAAAAATGCAAGTATTATTCAAGTGTTTCAGGGAGCAGCGTGGCACAATTTAGATCAAAGTGAAACAGTTTAAGGAGAATCACTGTTCTGACATCAGGGCAAACTCCTCTGTTAGAAATTGATGGGGACTCTGTCGGGGGGAGGGGGGGTGTCTTAGAGGATTCTTTGGATATGTCTAAAAGCCCGGGTGGAGAACAGAGAAGGAACGTTTTATTACAACAAAGGTCTGCCGTATAGACCCAGCTGTGCGTGAGATGCCTGAAAGAACACATTATTTAGTGTCAGATGGTGACCAATCCATGTTACTGACGTCGCTGCTCCTGTATGTAAATGTAAGCATCAGTCTTCTTTTTTCTGCGTGCCACACAGGGATATATTAAAGTCACAGCCAATCCTGAACTACAACAGGGAGTAGCTGAACAAGATTATGCACGATTCCAATATTTTTAAACACATTTCAGATATATATGAGTCACATTAATACTTATGATCTACATTTCAATACGTAGTGTAACAGATCCAATACTAGTGAGGAGTGGAAAAAAAAAAAAAGGCAAACTCCATGAGTGTGATTTGTGATGTTGCAGACCTCTGTGTGCGCACTGCTGAGAAACGACCCACGGGGGCGTTTGTGCTGTATTCCCTTTTGGACTGATCTCTGTGTAGAAATGTGTCTAAAATCCAGGAATGCTGGAAACCACTCAGCTCGATGCCTTATGTATAATCATGACCTGTAATGGACAAGCATTGTTCCCTTCTAATGCTCAACATTGCATTTTTGCTCTTTTATGTAAAAATACCAGAAATACGCTGAGCTCTGCTCTGAACATTTGGGCTCTGAATGATTCACACGCCGCTCACCTAATTGTGCTCTAAAAGAGAATCTCCTGCAAATGCATATGCATTAAAGTCAGCCTGTCAGTCAGTCCCTGGCAGCTCCCAGCTTCCCCACTTTTTATCCTCCTCTTCTTTATTCTCTTCCTCATCCTCATCTTCACTCTCCTCTCCTTATCCTCTCTGTTGTGAGTGTGTGTGAATGTGGGAAGGTCTTTCCAGTGTTGTGAAGTCCTTCAGAGGGCGTGTTCTCTAAACCAGTTTTGTCTGGCTTCTGGCTGACACACCTGCAACTGATCCCCTCATCAGTGCCTGTATAAAAGGACTTGTTCTTTATCCATTCATTGCCAGATTATTACAGATGTGGTAACCACTTCAAGTTCTCTTTAGCATTCCAGTAATTTAAACCTGGTACTGTACTGGTTCCCTGGTACTGTATGTCAGTGTCACAGCACTCTGTGCTTTGGAGACCACCCTCTGGATTCCTCTTCCCCTCTAGACACATTTCCCCTTCCCGTCCACTCTTCAGCTCTCCGCTTGCAAAAGAATTAAACCCCAACCTGCCCTTTCCCTCTGCTACTCAGCCCTCCACTGTGGAGCTCAGCCTTCTGCAACTGTTATCAATGATTTCATTCAGTCACAAACACAGAAATGGATGAAATTACTTGCACATAAACAGTGAACAAAGACACACAGCTGGTGATAATTTTGTATCCTACATGGTTGTACCACTGCCACATAATCATGCGTTGTTGTGTGCGCATATATCTGTGCACACATTATTTCAAACACACCTTGGCTGAACTGCATCCAGCCACAATGAAGAAATGCGGATGTGCTGTTATATTAATGTTCAATATATTGGTTATGAATTGATGATACACCTTCAAGTTACCCCTTGCATATATCTAATAAGCGACCTACTTCACAACATATCACTGACATATTTACACTGAGCGACTGAAGTCTCAACTGTGTTTCTTGAAGTAGGGTTAGGGGGTTAGGGGGTTAGGTGTTTTCTTAAGAATCCTGCTGCTTGGGAAGGGGACATAAGCCTTTATACAGTCTTTCTGAGAAGTAGGCTCTTCCATTGAAGAAAATCACATTAGCTCCATATCTGATTGCTCTTTTTTTTTAAATGTAACTTCTGATAACAGATAGATGGGCTAAAATACACAAAATTTTTAGTGTCTCACATGATGATTTTATAGTTCACTGTGCAGTGGATCAAATTTACATTTGAGATTTCGAACATTAGAAAATGGCTAATGTTTGAAATCTCATGCACTATATAAAGAACAAATGGACAAACACAGCTGTACTCTTATCAGGCCAAAACAAGAACTAAGAAGTCATCAGGACTCAGAATGACATCATTCCCTGTATCAGTCTCACTACTGATGATGGTTGATGCAACATCTTGGACACAGATTTGAAATGTGAATTACACGAAAATGCAAAGAAAAGAAACATTTTAAAAAATGGAGTTCCTGGTGTTATCCATCATAGTGTGAACTTTCAAATAAACACAGACACAGTTATAGTGGGCTGGGTAGGACGGGGAAATGTCAAGTAAAGCTCAAACTCAATCAATCATTTTTCAACTTTTTTGCTCTACAAAAGGAAGTGAGTGACAAGCATGCGCAATGAAATTAATGTAGAATGAGAATAACAAAAAATGTGATTGTGTTGTAGAAAAAAATGCAGTGGACTGAAGCAGTGAGTCAATTTATTCATATTTCTTGAGCGTCAGTGGAACTTTCTGCTACTTATTTACACTCGAGCCGAGAGGCAGGCCACCAGAAACTGAGTTTGTGCTCGCAAGGGCATCCTCACAGCCCTTTCTGCCAAAGCCCATTGTGCCTCCCCTCCCCACAGCAAAAGAGGCAGGTGAGCCCATCATTAAACACATCTGTACCTAGAGTGTGTGTGACTCTGCAGTCCTCTAACACCATGATTAGAGATTGGACCCTGGAGGGGCTATGCTTGAGCCTCCACAATTCACCGGCATTCTGCAGGCTGCTCTACTCCAACACTGCTAGGGAGAAGGAAATAGACTCAGTCCTGGGCAAGGCAGAAATTTAGATTATCCTTCAGCTGGAGACCCAGAGAGGATTCTCCTCCAGCATTTAATGCACTGTGTTGGGGAAAAAAATTATAGACTCCCCTACATAATCACAAAATCACTCTCAGAAATCATTCTTCTGGTAAAACTAAAACAAAACAGAACAATCGGTTTTTCATATCTCAATTGAAGGACTTTTCTGATAAAGGATAAATGTCCTAATCATTTTTTTTTTCAGTCAAATAATGTCTATAAACAGATCCTGTTTGTGATGAGTCGCTAACTACCCATGCTCAAAGGCACCAGGTCCTTTCATGAGAAGAGCCTGTGCTCTTCAGCAGTTACAGTAGCATAAGCATTGGCATGTTTTCATCATTACAATGAAAACACAAAAGAAAAAGCAACTCTCCCTGAAAAAGATCAGGGGTGCATATGGTGCATCTCACCAGTAAGAAAAAATATCACAGACACAGCGTTCAGCCATGGTAAGACTATAAAACAGATCAAATAACATTTCCACAGAGAGTAAAGTGCTACAAATTCACAGGTAAATAAACCACTAAAGCTAGCAGTGCAATTACTGAGGAACACTGAGGATGTTCTTGTTTAAATATACTGGATAGAAACTTGTGTTTTCAAAGGTGCAATAAAAACATTTTGTTATATTGAGCCCATTTCACATCTGTGCTTCAACACAACAACCCACTAGCTTTCTGTCATCACTCATTTTAAATGTCAGTACAGTGGATCCCGCAGCACAGCTGCTCTTATTAACCTGTGCTTTTCTTCCTTTGTTAGAGAACGTTTTGATCACGAGTTAATGATTTCATCTGGAGCACGGTGCCTTGGTAATGACAGCTGGTTAACACAGCTGCTTATTTACACCTCAGAGTATATCTCTGTGTATATTTCCCTGCAGTTTTTTTTTTTTTCCACAGGAAACCTGTGCTGCAGGTTATATTTTATTAATGCTATGAAGGCCTTCTGTAGATTAAGTGTGCAGTGTACACAGGATGGTAAAACATGGTCGGGACTTTTGCACAGAGCAGCAGGAAACAGCACGAAAGAGCGAAAGATTTACTGTCATATACGTGACATTAATATGACCAAACTAACAAAGCAGGGAGATGGTTGTGTCTCAATTACAGCCTCAAAAGCGCAATAAACAGGTGTGAATATTAATGTTTATTGTAAAGGTAATTTTAGCCCCTCTCAGTTTTACTTTGAATGTCAGCATTCACTTGAGATTTTATGGTACATGTAACAACTTGTAATAAAGGTGGGCAAGTGAGAGCAGGTGTGTTTTTTCAGCGATACCACTCGCGTGATGTTTGAATCTTGTTCTGTGTAATTTCTCGGCGCTGCTGACACTTTCCTTTCACTTCCCTTCAGGTGAGGTAAAAGGTGTTTTTACGCTCCAAAGCAGCTGGTGAAACAAAAGGCCGTCATCACACAGACACACTTCAATGAAGCAGAAGCTGTTAAAGGAAAATCATAATGAAGAGCATGAAACATTTGCTTTCCCTCTCTGAAGATTTGCCTCATTTTCTCCCGCGTTGTCTTTCTCTCTCTGACTCATACACGTAATGAGTGTTCTCTGATCTAATGGCCATCGCTTTTTCATCAATATGCTTTTTCTGTGCTGTCAAAGAAAAGCCCATTCACAGCAGTAGTTAATGTGGTTTTTGATTTGTGTCAATTGGGTTTCTGTGTTACATGTGTCGCACTAATTGTAATAAATACTGTATATTCTTTATTTTGTATTGGTCCACTTTGCACTCTATACAGTGGTACATACATAAAATGAATTAATGGCAAAGACTGGATTGATCTTTTTTTCTTCCTTCTGTCCACACAAAGCACACCACAAAGCCAGGCTCAGTCATTATTACTGCCCTTTGTGTGAGAGGACAGATCCATTATGCAGAATGATTTACTGTCCACATTAACCGTTTACGTTTCACAGCAGAGGGACTGCACCTTTGTTATTCTTTGGAAAGACTTGAGCTCTTTATAAGTTTATAATACCTAATTACAGCTAAGAAAATCTTGTAAGGAAACAGCTCAACTATGTAAAATGCAGTCATCCAGTTTATTACCAGTAAATATCTTTAAGTTAAGCATATTACAATAGTTGTTGAAGGGAGTTATTTATTTATTTTTTTTTGCAAGCATGAAATGACAGAGAAGAAAATTTGGCTGTAACATAAATATCTTTATGCTTTTTTAAGGAAACTTTAAAGGTACAGTCAGTAATTTTTTGAGGTTATTTAATAGTATACAGATCTGTGTGTAAATTCGTCTTCCAACAAACTGATGTAATCTTATAAACCTATAGTTAGTCTATTAAAAATACATAGACACAGACATGGTTTTGTGAAAGCCGCCATGTTCCCCCACATTTTTGAATACAGTGGCCGAGAAGGGCATCCCCCTGCCCACTATTCAGCTTTTATGTATTTGGCTAGAGACACATAGCACGCCAAAAGTGAAAGAGAAGTCATAGGCGTGAGTCTGGTTTGGAGGGACATTTAAAGTTGTGCCTGCACCCAATTACTTATTGTCAGCAGATTAGACATGCGATCCTCCCATCTCCGGACAGCTGACAAGAGCTGGCCAAACAACAATAACAGCTGGTTTACGCTAACATTGTGACAGTTAATGTTAGGCTTGAGTGTCCTAAAAATCACACTTTCCCTTTGATAAAAGTTTGATTACTTTCTCACATCGTACGACTGTTTCCGAATCAGAATCAGAATCAATTTATTGTCATTACATGAAACATGTAACAAATAGAAGTTCCAGAACACCCATCCAAGATAGGTGAGGGAAAAAAAAATCATCTCATATTTTGCCCCATAATGGGGGGAGGCACAGTGTGAGGTTGAAAAACCTCTGCATACATAAGGAGAGGTGTTTGCGTCCTTGCTGCCATCACCGAGAGGCACTGCCATTTATTCACTAAGCGTCAGAATCTAAGAAAGTTACATCCACTTCAAAGACAGTTTCACTAACGCCAGCTAACAGAGACTAACAGCAGCAAAAACAGCAGTACTTACTGACAGAAAAGTTCAGCATATCATCAGCAACTCATCTCAATATCTGGCATCAGTCAAAACTCTGAGGCGGCTCAAGATCAGGTCAAAACAGTAGTAGAAACACCTAATACCAATAAAGCTGTTGGCTGATGATAATAATGAACAAAAGTTTATTTTTTGAAATTATAGTACATCACAGTACAGAAACAGCATTAGTGAAGGTTACAAATGATCTTCTTATGACCTAGGGGACAGTGGACAGAGATTAGAGCATACCATAGGTATTAAAGGTACTGCGCTGCATTGGTTTGAATCATATTTATTCAATAGAGTCCAATTTGCTTATGTAAATGGGGAGTCTTCCTCACACACTAAGGTTAATTGTGGGGTTCCACAGGGCTCTGTGCTAGGACCAAGTCTATTTATAGTACACATGCTTCCCTTAGGCAGTGTTAATAGAAGACAGTGCATAAATTTTCATTTTATGCAGATTATACCCACCTTTATCTATCCATAAAGTCTGATGGCACACACCAATTAGTTAAACTGCAGGAATGCCATAAAGGACATAAAGGCCTGGATGACCTCTAATTTCCTGCTTCTAAATGCAGCTGATCCAAAATGCTGCAGCTAGAGTACTGACAGGAAGTAGAAAGATGGAGCATATATCTCCCATACTGGATTCTCTTCATTGGCTTCCTGTTCAATCCAGAATAGAATATAAAATTCTTCTCCTAGGATTGCCACCTGTCCCGTAAAATACGGAATCGTCCCTTACTGCCAAATAAGGGACGATTCCGTATTTTACTGGACCTACAAGGTCTTGGATAATCAGGCCCCATCTTATCTTAAAGACCTCCTAGTACTGTATCACCCCAA
Source organism: Archocentrus centrarchus (assembly GCF_007364275.1). Lineage (NCBI taxonomy): Eukaryota > Metazoa > Chordata > Actinopteri > Cichliformes > Cichlidae > Archocentrus > Archocentrus centrarchus. The sequence goes on from NC_044366.1 coordinate 31,128,308, forward strand.
TAGAGCACTTTGCTCTCAGACTGCTGGGATACTTGTGGTTCGTAGGATACTTAAGAGTAGAATGGGAGGCAGAGCCTTCAGCTTTCAGGCCCCTCTTCTGTGGAACCAGCTCCCAGCTTGGATTCAGGAGACAGACACCCTCTCTATCTTTCTCTATCTCTATTTTTAAGTGTACAGTGTCTCTTAGATACCCCACCACAAGCACCACACCCCACCCTTAGAGCCAATCTCTTACATTAACTCATCTTCTCTCTCTACCTTATGGTCCTTCACAATCAGAAGGGTAATTACTGTCTCCCTCGTTTACTCACTGAGTCTCCAAGTGTCTCTCTTTTTTCATTTACTCTGTTTCATTCTCTTTCTAGCTGACTGTATGTCAACCTCTCTGCAGAGCCATCTCTCTGCACTCCCACTTTCTAATTTGTTTCCTGCCTGTTTCTGTTTTGCAGCGACAGCAGGAATTGCAGCCTTACATAGCCTTTCAAAAAAAAAACTTTATTGACAGATCAATCAGCTAAAGCCTCGGCCAAGGGACCGCTTTTACTATTTGACACTGTGTGTGTGTGTGCCTGTGTGCTGACCAAGTGACTGATTGTGAAGTGACTGTCTCTTGGTTTTACATTAAATTTTAACTCTCACTCTTTCACATAAATTTTAACTGCTCACTTCATTTTATCAGTACTTTGTGTCCAATTTCCCATTTTCTCTTCTTTATTTGTTTGGAGATTTTATGCTTCTGGCATTTCTCTGTTTAATGTGCAACTTTCAATGTAGCACATATCCAGTAAACACTTTCTGATTCTAGCATGTTGTGTGCTGTAACTTCCCATTAAATGGAAGATGTCCTTTAGCATTAGTGGTCTGATGCACTGGCTGTGTCTGCCACTGAGAGTGAACAGATCTGCACTAGGGATTTGCATCCAAATCGAACCCTTGTGCTTTGCACTAAAAATACTAAAAAGTACTTGTTAGGTTTAAGAAAAGATGGTAGTTTGGGTTAAAACATGCCCCTTCAGAGAACTGTAATGCTGCTAATGTGGATGAAATGCTTCGCTTACACGGAGACACCTGAGCTGCAAAGTTAAAATGAAACATCGATGCAACAAATTTGTGTCGAGGATTTTTAATAATTGAATTGAGTTGCAGCCCTAAAATTTGCATTAAATTTTAAGTTTGTGTATCAAAATACATGAAGGCTTTTATTTACCTTTCATGCTGGGATTTTTTTGTTGAATTGCAAGCCTGAAATTTTCATTTGATCTTTATTTTTCCTCTTACTTCTCCTCATTCATGCCGGTTGTCCTTTCGATTTCTGTACCCCACGAAATCAAGCGCAGGCACCACCGTAGTGAGATCAAACATGCACACTGTAAATGAAACTGCCCATGCTCTGCGGTAGATTGCAAATTGCAGTGAAATGATACAGGCGCAAGCAGCGATAATAGCAGTGACCTAGCCGGGGCGGAGTCTGCAGGTTGTGCTCCTGGGAGAAGGCAGAGGAGCGCCATCTTTTTTGGATTTGAATCAGTATGTTTTACATTCAATAAAAGCAAGAATGTTAAAAAATAAACTGGACAATATTCTGGCAATTTAGTGATATTTCCACAGCTGTGGTCTTGACTGGTCTTGAAATAAAATCCTGAGTCCTCAATGTCTGAGACGGAGACAAGATCGAGTTCAAATGTGGTCGACTCCATGACAAGACCGAGACCATCAAAAAGTGAGACCAAGACCGGTCTCGAATACTACAACACTAATGCATTGAATGGCTCAATACTGAAAAAGAAAATTCTGAAGTGAAAATACACCCCCCTTCCCCCCCAAAAAAAAACAGTAGCATATATATATATATATATATATATATATGTCATCCATGACATATATATATATATATATATATATATATATATATATATATGTCATCCATGACATATATATATATATATATGTCATCCATGACATCCATGGGAGAGTTCCAAGGAGAAAACTGTAACAGTGCGTGGAGCTGACCGTGTGGCATGTGTGGAGGTGAGGACACAAATGCAGGACTCAGGAGCAGGCAGTCATAAATTAATAACAGCAAGCCTTTACTATAGCTGAAAACATAACCAGATAAACACAGAGAACTAACCAGGAGACACGAGGGACACGGAGAGCACAGGAACAGAACGCAGCCACAAACATAACAAGGATCCGACATGAGGCAAGGAGAAGACCGAGACAATATATACACAAGGGATAATTGGGGAACAGACAACACGTGGGGAGCACAGCTGAAAGTAATCACAACAAACAAGACAAGGAAGTAAACTAAACACAGAGCACAAAGTGAAACAACTGGACGGAGACAGGAACACAGACTTGACCCAACACTGGGAATACAGACACACAGAGGAAGAGCAGAACTAAGCATCAAAACTGAGAACATGATTAAATATAAAGGGAAACAAAGGACACGAAACCAAAACCAGGGATCACAAATGCAAACAGTTAATCCTTAAAAGCCCATCAAACTCAAAAACATTAGGCTTCAGACCTAGGACCATGACAACAACCACTGCTGACCAGAAGGAACACAAAAGATCTGTCTCACATTTACCAGAAAAACATCTTGAACTGAAGAGACAAAAGTTGAACCTTTACCAACTTTTACTACCATCACCAACCATGGTGATGGTAGTGTGATGATCTGAGGCTTCCTTGCTGCTCCTGGATGACTTTCTGTAATTGATGGCCCATGAATTCTGCTCTGTACCAGAAAATCCCAGAGGAGACTGTCCGGGCATCAGTTCACACCCTGACGCTCAAGCACACTTGGTTTATGCAGCAGGACAATGATCTGAAGCACATCAGCAAGTCCACCTCTGAATGGCTCAAAAGAAACAAAACAAAGGTTTTTCAGTGGCCTAGTCAAAGTCCATATTCAAATCCAACTGAGATGCTTTGGCACGACCTTAAACAGACTGTTCATGCTCTAAAAAACCTCCAGTGTGGCTGAATTAAAACAATTCTGCAAAGAAGCGTGGGCCAAAATGAGTCAATGAGTCTTTCACATCACTGTGGTCCCTCCACATTGACAGTCATTGCAAATGCTTGATTGCAGCCCTTGCTGCCAAGAGTGGTACAAGCAGTTAATAGGTTTAGCGTATACACACCTTACCTGTGATACAGGAAAGTGTACAGCAACCAGTTACGGCTCTGAGTCTGGTGTTTACATTAATGAGAGAAAAGTGGTCAAATCTGTGGTCCTCAGTCCAAATTGGTCCTCATATGAACTCAAACCTGGCTTTGGAGTTTTCCTGAACAAAGACAAGATTTGGGGAGGATCAGGAAATGAGGATCAAATTCACCACAGTGTTTTTTCCAAAAGGAAAGTTCTGGATCAACCATGTGTTCTGTTACCGTGACCAAGAAATGCTGCCACCTTATGGACCAGCCTGCAAGCCCCAATTTCCCAACTTTATTCCACCATTGCATCATTACAACATTAACACTATAACCATTTTACTGCAATGGTGTTACATATCAGTTTGGGTCACACACCTTTACACCATACTCTGTCTGTGTGTGCACTGTTGTTAATCAGTAGCATCCTGCTCTAGAAAAAATACATGAAAGTCATTAATGCACTGGGTGGAATACTTTTCCCATTATGAGCTGTTTATTTCCTCAGCATCACGCTGACAGCTTGGAGTGAAGAATTGCTTTTTGCCACGTAAAGCCTGCTGGATTATATGACACAATGTGAATCTAAATTATCTGAACAATAGAAAAGGCATCACCAACCACAGCTGTTCAAAGAGACTTTCATACTGACTTCCTCAGTGACACAATGATATATATATATATATATATATATATATATATATATATATATATATATATATATATATATATATATATATATATATATATATATATAGGTGTTTTTTATTCAAAGTGGAGAATGGCGGAAGATATGAGAGTACTTTTCTTATTACGTGACTGTTTAGATTTGTATTTAATAGTTACTAATGTACAAACACTTATTAGAGAAGACTGAAGGTGCATCAGACTGAGACGTCTTATCTGCAGCTGATAATTCAGTTCCAAGAGTTCCAGCCACTATTTCAGGGCTTCAGTTACAAATTTAATTGAAGTTCATCTAAATATAAAATCACACTCATTACATGACTTGATCATCTAATCAAGTCTGAGTCGGAAATATTGAGTTTTAAGCATCTAAGTTACTGTTTGTGAGCAGGGACAGATTAACAGCCTGTCTCTCTTACTCTGACCCTAACAGGAGTGCTCCAGTACAGTTCCAGTTCTCATCTCTGGCTTCTCTGCTGCATTTTCATCAGCCAGCTCATTCTTTTTCCTCATAGACACACATGTACAAATGTGAGCATATCTGTTATTTCCTTCACTTTGCCAAATCTATAAGCCAATTAAAGGCGTCACTGAGTAGAAATGAAATGTGACAGCACATTTACAGCGACCCAGTGACGAGAACTCACCCACACTAACACGTAACACACATACTCTAGTTGTAATTGGCTGAAATGTAAATTATATATGGGCTGGCAAACATTTGCTTTGTATTTGTTCAGTTACGGTCTTATACCTCTGGTAGATGTTTCAGCGCACAGAAACAAGATTATGGGGTGGGGATTTCTCTCTCTCACTCTTTCGTCCTCTCTTTTTGCATTTAGTGTTTTATATGCACATTTTTCAACAGTAGTAATGCTTTTCATTTCCTGTGTAGACAAGAAGATGCGGTTTGCCACTGTATCTTAAATGGTTTTCATTCCATCATTAATTAATGTTGAAAATTCATGCTCATCAGGAGAAACACATTAAAGCTTAATGACGATTTATGAATTTGTGTGTGCTGATGCTGATGAAGGTTTCACACACACACATCTATGATTCGTTTGTGTGTACTGCTTTGGGCCATACACGTGACGGTCCCAGAGTTTTTGAATGTTATGGATTCATGATTGGGGGGGTTGTGAAGGCATTATGTTATTTTCTTTATGATATTGTGTTGTTCATGATGTTCTGGTCCTTTTGAGTCTGGTCTGAGACTTTAGTTCTTTGGTTTGGGTGATTATAGGTTTGTTATAGTTACCTTTCGTGATTCCATTCTGTCCCTTCAGTCTTGTGTTATTTCCTGTTTTATTTTGATGGTCTCTTGTCGTTTGTGCTTTCTTTTTAGTTCTGCTTTCCTTTTATTTCCCTTGTCCTATGTCGCATCCTCCCTCTATGTTGTGTGCTCCCTTGTTCTGTGTGTTCCCCTAGATTCCTAGTTTTGTATTTCCTGGCTCCAGCCCTTTCTTGTGTATCATTTTTTGTATTTTTAAAGATTCCAGCATTAAAGCTGTTTTGAGTTCATTTCTTGTCTTGCGAGTCCTGCATCTGCATTCTAATCCTGTCAGCTACACAGCCATTTCATAACAGAAAGACGTAGCCCCAAACATGGACCCTGCAGACTTGAGTTCTGTTCCTGAGGAGTTGGAGGAAGTAGTAGCCAAGCTGGGGAAGCTTTTCCAATGTATGATCAATGCCCACAACTTATGTAAAAGGTTAGTGCATCTAATCTTCCTCTAAGACTTCCTCTTATCAAAGCCCTGGCTCCTGTCATTTTTGAAGTTTGTCTTTCTAGCCCACTCTGCAAAATGCAGGCCTAAGCTTCATTCCTACTTCTTCAGCCCAGTAGCTCTCACCCACCACTCCTGCAGCCTGACAACAACTCATTGCTGCTGTCACATCCAGCTTGCCGCAGGAGGAAGCATGGCGGTGGAATCTGCAGCCCCAGCATGTCGACACTGCGTGCCCTGTGCTTTCTAAGCTCTCTGACGCTGCATGCCTTGCACAGCCCAAGCTTGAACCTGCGTGTGCTGACACCAGGCCATCTGGAATCTCACCCACAGTGAATTATATTGTTTTGTTTCCTGGTGTTCATCAGCCTGAACTGGCATTGCCTGAGACTGCATCTTATGTTTTCATTCCAGCAGATGATAAGCGTGTGTCCTTTGCTTTAAAGCCTGTAAAAATAAAGACTGAGTTGTTTTCCAAGCCAGCCATTACTATTAAAGAAACTATGTTTTGTGTTGTTGAGCAAGCCAGCAGAGAAACAATGTGTTTTGTTCCCGAGCTGGCAAAAAAACAATGTTGTTTTTTTGTTCCTGAATCAGCAAAACGGCCAATAATGTGTTGCTTTTCCGAGCCAGCCAATAATAAAACTCTGTATGGGGACTCTAAGCTCGGTCAAAGTAAACTGGTGTCTTCAGTGTCTGAATTGGTCAGTGCATTTTCTGTTCATGAGCCAGCACGCTTAGTGACTATGGTTTGTTTTCTCAAGCTGGCCTCCTCAGGAACTGTTTGTGTCACTCAGCCAGCTCATTCCAAACACCTTTGTTATGCTTTTAAGCCAGCCTTTACAGAAACTGTTTTTCCCAGCCAGCCAATTTTGTTTAGCTGAGCTGACCGGAGCTTGCGTCTTCCATGCTGCCAGAGCCCTGTAGTCTAGAACCTGTGTCTTCCACACTGTCAGAGCGTCTAGAGCTGGTGATTTACATGCTGCAAAGTCTGAGTCTGTGGGTCCTGTGTCACCTGTGGGTCTCTGCCACCCTCTGCCACCTCCATAGGCCCTCTGTCAAGTCCCCAGAAGGGTTCTGTGTCCTCCATCATCACCTGTCTTCTGCCAAGTCACTTAAGGGTCCTCGTCACTGTCGTCAGCTCCCTGCCAACAGTGGTGTTATGTCACCTCCACTGACATCAGTCTCCAGACAAGTCCCCAAAGGGTCTCAGTGTTGACGCTGACCTCCAGCTCGATGATCAGATGAGGTCCACCTCAGCTGCTGGCCTCTTGTTCAGCCACCTTCAGGTCTTCTTTGTTTGCCTCTTCCCAAGCCTCATGTGCAGCTCTGTCTTCTCCACCACCAGCGTTGGCAACCAGCCAAACCACCTGAGGTGTCCTATCCCCTCCACCAATGCCAGAGGGTCCACTTCTTCCACCGATGTTGACCTCCAGTCATGTCACCAGAATATCTTCATTGACATCATCTGTCTCTATGACCAAGCCTCCTGAAGTGTCCCGTCACCTTTGCCAATGCCCCCCTCCCTCCCGGTTGGTCTCCTGAGCTGTTTTACCTTCTTCGCTGGCACTCCTGGTCAGACCACTAAACGACCAAGTTCCCTGTGCTGTTGAATGGTTGCCAAACTCCAGTACTATGTATTGTGTTTTGGACTTTGTGGCTCTCTGTTTTACCTCTTTGTGTTTTTGGCTCAGTTTAAGAACATTTCGATGCACAGGAATGAAGCCCATTAAGAGGCAGACAGGAGCAATAATTATATACACCAATCAGGCATAACATTATGACCACCTGCCTAATATTGTGTTGGTCCCCCTTTTGCTGCCAATACAGCCCTGACCCACCGAGGCATGGATTTCACTAGACCGCCGAAGGTGTGCTGCGGCATCGGCACCAAGAGATTCTTAGGTGCTCAATTGGATTGAGATCTGTGGAATTTGGAGGCCAAGTCAACACCTCAAACTCAGTGTTGTGCTCGTCAAACCATTCCTGAAATATTTTTGCTTTGTGGCAGGACACATTATCTTGCTGAAAGAGGCCACAGTCATCAGGGAATACATGTCTATGAAAAGGTCTCCATGGTCTGCAACAATGCTTAGGCAGGTGGCACGTGTCAAAGTAACATCCACATGGATGGCAAGACCCAAGGTTTCCCAGCAGAACATTGCCCAGTGCTTCACACTACCTCCACTGGCTTGACTTCTTCCTATAGTGTATCCTGGTGTCAGGTGTTCCCCAGTTAAGCAACACATCCGACCATCGACATGATGTAAAAAGAAAATGTGATTCATCAGGCCAGCCCACCTTCTTCCATTACTCCGTGGTCCAATTCTGATGCTCACGTGCCCATTGTTGGCAATTTCAACAGTGGACAGGGGTCAGCACGGGCACCCTGAGCCCCATACACAACACATTGAACACTGTGTATTGTGACACTTTTCTATCAGAACCAGCATTAACTTTTTTCAGCAGTTTGAGCTACAGTAGCTCATCCTTTCGATCAGATCACCTGAGCCAACTTTTGCTCCCCACATGCATCAGTGAGCCTTGGCTGCCTATCACACTGTCACTGGTTGTCCACTGTTTCTTCCTTGGACCACTTTTGACAGATACTGACCACTGCAGACCAGGAACACCCCACAAGAGGTACAGCTTTGGAGATGCTCTAATCAAGTCATCCAGCCATCACAATTAGGTCCTTGTCAAACTCACTCAAGTCCTCACTCTTGACCGTTTTTCCTGCTTCTAACATCAACTTTGAGGACAAAATGTTCACTTGCTCCCTGATAGATTCCACCCACTAACAGCTGCCATGATGAAGAGATAATCAGTGTTATTCACTTCACCTGTCAGTGGTCATAATGTTATCCCTGACCGGTGTATCTTCAACCATAACTTTCTTCACATTACAGATACACCCAAACATACAGTACATTGGTATCTGAATTAGGTCATTCAAAAGAGGTTGAACACATAATCCAGGCAAACAGTTATGTAGCCGCTGCAGACAAAGTGGTGGTGTGCAAGTATATGATATAGGAAAAACATTGCATATGGCTTTGTTAAAGCACTGTGTGAATGTATGTGTTAATAGGTAAATCTGGCTTCTAATCTAGAGCACTTTGAGGGGTCAATAAAAATGGATCTGAGAAGACAGGGTTAGATTAAGATTAAGATTAAGATTAAGATTAAGATAGTGTTTATTTGTCACATGCACAGTTATGTATACACAGTACAATGCACAGTGAAATTTATTTTGTACCTGCAACCATATATACACACACATATAAATAAGAAGAATAAAAATAAAAATAAGTAATTCACACTATACACTATACTCTATATACTATACACTATACACACTTTTACATGGAATTATAGATTATAATATTTACATTGTGCAATAATAGTCCAGTTAGGGCTCAGAGTTGAGCAGACGGATGGCTTGTGGGTAAAAACTCTTCTTCAACCTTTCAGTCTTAGTCCTCAGGCAGCGGTAACGCCGGCCTGATGGGAGCAGGGAGAAGAGAGAGTGTCCGGGGTGGCTGGGCTGTTTTAGGATGTAAGACTCATCATTATTGGTGCTCCACTAGAAAAATTAATATAGGAATAAAATGAGGATTGTGACTTATAAAGTTTTATACCAAGTGATAGCCACGGTGAAATTATGACAGATAACTTCTTGAGTAACTTGGAAAGCACTTCTTGTTGGTGGACAGTGAAACTCGATCCACCTGTGCTCTCGCCCTTGTTCTTGTTCGACCTTTTAAACTACATCATATTTCATAATTATAAGTGTGCCTGAGTGGTTTTATTGGCTGTCGTAATTAGGCTGGGACATTAATAGGGTGTCTGCATGAGTGCTGTTAAACCACAATGAATACTAAGTGAAACAAAATAAAAAATCAATCACCAGAAAATCAAAGTTTCATAGAATGGTAATAAGCAGAGCCTCCAAACAAAGGTCAAACTGTGTACTGTACAGGCAATTTGTATCTTTTAGAAACAGACCTTTGGGAATGTGACTCTTCAGGTTTAAATAAGTATCAAGGAGTGCAATGAACTTATTCTGCAGTAAATGAAGTGCTTTATATATTCAAAGTTGTTAAAGTCAGTGAGTGCTCAGACTCAGATATTTCATTAGATTGCCATGAAATTTTGTACAGAGACTTATCATTCTGACCTAACCTGTTCCAAAACAAGTTACGAGACAAGAGCTAAAAGCGTACAAAACCATTTTCCAATGACCAATGAAGTCTTCGAAAAATAGCATCACCTTTACTTTAAAAACCCAAGGCTGCAACTGTTTTACTGCCAGTGTGTGTAAGCGCTGAATAACCACAGGCTTCTTGTCTTCCCAGAAGTTGTTCACAGCATCTACGCAGTACAAGTCATAGCATGTTGGGGTCATCAATATGCCTGCATTTATTAAGGCAAACAAACAGGGCACCTATGAAGAGGTTATTGCCGGAAACCAGTATGTTTCTGTAGAGTATGAAATCCCCACCTTGCCATGTATCAAAACGGTCTGACTGTTCAACTGTAAAAATATGATACAAAAGAAATGCAAGTTCAAGCTATCAAAGCAAGTATGCATGGATTTTAATGCCTGTGTTAAAGGCTCTCGCTTACAAATGACTTTGCAGCATTTCAGCTTGTTCTGCAAGCGGCTGCTTTCTGGCGTGTTTGTTGAGGAATCCTTTGCAGGGAATAAATTAGTTGTCATTAAGGCTTTAAGCTGGCATTTACAAAATGATTACAGTGTCCCATAAATAACGTTTCACTTCACTCCACATTCAGGGCAAAACTGGTTAGGACTTCTTAATGGGTGGGTGAGGGAAATTGCCATTTCCATTGATCTTCTGTTGTATATGATGCACACACGATAGTCAATAAGATCTCCATCAGAAACAACTCACTCAAGGAAAGAAAGGCATCTCAGTCGTCAATAGTTGTTCATGGTAGGTCTTGGCCATGGACTGGAGCATCCTTATTGTCATGTAATATCGAGAAAGTTTTCATCAAGTTAAACCCTGAGGAGCCTCCTATGACATCCCATAATCCACCACCAAAACATGTTACAATAAAAAGATGTCAGTATATAGTTGATATGTTTCACTCATGCACGCATTCATGAATTTGATGCTACTGACAAAATAAATTACAACACGTTACAAACAAACAGTGTCACAATGTGGAAACCCAGAAAATATATACAGTGCAGTGAGAAAGTATTTGCCCCCTTCCTGATTTCTCAGTTTTCTTGCATATTTGTCACACTCCCATGTTTCAGATCACCAAACAAAAATGCAGATTTTAAATGAAGCTATCCAGATGTACCTGACCCTGTGTGGGAAAAGTAACTGCCACCATTGACTTCTATCAGTCTGGAAAGGGCTGCAAAGCTGTTTCTAAGGCTTTGGGACTCCATTACTGGGTGATTGTTGTGTAAAATCAACATTAAAAATTAATATCACGCATGGCATTGAAGCAACTTAACAATGAAATATATATATATATATATATATATATATATATATATATAGCAGCAGAGGGCAGCTCCTTTGGCTGTAAAAGGACTTCTGGTCGTATCGAAGCCTATTTATATAAAAAAAATAATGGTGACCACATGACAGTACGAAACAGAGATGTTCAGTTGTGATGAGCCAGTCTTGTGTGTGTGTGTGTGTGTGTGTGTGTGTGTGTGTGTGTGTGTGTGTGTGTGTGTGTGTGGATGTGTGTCACCAGTTAACAAGAACAAAGTCAAGAATATGAAATACAGCATGTCCACTTAACTTTTCCAGCACATCCGCAATCAGCACATGTGTAGTTTAATGTCAATGTGATCATATGACTCTACAGGGGTTGGACAGTGAAACTGAAACACCTGTCATTTTAGTGTGGGAGGTTTCATGGCTAAATTGGACCAGCCTGGTGGCCAATCTTCATTAATTGCACATTGCACCAGTAAGAGCAGATTGTGAAGGTTCAATTAGCAGGGCAAGAGCACAGTTTTACTCAAAATATTGCAATGCACACAACATTATGGGTGACATACCAGAGTTCAAAAGAGGACAAATTGTTGGTGCACGTCTTGCTGGCGCATCTGTGACCAAGACAGCAAGTCTTTGTGATGTATCAAGACCCACAGTATCCAGGGTAATGTCAGCATACCACCAAGAAGGAGGAACCACATCCAACAGGATTAACTGTGGACGCAATAGGAAGCTGTCTGAAAGGGATGTTCGGGTGCTAACCCGGATTGTATCCAAAAAACATAAAACCACGGCTGCCCAAATCACGGCAAAATTAAATATGCACCTCAACTCTCCTGTTTCCACCAAAACTGTCGGTCGGGAGCTCCACAGGGTCAATATACACGGCCGGGCTGCTATAGCCAAACCTTTGGTCACTCGTGCCAATGCCAAACGTCGGTTTAAATGGTGCAAGGAGCGCAAATCTTGGGCTGTGGACAATGAAACATGTATTGTTCTCTGATGAGTCCACCTTTACTGTTTTCCCCACATCCGGGAGAGTTACGGTGTGGAGAAGCCCCAAAGAAGCGTACCACCCAGACTGTTGCATGCCCAGAGTGAAGCATGGGGGTGGATCAGTGATGGTTTGGGCTGCCATATCATGGCATTCCCTTGGCCCAATACTTGTGCTAGATGGGTGCGTCACTGCCAAGGACTACCGAACCATTCTGGAGGACCATGTGCATCCAATGGTTCAAACATTGTATCCTGAAGGCGGTGCCGTGTATCAGGATGACAATGCACCAATACACACAGCAAGACTGGTGAAAGATTGGTTTGATGAACATGAAAGTGAAGTTGAACATCTCCCATGGCCTGCACAGTCACCAGATCAAAATATTATTGAGCCACTTTGGGCTGTTTTGGAGGAGCGAGTCAGGAAACGTTTTCCTCCACCAGCATCACGTCGTGACCTGGCCACTATCCTGCAAGAAGAATGGCTTAAAATCCCTCTGACCACTGTGCAGGACTTGTATATGTCATTCCCAATCGGAATTGACGCTGTATTGGCCACAAAAAGAGGCCCTACATCATACTAATAAATTATTGTGGTCTAAAACCAGGTGTTTCAGTTTCATTGTCCAACCCCTGTACATTAATACCCTCAATGAACTTCGTCACCATGGAAATGTACAAATTATAAATTGGCCTTAGTCTTGTTGCAGAATACAAGGAGGCTGTGTTTTTGGGCTGGTAGCAACCTAGGTTTGATGGTAGAGATGTCAGTGTTTTATTGGAGGTTGACCTTAAAAATTGCCCAGTGTTTGCTGGATTACAAGAAGCCAAGCAGCTTTAGGACTTTTCTCACACACACACACACGTTGCAAAGCTATGATGCAGAAATCCTTCTTCTGAAGTGCTTGTCTTACGTAAGAAATATCTGAGCACACTACACATTTTGTGTTTTGTAGGAATCAGCCGGCCCTACTTCCCTGCAGGATTAATAAAACCTCACAGCTGACACACATCTGTCCGTTTGTTATTTGTCTTCCACTGAGCTCTCTGACCCTGATTTAAATGTATGCCCATCCTTTGTTTCTGTGCAGCTCAAGTGCATCTTTGAAGGGTGACTGGCTTCTGACTGTGTCCACAGATCTGAAAGGAGTGATTGGGTGAAAATCACACACTCAGACATGTTGTGTTGATGTGACTCATCTATCAGACTTGTTGTACTTTCTTCCCCTTGGTTTGCTTGTTTGCTTAAAAGAGAGGTTATGGACATGTTGTTCATAAGCTGAGAAGATTCATACAAACCAAATGCACTGGATGATCCTTGCCCAACCTACAAGTGGTAGCACATTGGGACTGAATACACAGTAAGCACCTCACCAGTACACCCACCACTGTAGCCTCTTCCAGCCTCTGTACTTTAAATAAGGAAGCCTAACATTGACTAATGCCTGCTGCCCTTTGCAAATGTACCCAGCTGTCTAGTATTAAAATGATTGCTGGCTGTTGCCAAAGATGGTGCTGCACCAAAAAAAGGAGCAACTTTAACTTTGAAGGTGAGTAGTTACTGCTTCTGGTTTGCATTTTTCACAGTTTCACTACTGCTTAGCGAGCAGTTTGTCACAAGTTGGCATCCTCCATGCAGACTACTGACCACCGTGCTAACCTGCTAGTGACCAAAGCAATCACAAGGAGGTTTTCACCATATACCTCTTTGCAAATAATTTCAACCAAACCCAGCAACCCCTCACCAGCCGATCAGGGAATACACATTTTTCTCCAGAGACTGGTGTGACTGGGGCCTTTTCTCTTCATTTTTAGAGCCTTTCTCCTTTATTCAAGATGTCAGCACTGACAATCCAGGCAATCTGTGTGGATAAGGGTGCAGACTGTCAGATCATTAATAATATAATTCTTGGTCAGCTTGTCACATAGTAGGCTTGTGAAAAACACCCACACAACAGTTTTTTGTTTTTTTTTAAGGCAGTTTTACTCTGCAGAAGTTAAACACTCGTCAATGATTTGTGTTGTTTGTGCTGCTGCGCACTGACAATAAATCTCCTTCCTATCGTTTGCTGAATGATCCCCCACTTATCGGCATTTACTGAAAAACAGGAAGAGTTATAGCAAAGCAGAGGTAGGAAAAACTGCATTTGGATATGATCTTTGCCAGTATCTGTATTGTTTCAAGAACAATAGAATTTTAGGGAATTTATTCTTCTGCACTAAGGTTCTAGAAAATTAACACTTGGAAAGTATATAATAAGCTGATATGCTGATAATTCGATTATAAAATGCAACACAAATATTATAACCTGTTAACCTGTTATTACTCATGTTTCAGATGATTTGCCAGTTCCATAGAAGAGACGACGAGTATTTAGCTACGTCAAGTAGAAAGTGTGATCAAAGATTTTACTAAAATTAAAGATTAATAAAAACATTCTGACTGCCTCACTAATGTGTAGTTCATCCTTTGAGTGCCGCCAAAGCAGCTCCAACCAGCAAGGCGGAGGCAAATCCTTTAAGTTGTGCAAGATGTGACTTGGAAACCCAGTCAAACAGAGGTTTGCAGGAATGACAATAAAGATTTCTGAGATTTTCAGTTCAATTTTTCTTCCCCTTTCATCCTGTAACTGAAAAAAGAAAAACTACTGAAAAGCTCATTTCTGAAACATGTCAAGGAGTTGACCATTATCTTCTAGCATATCAGACCGATGCACTATTGGACAAAACTCTAAGGATTCTGGAGGCTGGGACAATGCTTTGAACAGTTTGTTATGTTCTGATATCTGCAGTTTGGCAGACATTCTGCAAAGGGTCCACTGACATTGAAGTGTAGGTGTTTAAGATGGTGGCATGTGTGACATCAGTGCCCACATTTATGCCTGCACTCACGGGTTCCCATCAGCATATATCCCAGAGTGTCATATTTCTTCCACAGTGAGTCTGTGCCATCACGTCCCCGGGTAAACAGGACAGCTTTACACCCCTGTATATGTGATCTAAAGCTCATTACAGAAACTAGGCAACATTTTTCTGTTATGTCTAGGGAAGTCTTACTGTACATACCCATTGGTTGCACATTCAGTGGCAGAAAGCTGGGATGGGCTTTTAGTCTGTCCAACACAACAGGATATGATGCACAATTTGTTTTGCCCTCGAAGCGCTTCTTTCAAGTCCCATCAGACAGATAACCCCTTATTATTTGCTAAGCAGTGACCCTCAAACACTGTGCTGCCAGTTCATGATTTCCTTCTATTTTGGATGACTTTCAAAAGGCACACACCACTGCTCAAAGTACCACACAAGATTTCTGAGATTCTCTAAATATATAGATTAAAACCTCTCAGGTCTTTACGTCTGCCCATTTCCCCCACATCTGACACACTGACTCTTCACTCACTGTCAAATATGTAGATGGATCATATAGTTCTTCAGTTTAGATTTCTGTATAATCATATAATGATTTCTTCTTTTTTTGTCATTAGTCATTTCATCTACTGACTCTATGGAGGCTCTGGGCTTGGAAACCACTAAACTAAACTTGCTACCAGCAGAAATATCAGTTATAAATAACATTTGTCTGCGCAACATTTTGCATATGACAGGTTAGACATAGTTAGCACTTCTCCCTTTCCACAAAATGGAAGAAGGTGGACCAATCATGATTATTGAATCAAATCAAATGTTCACTGTCCTTCATCATTACCAGTATCTACACAAGTTAACAATGGAACTGAGACTATTAAAAGCACTGGAATTTACATGAAAGAAAAGAGGGACTAGTCAACAAATCATATTAAAAGTACTTGTGGTGGGCTTATTTTCAAGCTGGTCTTCTGGTCCCTGCATTCTCTGTAGCTCCAGTCCTCATAGGTTTTAAAGCATGACATTTGCTCCTCCACTCAAAGACTAAAGAAAGTCTGAAAGCAGCAAGCCACTGTCCAGATTGAGCACTATTTAAAGAACACTGGTTTGTATCTTAAAAAGGCACAAAATCAGTAAGATGAAAGCCAGAAAAGATTAAATAAATAAAAATAAACCAGTCAGCACTAAAGTGAAAACTCATGTTTTTTTTTTTTTTCCTCTGGTACGGGACCCAAAGGACCTGCCTGTCCACAGGCTGCACAAGGATGCTGATGCTTTCACATGTGGCCCACTGACTAATACCTGATGGCTGCATGAGTCAGGGGAGGGAAGGGGAGGAATGAAGAGGTGAGCTTGGCATTCACCCTGAAGCTGTGTGAACCGCAGCAGCATGCGCGGTTCTGATTTTCTGTTTTATGGCCATAATTTATCCTGACTTCAAATTTTCAGTAGTGTATCAGCAATGACGAGTCACATTTTATGACTTCCCCTGTTTGACTGAATCTTTGAATTATTAGTCTGGGAATTTTACCAGGATTTTGTTTGGCAAAACTAATCAAACTGTTTGCCTTTAAAGACCAGACAGAGGTTTTACACTGCATGCAATGGTATGGTTTGAAAATATGCAGCTTTTCTATTTTGAGTAAAATAAATATGGTAGAGGGAAATGGAAATGTATACAAGGAGCCCCCATGCCTGACTTATCATCACTGACTGACAACTGCATCAGTTGTTTAACATCTGGAGGGAGCAAGTTTCCAGTCTGGAGAACTCCTGTCTGTAATGGTGGCAGATGTTATTCATGAATATCACTGTCAAATTCTTGGAAATTATTACTTGTATAATGAATGGAGGGTAGTTATTAACTAAAAACACAAAAAACACACGATTTCTGCAATAGAATAACTCTTTTCTACACAGTTTTCTGGCAGCCAATTCATTCCTGCCAGTGCTGCCATATTGAGCAGAAGGTCATGAGGCTAATGTGTCTCCTTATGTACCTTATTTAAAAGTCACCATCTCATTGATCTACATTCTAAGAAACTTGTTTTGTAACTATTTCAAAATTTGTACCATTCTTGGTACAGATGAGGCAAAAACCATTTCAGACAATATTTTCAGCTTTGGTGAAAACCCTGCATTTTTTATTTTCTTAAAACTGAGGGAAACTTGTAAATTAACTATACTCAGGGGATTTAACAGAGGAACAAACAGCATTCACACTATAGGTCAGGACAATCATCTCATACTCTACAGATGGAGCAAAACAATCTCATTAATAGCTTAGGAGCTTTTTTGGGTGGGGGGGGTTCTACAGCTAAAATCATATATCATCAGGGCCATATCACCTACTCATTTGTACATTTCTGTTTCTTAAGAAAAGAAAACACCCAATTAAGGCTACTTCAGAATCACTCACAGTGTCTTAACTAGGATACAGATCGTTTGTTATATCCATCCACCAATCCATCCATCCATTTTTCTTTTAATTTATTTTATTAGGACCTACCCTCTCACCTTAAATTCCTTTGTATTTGTAGGTTACACTTTATAATACGACCCGCAGAATGGACATAAAAACATTGTACAACCATGACTAATGCTGGTTGTACCATAAAAAAGGCCATACAACTGTGACTAAGGCTGTTTGTAACATGAATAAGGCCGTACAACCACGACCAAGGCTGATTGTACTGTGAATTAGGCCATACAACTGTGACCAAGGCTGTACAACCATGAATAAGGCGATACAACCGTGATCAAGGCTGGTTGTACCGTGTATGAGGCCGTACACCAGTGATTAATGCTGGTTGTACTGTGAATAAGGCCATACAACTGGGACCAAGGCTGGTTGTAAGGCCTTATTCACAGTTCAGCCAGCCTTGGTCACGGTTGTACACCCTTGGTCATGGTTGTACGGCCTTATTCACTGTGTAACCTGTTTTATTCATGATTGTACAACCTGAATCACGGTACAACATGCCTTGCTCATGGTTGTAGAGCCTTATTCATGGTTGTACAGCCTTGGTCACAGTGGTCTGGCCTTATTCACAGTACATCAGCCTTTGTCACAGTTGTACAGCCTTATTCACAATAAAACCAGCCTTATTCATGGTTGTATGGCTTTATTGACGGTACAACTAGCCTTGGTCACAGTTGCACGGTCTTATTCACAGTTGTACGGACTTATTCACAATATAACCAGCCCTCTTCACAGTTGTATGGCCTTATTCATGGTACAACCAGCTTTAGTCATGGTTGTATGGCCGTATTGATGTTTGTACAGCCTTGGTCATAGTTGTATGGCCTTATTCACAGTACAACGAGTCTTTTTCCCAATTGTATGGCCTTATTTCTGGTTGTACGACCTTATTCACAGTTGTACATGCTGGTTCCCAGTTTTACAGCCTTATTCACAATATAACCAGCCCTATTCACTGTACAACCAGCCTTGGTTACAGTTTTACAGCTTTATTCACAGTACAGCCAGCTTTGTTCACGTTTGTACGGCATTATTCAAGGTTGTACAGCCTTGGTCATGGTTGTACTTCCTTATTCACGGTACAACCAGCCTTGGCCACATTTGTGCGGCCTTATTCACAGTGCAAACAGCCTTTTTCACGGTTGCATGGCCTTATTCAAGGTACACCCAGCCTTGGTCTCGGTTGTTTGGCCTTCTTCACACTACAACCAGCCTTATTCACGCTACAACCAGCCTTGGTCACGGTTTTATGGCCTTACTCACCATTGTATGGCCTTATTCATGCTACAACCAGCCTTGATCACGGTTTTACGACTTTACTCACAATTGTACAGCCTTATTCACGGTACAACCAGCCTTGGTCACGGTTGTACAGACTTATTCACGGTAGAACCAGCTTTGGTTACGGTTGTACGGCATTATTCAGGGTTGTACAGCCTTGGTCACAGTTGTATATTCTTATTCGTGGTACAACCAGCCTTATTCAGGGTTGTACAGCTTTATTCACGGTACAAACAGCCTTGATCATGGTTGTACGGTGTTCTTATAGCCAGCCTATAAAGTGTTACCTATCTGTAAATGGACGTGTTCACAGCACACAAATCATACAGTTACCATATATACACTTTTTTAATAAAATTCACTCTGAAAACACATCACATCTCTATTGGGGAAAAAACTATGCTGGATATCTACAATGATAGGGACTGGGTAATGTGTTAGGAATAAAAGGAACCCTCACTGTTTGATGGAAATGAAAATTACCAACCTACAGAGGACTGAATTCAAAGACACTTTAAAATTAAAGTGAAAAAAAAGGATACATCAGACTAGGCCATTTTGCCGAAATTTCTTTGCATCAACTCAAAATGGTACTCAGTAGTTTATATGGCCCCCCACCTGCTCACATGCATGCCTGACAACACTGGGGCATACTCCTAATGAGACAATGGATGGTGTCCCAGGGAATCTCCACCCAGATCTGGACCAGGGCATCACTAAGCTGTAGACAGTCTGAGGTGCAACCTGGCGGCATCAGATGGACCAAAATATAATGTCCCAGAGGTTATCTATTGGATTTAGGTCAGGCAAGTGTGTGGGCCAGTCAATGTTATCAATTTCTTCATCCTCCAGGAACTGCCTGTATACTCTCACCACATGAGACCAGACATTGTTGTGAACCAGGAGGAACCCAGGACCCACTGCACCAGCGTAGAGTCTGACAATGGTTCTAAGGATTTTATCCCAACACCTACAGTAATAGCAGTCAGGGTGCCGTTGTGTAGTCTGTGGAGGTCTGTGCACCCCTCCATGGATATGCCTCCCCAGACCATCACTGACTTACTTATCTAGACTTAGGTCCTATGATCTTGTGAGGAACACTGGGCGGCAGTGAGTGGTGTCTATTCAAACCAGTCCTGGGCTATTGTCTTGGCATCATCCAAGCTGATTCCTTGCTGTTTGAGATCGCCTTGGATGGTCTTCCTCCAGGTCATAGTGGGTCTTCCTCTGCATCTCCTTCCCCCTTCTGGGGGTCCACTCGAGGGAGATAAATGAGTGTCGATGTGCAGGCATCTTCAGGACATCCCCCACCATCCTCATTCTGTGAACTGATACTGTTCTACTAAGTGGTATGTCTCCGATTGTCACAATACTTCCACATTGGTAATGTGGTCTCTCCAGCTGATGTTCAGGAGTTTTCTGAGGCATCTTTGATGGAAGACATCTAATTTATTAGAGGGCTTCCTGTCATCTTCCACTTTTCACATATGTACATTGCAACCGGCTTCTGGCTTATATGACTTTCTGACCAGACTGTGCGGAGCATGTGGAATACCCTGGCTGCTTTTCTGAGTCTGCTAGTGATGTCCAGGGGAGTTTCACCTTTGTTAGAGATTTTACTGGCCAAGTAGGTAAATGGTTCAACCTACTCGATTGTTCTTGGTTTAAATATAGTTGTGTTCAAAATAATAGCAGTGCATTTAAAAGCACGAGTAAAGCTCGGAATCCTTAAATTGTTTTTATTTCCATGCATTGGGTACACTGCACATTATATTCTAAATCAAAACATGAAGAAAAATGTATAATTTTTTTATTTACTTAACAGGAAATGAAGAAAAAAGAATGTTGGGCTGTTCAAAAAAAAAGCAGTGTCTGCATTTTTCTTTATAAACTCAAATATTCACTTTATGAACTGAAAAATCTTCAGGAATTAGCATTCCTGTGACTCACTGAACTAATATTCAGTTGTATAACCACTGTTTTTGAAAACTGCTTCACAGCTGCGTTGCATGAAGCCAACCTACTTCTGGCACTTGTGAACAGGTATTCCACTCCATAACTTTAATTTTGTTTGTCTGGAACCAAGATGCTGCTTGCTTACTGGTGTGTTTGGGGTCGTTGTCTTGTTGAAACACCCATTTCAAGGGCATTTCCTCTTCAGCATAAGGCAACATGACCTCTTCAAGGATTGGGATATATGCAAACTGATCCATGATCCCTGGTATGCAGTAAATAGGCCCGACACCATAGTCAGAGAAACATTTGAATATCATGATGCTTGCACCACCATGCTTTACTGTCTTCAGAGCATACTGTGGCTTAAATTCAGTGCTTGGGGGTTATCTGACCAATCTTACTTTCATCAGTCCACAAAATGTTTCTACATTTCTCTACAGGTCAGTCGATGTGTTCTTTGGCAAACTGTAACCTCTTAGCACATGCCTTTTTTTTTTCCACGTGGGACTTTATGGGGGCTTCTTGCTGACAGATTAGCTTCACACAGGTGTCTTCTAATTGTCACAGGACTCACAGGTAACATCAGACTGTTTCTGATTACTCTGGAGCTGATCATTGGCTGAGTCTTTCCCATCCTGGCTATTCTTAATCCGTTTGAATGGTAGTCTTCCGTTGTCGTCCATTTCTCTCTGCCTTTGCTTTCCATTTTAGAGCACTGGAGATCATTTTAGCCGAGCAGCCTATGGTTTTCTGCACTTCTTTATATGTTTTCTTCTTTTCAATCAACTTTTTAAAGAACACTTTTCTTTTGAACAATGTCTGGAATGCTTCATCCTTAAATAAGGGCCACCTGATTGACACCTGTTTTTTCACAGAATGAATTACCTCACTGATTGGACTCTATCCTGCTATTATTTTGAACACACCCCTTTCAATTAATTATTCAATTACACAGACTCAGGAGTATGCACATCATGAATGTTGGGTCTGTTGGTTTTCTATGACTCTACTACACCTACTGGTAAATTGTTTGCCATGTAGTAATATGATTTCTACCAAAAAGATTGATTGATCTGGTTAGATATGTTGGACTGCTATTATTTTGAACACAAAGATGTAGAGCAGTGAAAGACAAGTTATCGTCTTTCACTGCCATGACATTTGTCTTTTCTGAGCTAACATGGAGACTCACTTTCAGAGCTTCGCTGCTAGTTTGTTGGTCATCAACTGAAGGATTTCACATGATTCACTTAGGTCGCTTCGGTCGCTTCGGGTGTCAGTGCCAGTATTTGAACCATTCAGCGGTTTTTCCACCCCGAACGCACTCGGTGCTTGGCCAAAAAACGGGTTCAACTCGGACCCCACAAGCTAGCTGGTCTCGAACCAAGAATGCGTGATGAAAGCGGCAGACTCTGCCATCTCAACATAAAGATTTCCATACCATATTACATGTGTATTACATGAGAAAAGTGAAGCGGTTTTCACGGCTGTGAATTAAGTTGGGCTCTAAGGCTGAACTTGCTGCTTTGTATCAGTTTATATCACAGATAAAAAGACACAAAGTGCGTACTTGTCGTCTTGCTCCTATTTTCTGTCTGTGTTTCCCTCTGTGCTGCACACAGATGCTGCAGTAGTCTGGTTTGGACCTTAAAATGTGTTCATATGTGTGGCATAAACATTACATAGCATAAACGTGGACATGAACGTGGCATGAAGCACACAGCAGGGAGAAACAGACAAATAACTGACGTAAGACTGACGACGCGACAAGGAACAGAGCAAACCCAGGGACTTAAATACATACAGGAGGTAATGGTGGGTAACAAGAAACAGCTGGGGAACACTGGGCACAGGTGAACAGAATCTAACTACTTAAACAGGGGAAGCGAAACTAGACATGACACACAGGGAGTACTAGACTATCAAACTAAAACAGGAAGTAAACAAAGACACAAATGTAGACTAGCACAACATAAGGAAACAACAGACAAAGAGGCCAGTAACTAATAAACGCTGAGCACTGAGACGTGGAAAGACAAGAAAGGATACCAAACCCCGACTAAACTCAAAACCATAACCAACTGTGTGTCAATGTAGTAACAGTTGATATGCTTATGCTATTTAGAAATGTATCCACATTGGAGTCTTTAGAAGATTCAGGTATAAAATTTAAAACATTATGATTTAAAGGTGGCATTAATTGTAAAGGGACATGCTAAATCATTCAATTGATCATGGATCTGGATCTGTCAAATTGCTGCTTCACTGTTGAGCTGAAGAACCATCAGTGGACTTGCTTTGTCATTGCATTCATGGATTGTCCCTTTGATCTCAATATAATTTGTTCCGCCATCTCTGTGAAAGAGAGTTTGAATTGGGTTTAGATAACTTTCTGTTGTTACAGCACTGTAGTAGGATTTATCACAAATTGCCTGTCAACTTCAAATATATTTTGTATTAGTTATAACTGTTAGTGTCTTTCCACATAGTCCATGTTATTAAGAAGAGTATCAGATAATTTTTCCTCTTAGAACAGCCTTTAGGGTTTTCCAAAGGAATGATGAGTTAGTCTCATCCAAGTTGCTGAAAGATAATAATTCTTCAGTTGTTTGTATTATTGAAGTGCAGAAGGTATAATTATGTTACTTGACCTCAGATTCAAATCTGAGGTCAAGCAAGAAAGGGGAATGGTGTGATAAGACTATCACTGAATGTTAAGAAGAGTTTATAAATGGCAGTAAGGCTCTATCAATGCAGAACAATCTATCCTAGAGTAGATGTGATGTACTCATGAGAAAATTAAGCAAGCCTTGCTATCTGGATCCAAAAATTTCCAAAACTTCCATAGTCCTCTATAAATAATTTTAGCGTCATGGCCATTTTTGAATGAATGTTATCCCCTGGGGTTTAAGTGATCCAGCTAGGTTTCCATAACACAGTTTAGATCTCCTTCAAAGCTTAAATGATGTGTATTCATATTTGGAAAGAGGACAAGACTGAAATCATAAATCATTATCCAAGCTGGGGGCATACACACAGACTAGTATAACTGGTATGTGAAAGATTCTGTCTGAGACAATGATGAAATGCCCATTGTAATCAGGTATTATTTTTTTCTGGTAAAAACTGAAACTTGGAAATCAAAGCAGTGCTCTGCCTTTAAGTTAAATAGGGAATTAAATACTAAATACACACCCATGGCCACCTAAGTCTTACATGACCTTTTACACTATATTACCAAAAGTATTCACTCACCGCTCCAAATCATTGAATTCCCATAAACACACTCCT
Source organism: Archocentrus centrarchus (assembly GCF_007364275.1). NCBI lineage: Eukaryota > Metazoa > Chordata > Actinopteri > Cichliformes > Cichlidae > Archocentrus > Archocentrus centrarchus. The sequence goes on from NC_044366.1 coordinate 31,152,253, forward strand.
AAACCTTGTGGAAAGCTTTCCCAGAAGACTTGAAGCTTTCATGCACATATGAACTTGAAAAAAATTATGCGGAAGGTTAGGCCAGTTTGCCAAAATTTCATTGCAGCAACTCAAAATGGTACTCAGTAGTTTGTATGGGGCATGCTCCTAATCAGATGATGGATTGGGGGATCTCCTCCCAGATCTGGACCAGGGCCTCGCTGAGCTTCTGGACAGTCTGGCGGCATCGAATGGCCCTAAACATAATGTCCCAGAGGTGTTCTATTGGATTTAGGCCAGGCGAGTGTGTGGGCCAGTCAATGTATCGATTCCTTCATCCTCCAGGAACTGCCTGCACACTCTCACCACATGAGGCTGGGCATTGTCGTGCCCAGGAGGACCCCAGGACCCACTACACCAGAGTAGGGTTTGACAATGGGTCTAAGGACTTCATCCTGATACCTAATGGCAGTCAGGGTGCTGTTGCATAGCCTGTACAGGTCTGTGCATCCCTCTGTGGATATGCTTATCCATACCATTACTGACCCCTCAACAAACTGGCCATGCTGAACGATGTTACAGGCAGCATAATGTTCTCAATGATTTCTCCAGACCCTTTCACGTTTGTCACATGTGCTCAGGGTGAACCTGCTCTCATCTGTAAAAAGCATAGGGCCCCAGTCATGGACTTGCCAATTCTGGCATTCTATGACAAATGCCAATCAGGCTTCATGGTACCAGGCAGTGAGCATAGGACCCACTAGAGGATGTCGGGCCCTCAGACCACCTTCATGAAGTCTATTTCTGATTGTTTGGTCAGATACATTCACAGCAGTGGCTGCTGGAGGTCATTTTGTAGCTCTGGCAGCACACATCCTGTTCCTTCTTGCACAAAGGAGCAGATATTGGTCCTGCTGGTGGGTTAAGGACCTTCTACAGTCCCGTCCAGCTCAGTAACTGTTTGTCTCCTCTAGTTCTTGAGACTGTGCTGGCACATACCTGTGCAACCTCTATAGGGTACAGGTATCACCTCATGCTACCAGTAGTGACACTGACCTTAGCCAAATGCAAAAGCTGTGAAAAAAACAGTCAGAAAAGATGAGGAAGGAAAAAATGTCATTGGCCTCCACCTGTAAAACCATTCCTGGTTTGGGTTGTTTTCCCCTCTAGTGCATGACAGGTCGCGTGATTTGTTTGTGAAGGAAGACACCTGAAACACTTTAATTAAAAAATGATAACATTTAATCTATTAAAGAATCAGAAGAAATCACATGTACATATGGGCAAATCTTGTTGAGGGAGAGACAGGCCTTCTCAGCAGCTGCCTGTGGCTCCCTCCCCAGAAGAGCACTGCTCTAAGCTAAACACAACAATTTTATACTGCCACTATCTACATGTAAACAGAGTCTGGGTGCTATGTGTTGGCCTTCGTCATTTGGTCATGTCCAAGCTGGTTTTTCATGACCCAGCTTCCTCTCAGCAGCAATAAAGCATAAAGCACATCTTCTCCCCTGATGTTTTAATTAGTCATACAGAGCAATCTTGTCCAGATTAATAACAGAACATGGCGATGTTTTAATTGTACATACTGTGGCTGAACCTCCAAGCTAAGATGCACTGAGACTGAGAAGTTAGTCTGGCACTTTCTATCTGTTGCTCTCTGTCTAATGTATTATTTAATTGTTTATTATTTCGTTGGTCCACTGTTTATTAATTAATTCCCTGGAGTTTACTTTTAAACATTTGTCCATTTGTCATTTTATTCTTTGGGTAAAAAATAAAACCCCAACATGCACCTTTTGTCAATTTCATTAACACCAGAGCAGCTTAAGCTGATTAACATCCCTCTCTGCTACTTAGCTGACCAGATCAATGTCCCAGAAGTTTAAGTGACTTGATGCTGAACTCTGATTAAAAAGTGTTGCTTTCATTTTTTGAACAGTGTATATATTATATACACTGTATATATATATACACACATATTTTAGATATGAAACCAGCTGCAGTGTGTGACCAGCCCCCCCATCTCTGAAATAAGAGGTGGCCTGAAACTCTGTATGGGAAATGTAACATTAGATGCCACTCAAAACATTCAGTTAGATAAAGCCAGATAATCCTGCACCATTTACTGTCATTCTGTCCTCCAGAGACAAAACAAATGTAACATTAGACACAGAAATAGTTATCCATATCTGCTTGCCTCATTTCAGCATCCTCACTAACTGGCATTGCTAATAGAGTTCTCCCTGATGTTTGTAAAATGCTTCTGCTGCAGCAGAGGTGTCAAAGTGATCATTGCTACCATTGACGGTGATGCAGAGATGGGCAGGATGGTGTAGGGCAGGGGTATTCAAATAAAATTTAAAGAGATCCAGTCATACAAAATTGGGATTTTACAATATAGTTTAGTTTTCGTTAGTTTTAGTTTTTTTATACTTTGTCAGGTGAAAGAGTGACTATTGTGTAATAGAAACTCGACAGAAGATATTCTTTTAAAAATTGCATTCAACAACCAACTGTTCACCAAATAGCAGCATTACGTGTTTAACGTGTAATATTAAAGACACACATCAACATGAACAGGGAGAAAAATCAAGAAAAACATGAACTCCAAAACTCAAACTCTACAATAAAATTCAGCGTCAGTGCAGTACACGTGCTGTAAAACATCAGAACACAGCGATTGTTTGACAAAAACAAACTGAACTCTTTGAAGGAATCAAAGCTCAAATCCAGCTGCATCCTGATGTTCTCACCACCTGAAGCTGCTTCTGTTTTGGAGCTACTCAGAGAGCTAGCTTGGTTAGATGCTCGCTAATTAGACTTGCAGGGTCTTTGCGGCCTCTGTGCACAACCTACGGAAGTGTCCGTCCTTGTGTCGGATTTATGCTTGTGTAGCTGGATTATGTGTGTTAATTACCTTGTGGTCCGTGTTGGTGTTTTTTGGTCCTCGCTCTTTGTGGTCAGTGTTTTGGCTGCAAACATATTTGTCCCTGTTTTTTCACTTTCTTCATTCCCTCACGTCTATTCCGATGGTTTCAGCAGTCTCCCTCCAGGAAATTGCTGACATGTGTGAGTCCTTATATTGATGATTTGATTATTATTCCTGATTGTTATTCTCTGATTGGTAAATTCAAACACTGCGGTGAAAAGTAGCCAGAAACACTCAAGGACTGAACAGGCTAATCACAGCATTGTGGGCTGCGTGGACCCAACGAGAAACCCCGTTAAGGGATTCTGCTACTTTCTCGGCAGACTGCTGCCAGCGTGGTGAGCACACATGCACACAGTTGCCCGATGGAGCTCCCAGCTTTAACTGCTAGAGCGGAAAGAAATGATTTCATATCAATCCACAAGGGTTTTAAAACAACGAAAACGAAGGTCATTTTTATCTATAATTTCAGTTGGTTCTGTAAAACACACAATACAGTTTTAGTTAGTTATTGTTTTTTCCCTTTTAATTATAGTCTTTATTTAGTTCAGTTAACAAAAATGTTTTTTCAATTTCAGTTTTCGCTATTTCGTTCATTTTCGTTAACTATAATAACCCTGTTTGTTACAAAGTTTACGGCTGGCAGGAACCAGCTTGGTGGTATCACGTGGTATGGCCAAACTCACATGCAATTGGTCAGTGGGTTTCCTTGGACGCTTCACCACTACCATAACTACCACTGTGAAAGCTGCGCCGGTAAACCAGAAAGTGCTCAACAAGATTTCTGTTTTGGTATTAGGTTCGGGTCCGCATGGAACATCATTTCGGTCTGTATCCAGACCGAGGTCCCTCTGTTAGTGACCTCTGGTGTAGGGCAAATGTTATTATTATGGACAGCCACATAATAAAATGACACATCATACATGATCACAAGCAAAGAAAAACAAGAACTGTCCTTGCATATTAGAAAATTATTACAACAGTCTTTTCTTACAGAGTGGTAATGGCAGAAAGAAAACGAGCCAATTACACTCATTTATTTATTTAAGTTGTCACTTGCTTATCACCTTCGTCAAGATGTGTGAAGATGAGGAGTTAGAATATAATATAGAGCAGCTTTTAACAGCTACTTTCCTTCATGCCAAATTTTATAAAATTCAAGTGCAATTTCAGCATGTCAGGCTTCAGCATGCTTAGGCTGTGCTCACTTTAATCAGTTCCCTTGATAATTGCAGGACCTTAATGTCATGTATTTGAGGACAGCAACAATACAGAAATGAGAACGTTAGAGATGGCACATTGCTGTATACCATCCATCTATCCATCCATCCATCCATTTTCTTCCACTTATCCGGGGCTGGGTTGCGGGGGCAGCAGCCTAAGCAGAGAAGCCCAGGCTTCCTTCTCCCGAGCCACCTCCACCAGCTCATCCGGGGGGACTCCAAAGTGTTCCCAGGCCAGCAGAGAGATATAATCTCTCCAGCATGTCCTGGGTCTGCCCAACGGCCTCCTCCCGGTTGGACATGCCCAGAACACCTCAACCAAGAGACGCCCAGGAAACATCCCAGTCAGATGCCTAAACCACTTCAACTGGCTCCTTTCGATGTGGAGAAGCAGTAGCTCTACTCTGAGCCCCTCCCGAATGGTTGCACTCCTCACCCTGATCTCTAACGGAGAGGCCAGCCACCCTTCGGAGGAAGCTCATTTCTGCCACTTGTATTCGCGATCTCATTCTTTTGGTCACTACCCAAAGCTCATGACCGTAGGTGATGGTAGGGACGTAGATTGACTGGTAAATCGACAGCTTCACTTTCACACTCAGCTCCTTCTTTACCACGACAGACCAGTGCAGCATCCGCATCACTGCAGATGCAGCCAAATCCGTCTGTCAATCTCCCTCTCCCTCCCCCGTCACTGATGAATAAGACCCTGAGATACTTAAACTCCTCCGCCTGGGGCAGCAACTGGTCCCTGGGGTGGAGTGGGCACTCCACCACTGAAATTCTGTCCATACAAATTATGAATAGAATTGGTGACAAAGGGCAGCCCTGGCAAAGTCCAATATCCACAGGAAACAAGCCCGACTTATTGCCGTCTATATGGACTAAGCTCTCGCTGTGGTTGTATGTGGACTGAACGGCCCGCAACAGTGGGCCAGACACCCCATACTCCCGCAGCAAACTCCCACAGGATACCCCAAGGGACACAGTCAAATGCCTTCTCCAAGTCCACAAAACACAGACTGGATGGGCAAACTTCCACGCACACTCGAATATCCTCAAGAGGATGAAGAGCTGGTCCAGCATTTCGCAACCAGGACAAAAACCACATTGTTCGTCTTGAATTTGAGGTTCGACTAATGGATGTACCCTGCTTTCCAGCACCCTGGCATAGACCTTACTGGGGAGGCTGAGGAGTGTGAACCCCCGATAGCTGCAGCACACCCTCTGGTCTCCCTTCTTTGAGATGGGGACCACCACCCTGGTCTGCCAATCCAGTGGCACTGCCCCAGTTCTCCATGTGATGTTGCAGAGGCATGTTAACCAAGACAGCCCTACAACATCCAGAGCCTTCAGGAACTCAGGGCGAATCTCATCCACCCCAGGGGTCCTGCCACCAAGGAGTGTTTTAACCACCTCCGTGACCTCATCCCGAGTGATGGGCAAGATGTTTCCCTCATCCCCAGACTCTGCATCACAATAGCCAGTCTCAATAGCCAGGGAACGGTCCGCCAGGGTTTCCACCCTTGGCCACCGCCTGACTGCCCGCTGTAAACGACCTAACCGTACATTAAGTTTTAAAAATGTGCTCACTTTTTAAACATATACAACAAGAAAAGTAGGTCTAGTGGCCAAGGTTGTTAAGCATTATGCTTTGTAAAGATAATAAGCAGCTCCACTGGCAGTCAGTATTTTCCTTTGTGTTGCCTTACATAACAAACTGTACTGTACAGTGGATGCTATGCTAATGTTGCTGCATCTGCTGTCTGTGTACGTATATGTAATTTATGTGGCTGCAGTATTCAAATGTCATTTTAAATGTTACTTTTTCCTCTAACAACATGCTTTATGGATAACTTTGTTGCATCTGTTAGCTGTGTGTGAATTCATGACTGTCCTGCTCGCTTCTGTGAGGCAGTTAATGTCATTCTTGATGCCTGTAACATTACCTTTGATGATGTATGAGGCTTGTACAATTGAATAATGATGAATTATAATGGCCTACTTCAGTTACCAAATGTGATTTAGATCCTGATTTTCTCTATGCCCACCCTCATTGTCAGATCTGTCTTTGTTACTGGGGCAGAGCTCCAGATTAGCTCTTGAACTTGGCCCCCGCGTGCTCAGGGATGTGGCTTGGGATGAAGATAAACTTCACAGTTTCTGTTTCATTACAAAGATGGTGACAACCTTGTTTTAATATTTCAGATTGTTTGCTGGGTTGTGTGACACTAACATGAATGTTAACTCTGTGAACATTAGCTTGTTAGCTGAGAGGACATGGATCTGCTGCTTGACATTTTTAGTTGTAGCACCTGGACGGCAATGGTAGGTTTACTAAGACAGATATCTGCAGTGGATGCATACATTGAGAATAAATGAAATCAGCCTAGGAAGTGACATATGCATGAGCTGCTTCTAAGGGAGTGACAGTGTCCTACACGGTGGTTTCCTGCTGTCCCATGAAAAATTAAGCTTTCTGCATATTTTTCTTATCATGTCCCTCTAGTACAACGTACATGCAACCTACATGAGGTAGAAGGGCTCCATTCAATGAGCAGAGGAACAGTGGAGGGGTCTTATAAGATCTGGTGTCAACAGGGTCATCAAACAGGTGACTTATCAGGTAGAACTGTACATTATATAAAGTAACAGGTGTGGCTGAGATGAGTTCCAAAGCCATGAACTACTTCAATTCAATTCAATTTTATTTATATAGCACCAAATCACAACAAACAGTCACGTCAAGGCGCTTTGTATTGTAAGGTAAAGACACTACAATAACTAGAGCAGAATAGTTTTGTCCAAAAGGATCCAGTTAGATGCTAAAGTGAGAACTGAAGCCGTAGATCTGCTGTGAGTGTTTGAGTTGGGACTGACCCTGTTGGAATGCCATCGTATGGCTTCATAGCACCTACAGAAGCAGTGAGGATTCCTCAGTCCTCAGAAGAAGGTTCTCCTTACTAGGACAATTGCTATTGTCATTACATAATAAATACAGATACTGGGACGACCAGATTCATGCAGGAGCTGTTTGTTGCTATGGAACTACACCCACCGCTCATGTCACTGTACAGATAAAAGCATGCGTCTACCATGACAGGAAGCTCATGCTCGTGACAGCGTGACGGGATGTAAACATTAGAAAGAAAATAGCTCCAACATAAAAATGCTCACAGCAAGGTTTAAACAGGATTTTTAAAAAATATATTTCTAAATGTTTTTTGTCAATATGTGAAAGTTGAGTAAATCACTTTAATACTAGGCAGGAAATGTAACATTAAATGGGAGCCAACACTTGTGTTTTCAGCTGTTAGTTTACTCATTGCTGACTATACATCCAGTTGTACCTCAAAAAGAACACTTTATGTTTACTGAACACCGCTGCTTGCTGGTATTGTTTTATGCATATGCATAGAAGAGTCTTTGAGGTGCTAAGCTCTGTGTTTTGCAATGCTTATACTTGAGATGTACAAGTCTATGGGCTGCGACTGAGCCTTACTATAAATATGCTGTAAAACCTAAACCACGAGCTAAAGGAAGCCGTAAAGATAAGATAAGATAGTGTTTATTTGTCACATGCACATTTATACACAGTACAATGCACAGTGAAATGTATTTTGTACCTGCAACCTAATAAACACACACATATAAATAAGAAGAATAAAAAAAAAAAAAAAAAGTAATTCACACTATACACTATACTCTATATACTATACACTATACACACTTTTTAAATTATAATATTTACACTGTGCAATAATGGTCCAGTTAGGGCTCAGAGTTGAGCAGACGGATGGCTTGTGGGTAAAAAGCCCCTCAGACCTACAGCAAGTCCTATTTTAGTGACACACTAGCAATTAATCTTTGTTAATATAACAGAAAAACTAAAACACTTCTTTATTTCAAGCCCATTTCATCTGAGACAGTGAACAAAGTGACAGAAGAGGAGAGGAAGCTTCAGGAGGACTTTAATACGTGTCCTGGAAATTCCACATTTCTAGCTGACAGTCTACATCTCTCTGTTATGTCATTTCCCCGTCCACCCTTTTCGCCGGCTGAACAGCCCCTGCTTCTAGTGACCACAAGCTTTTGGTCTGCCTTTCTATCCCTTCAAAATCTTCTCTCTTTAATCAACGCCCTCACCTTTTTCAACTCATCCCTTTCTACCACTTTTCTCCACACATCCTGCCTCTGCTTCCTAAGCCCATTAGCCAGTTTGTTTTCCACAGCTGTAGGTGAGACAGATTAAGTAGAATTAGTTCCAGGCAGACTTTCATCACCTGCACTGAATCGCCTCCTCTCCTCTTGCTTTTTTTTTTTTTTTTTTTTTTATGCTGTCACATCATTTCCGCCCCTTTATCTTCATTCCCCCTGTTTCTACTGTAGGATATAGTGCTTCTTTTCCATCCTTTGCTGTCATTTTCATTTTTCGCTTTCATCGTTTCTCCCTGCTCATCGTGATGTTTGGAAAAACCTTGAAATTGCATTCTGGATCTTCCAATTTTGAGCCTTTAATTTTATTTTACCCTGTTTCCTTCTTCAACTCCATCTGTAAAGTTCCAGATATGTTCGTTATTTCTTCTTCTTTTTTTGTGGTTATTTGTAGAGGTGTTCAGATGGAGGTTAAGTTGACATTGTTGCATTTTAAGGAAAACCCAGTTTTTCTTGCATTCCTGCATGCACATACATTTATGCATACACATCCACTCTGAAAGGCATAAGTGACAGCTGACTTTTTTATGATCAGTAAAACAAGGGTGGGGAAACACTGGCTAACTGGGAACAGGTGTGGCCGACTGAACACAGGTGATATTAGTTAAGGCCAACAGGAGGAAAGGAAGTAGGAGTGTATAAAAAAACTTTCAAAGTAAAAGAGGAAGTGAAGCTGACAAGTGTCAAGAGACCGAAAATCACAAAGCAGAACTCTATTAGAACGATCAATAAAGCAAAGGCAGTGGATCAGTTTGATTTAAGATACCGTGAGAAAACAGTAAGTTATGCCAAATGCTACTGTAGCACTTGTGTCACAATCAGACAGATGTATGAGCTACTGGACCAGTTCTAGGTTCGCTGGAGCAGTGGAGCAAAGCACAGTGAAGAGACCAGAACCAGGGACCCTTAAATGGAAAGCCGGCACTTTTAATAAAACAAAAAGCATTAAACAGGAACACTTACAATTAATGTCAAATAGATCGCACTTAACTCAGAATACCAATTGAGTATGAGTAGAACCCACTTAACACAACAACAGCATGAAATATAACAGTATTCAATACAATAACTTGGATTCAGTTCAACAGTTTCAGATTAATTCAGTTCAGTTCAATAGTTCGATTCAGATTGATCCAGTTCAGTTCAATAGTTCAATTCAGATCAGAAAAGGGGAAATCCGGAATCCTGCTGCCATAAAGCAGCAAGCAGAAGCACACAAAATTGTCTCACTATATGAGCAATATCAAACCGTATTCTGTCGATCCGGTTGCTGTCAGTCTTTAAGCTCGAGTCTCATGGGTCAGGCTCGCCATCCAATATCCTGTGTGTGTGTGTGCGGGTCGTCTGCAGCCACCGCACGAAGAAAAGGGAGAGAGAGATCCAGGCCTCGTCCGACACCCAGAAAGCTCTTCCCGACAACTGAAGCACACACTAAAAACCTGGCCTGCATAACAGGCCATGCAGAAAACTTAATTTACTATATAGGAATCATTACAAGAACAGAATACACTCTTTCTGCCTCCTTGTGAGAAGAGAAAGGAAAGGAAAATGGCGGCAGCTTTTTTCCTCTCGCGGCTAACATCGTTTGCAATGAAACGCACACTTAAATCTTAACATAAGCTATACACATATTCACGTTTGGTTATGCACATTAACTCAAAACACAACGTTATCATTAAAGCGATCAGTTTTCCACTTTTACCGATTAACTTCGGGGTCTCGTTTACTCCATTTGCTCGTCTAAAACACACTTTTCTCAAATACAAAAGAAACATCATGAAACTCACCAAAACTTCTCTGGTTATTGTTCTTAGGCTCTCAATAGTCACTGATTTCCCTTTGGATCAGAAAATCTCCGTATTTCCAGGGAAAATGTTCTCGATCCACACAGCTACATCACCTCTCTGGTATCGCTAACTGTTTTTTTTTTTCCTCCAACACTACGCTCACAGGAAGAGGGGGGAAGGGCACGTTAAAGGGGCATACCCACAACTCACTTTTTGTTTGGTGAGCTTAATACTAATGTTTCAACCTTCTTTTACAAGTTATCTGCAACATAAATTATATAATTAAAACTTAATATTTAATGTAATTTAGTGTGACGATTTTCTATTGCATTACTGCAATATTTGTAACCTGGGTTACATCCTCCCCTCCTTTTCCCATGCACGTCCCTGTGCATGACATTATTACACTGTCAACACTCTAGATTGTGTAGGCTCATTCAAAGAGTCTGTAATCACTGCACTTAAACTGTGGAATAATGATTGGACTACTGTGACCAATGGGTTCCCCAGCTCGGGATAAGTCAGTCTCTGTGCAGGTACTCTGCGTCTGGTAGATCTCCTTAAATAGTCATTGTCACAGTCTCCAGTATGATCAGTTTGTCTAGTTTCATCATGGTTTGTGTCTGGAGGAGTGCTAACTCGATCTTCCTCAGATTGGCTGTGTGTTTCAGCATCTTGGCCTGGGAAAGTCCTCTCGTCAGAGTCTGTCCCAAGTGTGTCGTTCTCGACTGGATTGGTTTCTGGTGGATTTACCTCCAAAGAACTCAGTTTGTGCAAGGTGCTATCCTCTAGGCTCACATTGGGTAGGTTAGTCACAGCAGTTGCTCTTGGAGTGGTGCAATGAGGAACTACGTCTGAGGCCTGTTCAACTACAGGCACATGAGGTGGTTCAGGTGTGCTGCCAACCATAAGTGATGGACCAACCACAGGGGTATGACGGGGGTCTGCAGTTTCCACCATTATATCCCTGTAACCATAGAGGAAAGGGTAGCTATCTCCTGAATCAGATTCTCGCTCCTCTGAGTGATCTGAATTGTCAGTCCTTGAGTACTGACGAGTCTTTGGTCGCCTGGGTTTTTCCTTTACAGGGTTCTCAATTTCAGCTGAGGTAGCAGAAAGGAATCCACAAGGTAATAACAAATCACGGTGGAGAGTTCTTAATGGGCCATCTTTAGTCTCAGGCCTCACAACATAGACTGGAATGTCACCTGACTGTCTCACTACAATATACACATCTGACTCCCACTTGTCAGCCAGCTTGTTCTTGCCTCTGAGCCGAACATTTCTAACCAAAACTCTGTCACCTGCTTCCAAAGTGGATTCGACAACCTGTTTGTCAAATCTTGCTTTATTGCGATCTGCCGTTTTCCTTGCCATTTCTGTTGCTACTCTGTAGCTCTCTTCGAGGTGTGATTTCAGACTGCGTACATATTGTGAGTGTGACACAGACTGATGAGTGACTGGTAGGCCGAAGGCCAAATCAACCGGCAATCTTGGTTGCCGCCCGAACATAAGTTCATAGGGGGTGAAGCCAGTGACCTCATTTTTAGTACAGTTATAAGCATGTACTAAAGGCTTGACATATTCCCGCCAATGGCTCTTTTTCTTGTTATCAAGCGTACCCAACATATTCAACAGGGTCCTGTTGAAACGCTCAACTGGATTCCCCCTTGGATGGTATGGTGTAGTACGTATCTTTTGAATACCAGCCAACTCACAAAGTTCCTTAATCATATGCGACTCGAAGTCTGGGCCTTGATCACTATGGAGTCTTTCTGGAATACCATAATGAACAACAAAGTGCTCCCACAAACACTTGGCAACAGTCTTTGCCTTTTGGTTCGGGGTAGGTATGGCCACTGCATATTTTGTAAAGTGGTCTGTGATGACCAGAATATCTTTGGTGTTACTTGAGTCTGGCTCTAAGGTGAGAAAGTCCATGCATACAAGCTCAAGGGGGCGTGTAGCTATGATGTTCAGAAGTGGGGCAGCCTTTTCTGGTGAAACCTTGCGCCGTATGCAGCGGTCGCAAGTTTTGATTTTGCTCTCTACTTCAATGGCCATCTTAGGCCAGTAAAACCGTTTGCGAACTAGGTCTATGGTTCGCTCTACACCCATGTGTCCCATGTCATCATGCAGACTCTTTAGGACTAAGGATCTCAACTCTTCAGGCAACACTAACTGATATTGTGTTGATGCGCCCTCTTGTCGCTTTCGGTACAGTACACCATCTCTGACTATAAGTCGATTCCACTCTCTCAATAGAAGACCCAGCTCAGGGGCTTCTGTTCTGAGGGATGGTGGAGGTCTCTCCCCCGACTCCATCTGGTTGAGCACTGTTCGGATGCACACGTCATCCTGCTGTTTGCTCCTCAATTCAGATGCTGTAAAGTGAGGGATGACAGGCAAGCCACCAAGCTGCTCTTCATCCTGAAAGCTTTCTGGAATGGCTTTCGGATGGTGAGCGAGTGATAAGACTAAAGAGGTGCTAGGCACTGGCTCTTCAGGCCTATCAGCCGAGAGATGATGGACTAGATGCTTCTCACATATGGCTTTGACTGCACTTTCACTAAGATGTCTCTTTGTGAACTGCTGTATTCTTTCTAGCTCTTTCTTTGACAGCATATCATCAGGTTGGATTTCATGGGGTCGCCTGGACAGCCCATCTGCATCCTGGTTTTGCTTTCCTGCTCTGTATTGCAACTGGAAATCGAACGTTGACAGAGCTGCTAACCATCTGTAGCTTGTAGCATCAAGCTTGGCAGAGGTGAGAATATATGTTAGCGGGTTGCTATCAGTGACAACCAGGAATGGACTGCCATAAAGGTAGTCTTGGAATTTTTCAGTTACTGCCCATTTAAGGGCAAGAAACTCCAACTTGTGGGCAGGGTACCTTGTTTCACATCTAGACAAACCCCGGCTTGCGTAGGCTATAACCCGCTTCTGGCCCTGTTGCTCCTGGTAAAGAGCGGCACCAAGACCTGAAACGCTAGCGTCTGTGTGCAGAACATAAGGCAGTTTAGGGTCAGCAAACCCTAGAACAGGAGCAGTAGTTAACTTCACAATAATGGAGTCAAATGCTTCTTGGCAAGCCAGAGTCCATCTATTCCCAAAAGAGTCTTTAGGATTGTGGTATTTCCCAGCTGCTGCATGGGCACCAGAGTGTTTTCGTGAGGGTGGGTAACCTGCAGTGAGTTCATTGAGGGGTTTCACGACCTTTGAATAGTCCTTGATGAATCTGCGGTAATAACCACAGAAGCCCAAGAATGTTCTCAACTCCTTCAGATTGTTTGGTTTTGGCCAGGTTTTTAAAGCTGCAATCTTTTCAGGATCTGTCTCAATGCCTTCTTCGGAGATAATGTGGCCTAAGTATTTCACTGAGCTCTGGAAAAACTTGCATTTTTCTGGAGACAGTTTCAGGCCATACTCCTTCAGACGGGAGAGAACCCGCAGCAGTCTTTCCTCATGCTCCTCCAATGTTGAGGAGAAGACAATGAGATCATCCAGAAAAACCAATGCTTGTTTCAAGTTCAGCTCCCCCATGCAACGCTCCATGAGCCTCTGGAAAGTGCTTGGGGCATTCGTGATCCCTTGAGGCATCCTATTGAATTCAAAGAATCCTAGGGGGCAGACAAACGCAGTTTTGTTCTTGTCTGATTCTTCCATTTCTATCTGGTAAAAACCAGATTTGAGGTCCAAAACAGAGAACCATTTGGACCCAGTCAATGCTGAAAAAGATTCCTCCAAGTTAGGCAGGGCATAAGAGTCCTTTACCGTTTGGAGATTCAGCTTTCGGTAGTCTATACAGAGTCTGACATCACCATTCTTTTTCTTGACCACCACAATTGGAGAAGAGAAGGGTGATTCAGATTCTCTGATGACTTCTGCATCAAGAAGTTGCTGTAGGTGGTTACGTACAGCCTCTATATCTTGAGGGTGGATTGGCCTTGCTCTGTGTTTAAAAGGTGTCTCATCACAAAGATTTATGTGATGTTTTATTTTATTGGTGCGGCCAAAATCGAGATCGTGGTGTGAAAACACCTCTGGCATGGAATTCAATTTGTCAGTTATTCTCTCCTTCCACTCACTGGGTATGGGAGAGTTTCCAAAGTCAAAGTTCAACTTTGATTCGTGCTCAGGATTGGCAGAAAGGACTTTGCCTTGGTCAATAGACCGAACACTCTGAATGGCATGTATTTCTGCTATCACAGTCTTTGGTGAAAGAGTAATAGCATGGTCTGACTCATTTTTGAGGACCACTGGTATGCAGCATGGCAGTTTGGATGGCAGGGTTGCTAGCCCGTCAGTGACTAGTAAGCCGCCAGGTAGGGAGGTTGACCTTGGAGATTCGACCATCACCCACTTCCCAACATTTCGGATTCGGCAGCTTATTGACCCCTCCAAAACTGTTGTCTGACCAGCCTCAATGGTTTGAGGGTCCGTGCTACGCAGTTTCACTTCCGCCAGGCTACAGTCAGCCTGATGCCTTTTCCTGGCTTCCAAGGTCTTTAAGACCACTTTGTAGCCATAGGGAAGTAAATGATGGGTTTGGGAAGCAATGTTTGTGTACTGCTCATAAAAGACATCTAAGGCATTGGTGCCGATCAATGGTGATGAAAAACCTGGACGTACATCGGGTACGATCAGGGCTAGGGTTGGCACGTCAATGTCTGCACCCAATAAGCTCTTAGGAAACCGGACTGTTGTTTCAACGTACCCAAGATAAGGCACATTCTGACCATTTGCTCCCTCTACTTCTAGCAAGTCATTTAAGGGATGAATTGGTAATTTGGACAAGTTCTCCTGGTAGAACGATTTAGGGACGGTTGTGACTTGAGAACCTGTATCCAGTAGACAGCTAGATTCTTGATCTCCTATGATCACCTGTGCTGTACATTTTGCGCCAACCAATCCTTTTGGCAAAGTTACCAAATGTCTGTTGCTCTTAGAGCGCACACTAGATGAGCGTCGTCCTTTTTTGGGACATTTTACCTGTGCTTCAGTCTCCATTTGTCCCTCAATGGAAACTGCTTCTAGTTTAAAGTGTCACAATCTGTGATCCCTTTCCTAGTGTCCCATGCTAGTTGTCTTTCCTTCAGTTGCCTCCTTTTTAAAGCCACTAAAGAGGGATTTGGTTCACTTTCACATTGTGGTTTGATATGCCCATCTTCACCACACCTAAAGCAATACCAGGCTTTAGGTCGGTTTCTTGAGTTGTTTGTGACTTGGTCAGGGGCTTGGATCTTATGCAACCTTGAGCTGTCAAGCGGGGGTTTGACTGTTGTTGAGTTGGGAGCTTTTAGCTTGAGAGATTGTGTCTTTTCAGCTCTTTCACTACTTTTCTGAGTGAACCGTGTGAGCTGAGACTGCAGATCAGCAATCTGCTTCTTTATTTGCTGGATTTCAGGTGTAGAGTGGTCTACTGAAAGTGACGGAGGGTATGTTTCTAGGCTACATGGAGCAACGCCTTGGTAGTGCGAAAGCACTCTTGGCCTTGAAGCACTTAAGTGCTGTTTCATGCGGGATGCTTTGGAAGCACGCTTATCTTCTGCAGTGCGAAGCAGGAGAAGCAGTCCTGCAAAGGTGGGTGGATTTTGCTTCTTTTGCTCCAGCTGTAGTTCAGCTATTAAATGATTGTCCCAACATCCTCTTATAAACTGCTTGAGAAGTTGTCTGTCAAGGTCTCCTGCACCTACACCTCCCCTCCTGAAGGTGGTATTCAACATCACCTGTAATCGCTGGAGGTAGGTTGAGGGCTCCTCACCATGATTTTGCATGGTATTGAGGTACTTTGCAAAGAGATCATCACCATCCTCAACTGTACCATAGGCAGAGTCGAGGATTTCTAAGTACACACTGGGAGGTGATTCGAATGTCAGATGTTTCACTATGTCAATAGCAGGGGACGACAGACTTTCCAAAAGTCGCCGTGCCTTCTGAAGATCTGGTTGTCTGGTATCTTTTAAAAGAAGTTCAACATTAGACCGCCAAGTCTCGTAATCTACTTCATTGCTGGGACGAGGGCACCGCCCAGAAAAAGGCCTGAGTCTTGGGGAGTTGTGCATCATCTGTGTAGCAGCATCTTCTGTCCGCACTATATGCTCCACTATTACCTTCTGTAGTTCAGGCGGACTGACATCAGCAAAGCTTAGAGCAGTTGCCCTTTTCTCGCTAGGCACTGGTGGTGGGGACCAACTCCACCCCGGTGGCTGAATCTGCTGTTCTGGAGCACCACAAGGTTGAGAACTAACTTGCACAGCAGCCACTGGGACATGTGAGTCTGGAGTGTCAGGTAGGTCTGGTTCCATGTGCTCTGCTTGGGTGTCTGTGTTGTCAGAGTCAACAGCTTTACCGATGGAAGTGAGTTCTTCTCTTAAAACAGTGGCAAAATCTTTACCAGTCTGTTTGGCTATGTCTCTTAGCTCTGCAAGGTAAGTCTGTGTAGCTGTCTTACTGACTACTGGTGTGTATACAGCAGGTAGGGCCTCAATAAGATACAGAACGTCTGTCAGTGTCTTAGATAACACCTTGTGTGGCAACAAAGATGATAATGACTGAACAGCTGTGCCATGTACATATTCCACGATGACCTGCTTACCTCGATCTGTACCTGGGGTGTTTACTGGTATTATTCTTTGTATGGAACCATACTGCTTGAGGAAATCAAACAGTTCTTCATCAGCTTCTGTACCAGACAACCCACTGACCATCACTGAATTGGGAATTTTCACATTACTCTGCTGCACGACTTCCATGTTTTACTCACTTTGAAGGTCTCTGATCTCTAGCACTGTACTCGCTGAACCGCTCCTGGCTGGCTCGCCACTTTATATGTAGCACTTGTGTCACAATCAGACAGATGTATGAGCTACTGGACCAGTTCTAGGTTCGCTGGAGCAGTGGAGCAAAGCACAGTGAAGAGACCAGAACCAGGGACCCTTAAATGGAAAGCCGGCACTTTTAATAAAACAAAAAGCATTAAACAGGAACACTTACAATTAATGTCAAATAGATCGCACTTAACTCAGAATACCAATTGAGTATGAGTAGAACCCACTTAACACAACAACAGCATGAAATATAACAGTATTCAATACAATAACTTGGATTCAGTTCAACAGTTTCAGATTAATTCAGTTCAGTTCAATAGTTCGATTCAGATTGATCCAGTTCAGTTCAATAGTTCAATTCAGATCAGAAAAGGGGAAATCCGGAATCCTGCTGCCATAAAGCAGCAAGCAGAAGCACACAAAATTGTCTCACTATATGAGCAATATCAAACCGTATTCTGTCGATCCGGTTGCTGTCAGTCTTTAAGCTCGAGTCTCATGGGTCAGGCTCGCCATCCAATATCCTGTGTGTGTGTGTGCGGGTCGTCTGCAGCCACCGCACGAAGAAAAGGGAGAGAGAGATCCAGGCCTCGTCCGACACCCAGAAAGCTCTTCCCGACAACTGAAGCACACACTAAAAACCTGGCCTGCATAACAGGCCATGCAGAAAACTTAATTTACTATATAGGAATCATTACAAGAACAGAATACACTCTTTCTGCCTCCTTGTGAGAAGAGAAAGGAAAGGAAAATGGCGGCAGCTTTTTTCCTCTCGCGGCTAACATCGTTTGCAATGAAACGCACACTTAAATCTTAACATAAGCTATACACATATTCACGTTTGGTTATGCACATTAACTCAAAACACAACGTTATCATTAAAGCGATCAGTTTTCCACTTTTACCGATTAACTTCGGGGTCTCGTTTACTCCATTTGCTCGTCTAAAACACACTTTTCTCAAATACAAAAGAAACATCATGAAACTCACCAAAACTTCTCTGGTTATTGTTCTTAGGCTCTCAATAGTCACTGATTTCCCTTTGGATCAGAAAATCTCCGTATTTCCAGGGAAAATGTTCTCGATCCACACAGCTACATCACCTCTCTGGTATCGCTAACTGTTTTTTTTTTTCCTCCAACACTACGCTCACAGGAAGAGGGGGGAAGGGCACGTTAAAGGGGCATACCCACAACTCACTTTTTGTTTGGTGAGCTTAATACTAATGTTTCAACCTTCTTTTACAAGTTATCTGCAACATAAATTATATAATTAAAACTTAATATTTAATGTAATTTAGTGTGACGATTTTCTATTGCATTACTGCAATATTTGTAACCTGGGTTACACTACCGCTAAATAGTATGCAAAAACCTGTCTGTCATCACTATGATGTCGTTAAGTGCATGTTTCATTTAAATGTAAATATTTTGCAGTCACATAAAAAGCAAACTTCTAAAATGTCAGCTTTTTTGAAGCCTAAAGGTGAAGTCAAAAACTATATTCATCCAATGTTCCTCCCTACGGTGAGGAGCATGCGCACACTGCAGTGCGCCTCAGTGTGTATGTTTGTGTCACTGCTATTAGTAGTGTGCTTTGTGTGTCAACGCCTCTCATCCTGAGTACTGACTGCTGCGCCTCCCTCCCCTGGCTTGCCCTCTCAAATACCACCTGTCAGTCAAACTCTATATTAGACAGTGCCCTTCAGGTGGCTCAGCAGGTGCCTTTGAACACGTGTGCATGTTTTTGTAAACATGCGACGGTGAGAAGGAAGTAGTTAACCTCTTCTCTGGTCTTCTCAGAGGACGAATGCAGACTCAGACGGTTTTGGCAATAACCCTGCAGCAACACAAACGGGGAGACGACGCCGGCACTGATGAGGTCGGCAGGTTCTTGTGCTTCACGGAAATGTCAACAGGGCCACGTCAATTCTCGTTTGCTTGGAGCGTCACTTGGAGGTGAGTTTGACTTTAGGTGTTATTCGGAAGCACGACTCAGAAATAAAGTGACTTAAAAAGAAGCTTCCTCAGTAAATGTGGATATAGAGCAGAAAGACTGTCACATTAGATCTGATGAAAAGGTAAGGAAGGATCCACTATTGGTGACTCAGGGTAAATGGGGGGAAAACGGCTGGAATAATACAACACGGCTGTGCAAACATTGTAAAGCATAAGAATGATACTGACTTATTCAAACCTATTGTTTTTCCCATTAATGTTGCTTCGTGTGGCTAAGCTGGAGCAAGTTAGATTTGCAACATAAAGATGTGATTGAAGTGCAGACTCTCACTTTTATTTCAAGGGATTTTATACAAATTTTCTATTAACTTTTTAGGAGTTTCAGCCCTTATTATACACAGTTCCCCATTTGCTCAAAATTAGTTGGATAAATGACTAACATGCAGTTTTATGGGCAGATGAGGCCCATTTCCTTGTTATTTCATGAGAAATGAAGCAGATATAACATCTGGATTTGATTCAAAATGTTGAATTTATATTTTAAACATTTTCAATGTAATTTCAGGGTCTACAATCAAGATATTCACCTCTTGCAGAGGGTTTATAACAAGGTGCAAGTGCTGATGATCCGAGGCAACTCCGCACATCAATTTGCCAAACATGGTGGAGGCAATGTCAGGCCATGGACATCTAAGGTCACCAGTGTTTATTAATGATTGCTGATAGAAATAGCAAGATAAATTGTGAGTGTACAAGGCTATACTCTCTGCTCACATTCAGCCAAATGTTGCAAAACTGATCAGAGTGCTTCATGGTGCAAATGGATAATGACCCAAAGCGTATTACAAAAGCAACCCAAGAGTTTCTCAAGGCAAAGAAACAGGATATTTCTCAATGGCCAACAGTCATCTGATCTCAACCCAACAGAGCATGCTTTTCAGTTATTAAATACAAAATTGAAGGCAGAAAGACTCACAAACAGGCAACAACTGAAGTAAAAAAAAACTGACAAAGTAATTCCTAAATTCTGTGATTCCTAAACAGCTCACACAAAATTTGTGTAAAAATGCTTGAATTAAAACTGAAAGCATGCACTTCAACTACATCTTGAATGTTTGATTTAAATCCCAGTATGGTGGTGTACAAATGCAAGACTACAAAACTGCCTAACTGTATATAAAAGGTGAATGCAGCCTTCAGGTCTGAAAAGTAAAGCCAGTAAGTGCCATAAAACTGGGTTCTTTCTAATGGCCAGCAGGGGGCACCTATCCTGGTAACAAAAATAACTGTAAGGAAGTTTATAAGATTCATGAAGTCGTTAAATACATCCCAGAGAGATTTATGGTCTCAGTGTCTAGTTTAATGTATCATATTAAGATTTCATATTAAGTGTGACTGTATTATTCTGTTGTTTTGCTTATTTATTAATTAAAGATTTGTTTTATTAAATAAACTAAATTTCATTGTTGTGGAAATGAAAATAAATTATGTGAATCTGAAGAGTAAAATAAACAATAGCACAAATAAAACAATGCACCCTGCCTCTCATCTTGTGGCAGCTGGGGTAGCCTCCAGCTGCACTGTGACCCTGAATAGGATAAGCGGAAGAAAATGGATGGATGGATGGACGGATGGATGGACGGATGGATGCATGGATAGACGGATGGATGCATGGATGGATGCATGGATGGATGCATGGATGGATGGATGGATGGATGCATGCATGGATGGATGCATGGATGGATGGATGGATGGATGCATGGATGGATGGATGGATGGATGCATGCATGGATGGATGGATGGATGGATGGAGGGATGCATGGATGGATGCATGGATGGAAACCTACCATGATAGCTCCACTTGTGTTTTTGTCTATTTTGTGTCTATCCGGTGGAACTGAGCGCTGTCATTATTGGTTGCCCAAACAAACATCATTCCCACATTCTTTTGGTCTTTGAGCTTGATAGAAACCTTTCAGCTGAGAAGAGCAATACAGATTTATCCCATATTGATATATCATCCACATCAATAAAAACTGTTCAGGCTGGTTGGCATTTTAAACTACATTCAGATTAAGCTTAAATCTGCAGCAGCAGCTTTTGGTCTGGCTTGATTTTATTGACAGCTTTACGTTTACATTGAGTGCGCAATTTCAGCAAATATATTCTGTTTCTGCTGCTATCTTTTTGTTTACTGCACTGAAAATTAAACAAACACTGCATACGTTAAATCTGACACCACTCAACTGGACTTAGTGTCCATCTGTAGCTCAGCTGCTGCTGGGGGAACCCATCTGTGTTCCAGTTACAGGAGAGTCCGGTCACACAAACACAGGCTATTAACCGCAGCCTGCAGGGTGTACTGTACTGCAGAACGACAAGCACGAAGGTCCAGGTTTATTTCCCCGATGCTGAGCCAGGAAGGGATAAGGGAAGAAACACAGAGGGGAGGGGGGGGGGGGGCATGAGGGAAAGAAGAGGAAAATAAATGAGTAAAATTATGAAGAAGAGCACCCAGTAAACAAACTTATGATTGATGGTAAATCGTGACAAAGATAATGAGATGGAGGGAGTCGTTCTGTGTTCTATGAGACAGAGGAGTTGCTTGTGCGAGTGGGCATGTTCACTCCTTTAGTTTGTGAGGTCTAATTAGAGTTTTAGAACAAGGATATTTTGGAGGACATTTGCCTGTTTCTCCCTTCTTCAACCCATAAATCTCTTCAGTCATTTTCAAACTCTTACTATTACATTTAGTGCCGTTAACGTGACCGTGCAGATGATGATGTTGTATTTACTGTAAAACTGAGAGTTTGCTAAGATAGTTTAGGTCAAAATATTTATCTTGTTTCAGAGCTTTTTGTTTGTTTTGTTTTGTATAGCTATGGTGTGTATGGTGTGTGAATACAGCAGCACCAACAAAAAAAAGTACAGCTACATAGATGCTGGAGTCCTGCTACCACCACCATTCCTGCAGAATGAATGCATGACAGTGATGAGAAGGAAGAAATGATGTGTGCAGGTGAGACCACACAGTATTTTAACCATCTCTGTGGTATCACCTGCACAGACTGCTAGGCTGCAGCATGTGAAAAATGAACTCACTTTACAGTATTTTGTATTAAACTGCCCTTCATGCTTAATTAGTCAGTGATTAAAGTTGCCAGAATGCTGTTCTGGATTGTTCTGGCCCGCTTTAAGACCTGATGGAGTCTCTCTCTCATTATGGGGAATACAGAAGGATCAGTACCCAACGAGAAGATGTCAACACCATGTCAGAAGTGAAAAAGGTGGATCAGTGCATCCCCATTTAAAGACATGCATTTTGCATAGCTTAACATACAGATGTGTAAACAAAAACATTTTTGTTTCAACCTAAGGTCCATTCAATCTGTGGAACATGCAAATCATCAAAATTTCAAAAATATTAAAAGATAAATAATCAACAGGTAAAGTGA
The DNA here is from genome assembly GCF_007364275.1 of Archocentrus centrarchus. Lineage (NCBI taxonomy): Eukaryota > Metazoa > Chordata > Actinopteri > Cichliformes > Cichlidae > Archocentrus > Archocentrus centrarchus. The sequence continues at coordinate 31,174,629 of NC_044366.1, forward strand.
CTGCTGACTGCTAACAGGTGATTCCCCAGTTCAAGCTTGCATAGAGTGAGTTTTAAAACCCATTTTTGTTGGTAACATTGGTAACTTTTTTTGTTTTGTTTTTTGCATTCGCCAACTGACTACAAGCACTTGAGGCCACCGACTGGTCGGCCAGAGATTGAGGGTGCAACACCCTCAATCTCTGGGCGACAGCTTTTGATCATAAGGTGACTGCACAAGGGCACCTGGTAGGAGGACTGCAGTCCCTCTCGGACAAAGGTCTGCAAATAATTGCTGTCTAATTTATCAATGCTAAGAAATTGCCAACATGTTAGAATCAGTCTGAATCAGTCACACCTTGTCTGTGGAGCTTCTCTTTGTAATAGGGACTCGACTCAGCTGGCTGTTTTCTGGTTTTAGTCCTGTATTAAAGAGACTGCTGAATGCCTGTTATTTTATAGTTAAACTGACATCCTGTCACTGAATTTCTGTTTCAGAGCTATGAGGTTCTTGCTGCACTCTGAATGGAAGTAGTGAATTTGTGTTGCATGTGAATTTCTGTATATGTAGATGTCAATGGATTTGCAACAGGTTTGCAGATTTTGTCGATTCATAACTGTCATCTTGACCCAGTTCAATCACAAATCAGATCAGATTTCATCTTAATGTTGTGTCTTTGCCATCTTAACGCGCCAAAGTTTACCGCAAGACGTCACCAATTGGGTCCGCATCGTCAAAGCAACCATTTCAAAGGCGAGATTGGAAGCTGATCGCACACAGCGGCAACAATTGTAGTCGTGCTTCGCTCTCCAACCACTGTTTTTCCCAGTGTGACTGTAACGTAATCTGTTGAGTGTGCAAATTTTTTATGTGTTTTATGTGTGTTACAAGTAAGTGCTCTAAATTGAACCAAGCGCCGCACACTTTATGTTGATAATCGAAAGCTTTTCAGCACTTTAAGGTTCATTATGACGCAACAGAGCTATTATTTATAATGTCCATATTATTAAATAAACACCACTTACTAAAATACTTTCTCATATGAAGCATCTTTTTACTAGACTGATACAGTTAGTCTTCAAGCAGACCTGTTATTTCTCATCATTTTACAGTCTGTGATTAATGTGTAGTTTATTTAGTCATGAGGTAATTATCTGCCACTTTGAAATATTAAAACAGCAAATGGAAAAGCCTTTGAATAAATAAATATTAATGAGCTAATAAAGTGAACTTACATTAATAAAACACATAAACTAAATTAACAGTGGACAGAACTTGCATCAATTTACTTACTCTGTGGTTTCTGTTTGTGTTTTGAATCAGACTTTAAGTAATCATTTCTTTATTGTCATTTTTATGCTTTCCAGCGAAGCACAGTTCTTAACCATTTCCACCAGAAACCATGACCCACTGCCCGAGTGTGGATGGTACTGCAGCTATAATGGGCACAGCAACTGTGCTTCATTTCTGCTTTATCAACACTCAGATATCTCAGGCTCTGTAAGTATTATAACACTATTATTGTAACACTGTTATAACTATATTAACACTATGGCTTGCTCATATGGATGAGAGCATTGTATTTTAAAATTCCCCTAAGTGTCTCTCATTGATTGTTGTGCATTTTAGTCTTAACTGTTATGGAGCTGTTACTGACTGAGTTAAGATTTTATTTAAAAAAAAAAAAATCCTATCTACTAGATTTAAATTAAAGAAGGAATTTACACTAAAGTTACTCTATGAGTGCTTATATTTAAATATCAGTGCAACAAATGGCTGGAAAGCTATACATAAGTGCTTTCATTTGTCACTGAAGCTGCAGACACGTAGATGAGAAGCTGTAACGTGTCTTTTCTCTCTCTCGTCATTTGTCCCTTAGCGTGAGTCACGTGCGTGTGTGTGTGAGTCACAGAGAGATCCGGCTGAAGACTAACACTCTCCCTGTACGGAAATGAAGCGAGACCAGAGCTTGGTTCACATTGTCACAGAAGTTTTCTCATTATACATTCATCTCTATGCTGCTGGAGTACTGAACTGAAACATATTTATTTCTTCTCTCTCTCTCTCTCTCCTGGAACTGTGTGATAGCAATTTCTCCTTCGCAGATACTGTACAGCACAGGAATATGCACATAGGTTCATTACTGCTGAACAGAAGCTGCTGCTTTCTTCCTTTTAATCCACAAAAAAAAATATGGGTTAAAAGGTTAAAGGGTGCAAAGCCACCGTGATGTGACTTGTTGGTTTTTGGACTCTCATTCTGAACCATAAGCTACCATTATGGTTGTCATCATGTTGGTTTGTCGGACCTAGAAGTGATGACCAGAGGATGCAGCGCTACATTATCAGCTAATGTTAGTAAGCATGGTTAGCAAGCTGCATCTATAAATTGCAGGGTTGGGATGCACAGACACAGATAACGGCTAATTAGTGCTAATAACAGGCTAACCAAACACTAGAATTTACTCATCAGTTTTGTGTTAAGCTGTCACTTCTTGGACAGGTTGTACCACACAGCAGGACTCATTTATTTTGTCTTTAAAGGCGCTGATATCTCAAACACAGTTTAGAGGTTCACTTCAGTGACCCCTGTTAGTGAAGATGAGGCCTAGCTTGTGTCGGCACACCTATGACACAAATTTTAAGTCTTTACAATATACAAATAAATAAGTTATAAAATAAAAGTTTGTAACTTTTTTTTTTTTTTTTATACCAGGCTGTAAACATTTAGTTATTGGGCTTCAATTTTGTTTTTGGCTTTATTTTACAGCCCTCGTCTGCTGTCCTTGCTTCTGATTTATCCATTTATCCAGGCTTGAGTTTAGCACAAAGGGTACACATGCTTACCTGGCTTGTGTCACCTACAAGCTGATTGCACCATGAAAACAGTTCTTAGAAATGTTGGACACACCACCAGTCTTTACTTTTCAAAATAATATGCAGTGTTTGTCTCTATGTGGGAGCAGACAATTAAAGTGATCACCTCATCAGAGGCTCTGTGATATAACCCAAACAGCACTGAGCTGATTACACTGAACTGCCATTAAAGCCTCAAGATGGGTATATCTACCTTCAGGGTACACAGCAGTACTGATGGCATTCATAACACTCATCTCTGCCATCCTGGCATTTGAAAACTTCAGAGCTTCAGAGCTCAAATGAATGGACATTACAGTAGAAAGCAAAAAGAAATGATAAGAGACATTTTACCTGAGTAAAAGTGGTCTGTCTCCCATAACTGCTCCACCATCATGCCCAGGGGGATTCAGATATTCCTGTCTTAACTCTCTAACTCAAACCCAACAGGTCATTATTTGTTTACTATACAGATGCTGGTCATAAAATTAGAATATCATGAAAAAGTTTATTTATTTCAGTAATTCCATTCAAAAAGTGAAACTTGTATATTATATTCATTCATTACACACAGACTGATATATTTAAAATGTTTATTTCTTTTAATTTTGATGATTATAACTGACAACTAATGAAAACCCCAAATTCAGTATCTCAGAAAATTAGAATATTGTGAAAAGGTTCAATATTGAAGACACCTAGTGCCACACTCTAATAAGCCAATTAACTCAAAACACCTGCAAAGGCCTTTAAATGGTCTCTCAGTCTAGTTCTGTAGGCTACACAATCATGGGGAAGACTGCTGACCTGACAGTTGTCCAAAAGACGACCTTTGACACCTTGCACAAGGAGGGCAAGACACAAAGGTCATTGCTAAAGAGGCTGGCTGTTCACAGAGCTCTGTGTCCAAGCACATTAATAGAGAGGCGAAGGGAAGGAAATGATGTGGTAGAAAAAAGTGTCCAAGCAATAGGGATAACTGCACCCTGGAGAGGATTGTGAAACAAAAGCCATTCAAAAATGCGGGGGAGCTGGAGTCAGTGCTTCAAGAACCACCACACACAGACGTATGCAGATATGGGTTTCAGCTGTTGCAGTCCTCGTGTCGAGCCACTCTTGAACAAGAGACGGCGTCAGAAGCGTCTCGCCTGGGCTAAAGACAAAAAGGACTGGACTGCTGCTGAGTGCTCCAAAGTTATGTTCTCTGATCAAAGTCAATTTTGCATTTCCTTTGGAAATCAAGGTCCCAGAGTCTGGAGGAAGAGAGGAGAGGCACAGAATCCACGGTGCTTGAGGTCCAGTGTAAAGTTTCCACAGTCAGTGATGGTTTGGGGTGCCATGTCATCTGCTGCTGTTGGTCCACTGTGTTTTCTGAGGTCCAAGGTCAACGCAGCCGTCTACCAGGAAGCTTTAGAGCACTTCATGCTTCCTGCTGCTGACCAACTTTATGGAGATGCAGATTTCATTTTCCAACAGGACTTGGCACCTGCACACAGTGCCAAAGCTACCAGTACCTGCTTTAAGGACCATGGTATCCCTGTTCTAGCCAGCAAACCCGCCTGACCTTAGCCCCATAGAAATTCTATGGGCTATTGTGAAGAGGAAGATGTGATACCCCAGACCCAACAATTCAGAAGAGCTGAAGGCCACTATCAGAGCAACCTGGGCTCTCATAACAGCAGTGCCACAGACTGATCGACTCCATGCCACGCCGGATTGCTGCAGTAATCCAGGCAAAAGGAGCCATAACTAAGTATTGAGTGCTGTACATGCTCATACTTTTCAGTTGGCCAAAATTTCTAAAAATCCTTTTTTTGTATTGGTCTTAATTAATATTCTAATTTTCTGAGATACTGAATTTGGGGGTTTCATTAGTTTTCAGTTATAATCATCAAAATTAAAAGAAACAAACATTTGAAATATATCAGTCTGTGTGTAATGAATGAATATAATATACAAGTTTCACTTTTTGAATGGAATTACTGAAATAAATAAACTTTTTCATGATATTCTAATTTTATGACCAGCACCTGTACATACAATTACTGTGAGAGATAGTAATTGCAGAACAGGCTGTAGTTACAGTACCAGTGATTATGAACATGATCACAAACAAGTAGGTTAAATTAATTAGTCCTTGGCTGGATGGCCAGAACTTCCTCTCATCGGAAATTATGAAATTTCAGAGAATCTTAGAGTTGATCTTTGAGCTGGTTTGGGAACCTGATAAGAATGTCTCAGGCAGCACCAGCAGAGAGGTCTACCAGGCACAACACCAAAGAGAAGCTGGAGGAAGCTACTGGAGTGAGGGAGCCTGAGGGTCTCTGCTCTACTCTGTTACTACTGCAGCCCTGAAATGAACTAAGCATTCGGGATGGATGGATGGATGGATGGATGGATGGATGGATGGATGGATGGTCCAAGGTGTGTGCTAGGAGACAGTTGTAGGTCATGTTTTTACATACCGAAATATAAGGATAGTAACATAAGCATGGTAACTACATGTCATAAGCAGCACTAATCTCTACGTTACCTCAAAGAATCCATTGAATCGGTCATAGACAGATGCTGTTGTCTTTACAAACAGAGTGCATAAAGCCTAAGCAGCACCAAGATAACTGAATGTATGGGATCACAAGTAGGTTGCTGTTGTCTTTAAAATTTTAAATTGCTTAAGGACCAAAATAAATATCTGACATTTCTTTCACCATCTGAAATCTGTGGGCCACTCAGGCTAGCAGATAGAGGATGCGCGCTGGGCTAAAAGTTCCCAGAGTGAAACTTAAACAAGAAGAGGGAGCTCTGTGCAGCACAGAGCATCAGCAACTCTACATTATACCCCCCAGCTTAAAAGCTCCCCATGCACGGCACTGACTGAACCTTAATCACTTACCATGAATCACCCTGCCATTGTATCATTACCAAGCCTTGCTTTGCTTAAGTGATTGCCCATGCTTCACTGTTCTCTGCTGTTGCTTTAACAAAATTAAGAATGTCAGACTTGCTGCAAAGTTAATTTTCTACATCTACTTCAGTTACCCTTAGAAATCATGCAAAAATATCCTGAGAATATTTTTTGTTTGTCTTCACTATAACAGTAATCTGACGAATATCTGATTCATCTTACTTTAAAGTAGTTACCAATTCTACCAGAAATAGAACTAAATTATTACAGCGTGCAGTTTCCTTTATCTTCACTCCAAAGCTGAATTTGACTAAATCAGACTCGCTTTCAAATTAAGGGTCGTGGCTTCAGACTGGATTAAAAAATTACAGCTGGAAAAGCTGGTTTGCTGAAAATTAGAATTAAAATTGTTCATCATGGCAGGTAATTGTACAGTTACACCAAATCCCATAGAGAAATAAATCCTGTCCAAATGGGGCTCTCAGTGTAATTTTGATGAACGTGAAAATAAGATTGAAGCAAGTTTGAGATCAAAAAACAATAATGCACCAAGCTTATCAGGAAAAGAGTCCTCACTTAAAAATTGAAAGCTGTCCAGCTGGTGTTCTGCATGTTTTATTCATGTCTGTCAACACAAACCCACGACCAGTGGAAAAAACATGAAACACATCAGCAGATATCTCAGGTGTTGGTGGTGTAGGACTGTCGCAGAGGTGGAAATTCAAAGCATGAAACGCTGCAGGGTTTCTCTGCAGAGCGAGATAAGAGCGAGCGATGCATCTCTGCCACCCAGATTCCTTCAAGTTCTTTCAAGAGGTCCTGTGAGCCTCGGGGCTGTCTTCTTCATTGCCTGTCACATTTCTGGGACATCACACAAACAAACCCGTGCACACTGTTTAAAAGCGATTATATAACATGACGAGCTCTGCTGCAGATTTTCTGCTAGTCCAGAAATCAACTGTTTCCTGGACAGAATAGCATCTCTCCCACCTGTGGCTGCATTTTGAACTATGGCAAATATTTAAAAAATAAGTGTTGATTTCCAGGAGGCGGGGGACTCCCACTGATTGTACCACATAAAAACATGAAAGAAACAGAGAAATTGCTTAGAAGACTAATGTAGGAGCGGGTATTTTATCTTCAACTGTTTTTTTTCACCAAAATGAAAAAGAATGAAAAAGTAGGTTGAGGTCTGATATCAGGACATTGTTTCTCAAAAAGCTTTGAAGCTGTGAGCTTTAGAAAGCTGTTGCTAGTTTAAAAACTAATTTCAAGGAAATGCTGTGGTACCGTCTTGGATTCAGGTAGCCTAGCTGAGATAAACAGGATTCTTAAAAATTATCCCAAAATGCAGACATCTGTCACACTTTTTGAAGCAAAATGTTTCAAAAATGGCAACAAAAGAAAAAAGTTACTAAAAAAAAGTATCTGCGCTACTAAAGTTCAGAGGTTTATTTAGTACAGTAAGTGAATTTATCATGTGAACAGGTGACACATTCAAACCAAAAATAGCCTGACATCAGACAGAATTATCAAGTTGTTACGCTCGTGTCAGGCAAACACAAAAGAGAATAAAAGAGTGACATTTAACAATTAACACTGAGAATATTTATCAGCAATACAGAATTCCTCGTGGCTTTATAGTGTAGTATGTTAAATCATTTACCTGGAGTCTGATTTGTGTGTTTTCCTATACATAAACTAGTACATACCGATGCTACAGTACAGTATTGTTTGGTCTGTTCATGCTGTTGGCAATCTGATTTAATCAGACTGAGAAAAAAAAAAAATTGGTAGATGTTTCTATAATGGGTCATTTTAGCCCACGAGGTTGTTTTTCAGGCATGTTTAGTTCAAACATTTGTGGATACAAATGAGATGATATTGTCATGAAATGAAAACAGTAGCATGCTTTCATCTAGTGTTGGAGGTGCACAAAGACTGGAAACAGGTTGCTAGGTGGATGACAGGCAGCGAAATACGAAATAAAAATGATATGATGCTTTTATACGATCTCACAGGTGTATCAATACGAGAAATTGATCATTTAAACTATTGCTAGGTGGTTGCTAGGCAGCATGGTGACATCATATCTGATATAGGTAAGAACCTTCAGGGGCCTGAGATGTACCTGTGAGCCAAGTTTGGTAGATCTACTCCTGATGGTCTAGGAGGAGTTCACAGACAAAGAAACAAACACTCAGAGAGACACAGCTTGTATAACAGTAAGATAAAGATATTTCTAATACAAACTGATGCAGAAAATCTACATATTGGTACATAAAACCAAAGATAGCCTGAGTCAGTGCTGACTGTCGAGCCATGTGAACAGTGATGCCTCACTTACTGCTACACACTCACTGGCCTTTAGTTACACATTGCTAGTACCAGGTTGGACCCCTTTTGCCTTCAGGATGGCCTTAATTCTTCATGGCATATTGAATATGGTGCTGGAAACATTCCTCAAAGCTTCTGGTCCATATTGGCACGGCAATCAGGTGCTGCTGATTTTTCAGACACATATCCGTGAATCTCCTCTCATGTTCAAGAAACCAGTTTGAGATGATCTGAGCTTTGTGACATGGCACATAAAGAGATGGCCAGTAATAATACTCAGGCTGCCACATTTGGATGATGCTGAATGGATACTAAGGGCCTCAAAGTGTGCCTAGAAAATATCACCCACACATTACACCAACACCCTCGACCATTAATACGAGGCAGGATGCATCCATGCTTTCATGTTGTTCTCAACAAATTGTGACCCCTGCCCTCCAAATGTTGCAGCAGAAACTGAGACTGATCAGACCAGGCAACATTATTTCAATCTTCTGCTGTACAATTCTGGTGAGTCCGTACAAATTTTACTCCCAGTTTCTTGTTCTTAACTGACAGGAGTGTCACCCGGTGTGGTTTTCTGCTGTTGTAGCCCATCTGTTGTAGGTTCAATGTTCTGTGAGAAGCTCTTATGCATACCTGGACTGTTACAAGTTCTTATTAATGTTGAAGCAGTCTGGCCATTTGGCCTCTGACATCAACAAAGCATTCTACCCAAAGAAAAGTTACTCACTGGATTTTCTGACTATTCTCTGTAAATCTTAGAGGTGTTTGTGCAGGAAAAGCCAGGTAGATCAGTAGTTTCTAAACTTCTTGGACCAGCCTGTCTGGTTGGTTTTATTTTTTTTAGCAGCCATACCATGTTCAAAGTTAAAGCTAAATCATCGTCCTTCCCCATTTTAATGCTCAGTTTGAACTTCAGAAGGTCTTCTTGACCATGTCTACATGCCTGAATGCACGGAGTTGCTGCTGTATGATTGGCTGATTAGATATTTGACTTAACAAGCAGTTGAACAGGTGTGCTTGATGAAGTGGCTGGTGACTGACTTTTGTTTTTTTTTTTCCGGATGCTGCACAATCACAATTTGTGATTCCCATTTCTATGTTCCCTCTTTATTGCAGATGCTTTTGAACAGTCATGCATGTCAACAGGGGGTTGATTATACAAAATGTTTCATTGGACATATTAAGGAAAGCAATTTGCAAAGTGAAGTGCACAAAACTAAATGACATCACACACATTATCACTTTTTTTTTTTTTGTCTTCAGGCTTGGAGATGAGAGCCACAGCGAGTCAGACAAACACAGTGCTGTTGCACTGTTTCCTTGCTGATAGCAGTGATTTCATAGATTACTGTAATCATTGTGAGATGGGCAAACATGCAGTAAAGAACTATTCCACCACAAACCCCCCATAAAATCACTAATTGCTTTTTTTAAACACAGTTTGTGCTTGTTTGTTTGTTTTAGATCAAACAGAAGGTACACTTTTAAATTCACATGATCACAGTGGTGTCTGGGGTCCACAGTGGTTTTGTTTTTCTGGTCTAACCAAGCATGAAAGCATATTTGCGTGAATGTCAGGTTGTAGTAAGTTCAAGCAACTTGTATTCATCGTGTCCGCCTACATTCTCAGCTCTGCTTTGCTCCCGTTCATCTCCTCATCCTCTCGATTCCCCTCAGAACAGTGCAGGAACCGTCTGCTGTAGACGCATGGCAGCTGGATCACTGCAGCTGGAATGAAAATATGATCATTAGCACCATCAGCAGAATGCTCTGTACCCACTATGTCAAAAGTAAAATCATTAATATCAGTGCTACTGGCCTATCAGCATTTTTATCAAATGTGTGAAAGCATAATGAACTTTGATATGGGCAGAAGTGACTCATCTCTATAATTTACGTGTATAATCAGACTTATATTCTTGAGGACCAGACTAGAAAGGCGACAGCAGCTGGATCCCCTGACGCCAAAGTGAGGGGCAGTCTGTCACTGCACCTCCCACTGTTGCTCTTTGATTTTCTTTTTTATTTGAATGACTTCATTAACCCATAAAGGTAAAATGGCTATTTTTTCTTTGCATATGTTTCTGAGTCTACTTGGAGAATTGCGCCAGGTGGTGCCAGTTTTCCTGCAGAGGAGCTACAGAAGAGACAATAGGAATTCATCCCTGAAACTATTCCAGCTATTGTCATGGGGAAATAAAAGGTTTTTGGATATGGAGGATCTCCACCACAGGGAGAACACAGTGAGTGTAATTTGATGTGTGTCATTAAGATCTTACTGGAGTCATACTTCCTGGACCAGACTGTGGCCATACATGGCATCAGGACAGAAGACAGAGGAAATGTGCAGGCATTGATTAAAAAGTTGTGTAATCCCAGACACGTGACTGGAAAGTAATGCTTCTTTGGCCTGAATGTCGAGCTGCCAGCTGTGGGAATGCGTCCATAGGGAAATGTCTTTCTATCACCACTGCTGTTCAGATTCCCCCACCAACTGACTGACAAGAGGTCATTCAAACAAGTTTAGTTATGGTGAATAATAACTGGATCCAGACCACCCTCTGAATTATTTTTCATTTAATTGAGCTCCTTCTTTTGTTTTTTAACCTTTCTGACCTTTTTATATTTTATAATGTTGTGTTTATTTTGTTGAGCTAGGTTGTATTTTGTATTTTGTATCAACATGGTAATTTGGGATAAATAAAGAATATTTTATGTATGGCTAGCTTTTGGAGAAGAGTATTAACTTTTTGAGGAAATCTTAAATCACTGCAAGGTATTACACATATGCATCCCAGTAGCCGTAGTAGTAGACTTTATTTACCTCACCCCAGTTCTACTTACACACTGCACCCAAGTGCTCAGCAACACGAAGATTTATTTACAGAGCGTCGGATATTTATGGATTCCCTCCTAAAATATTTATGGACGGTGCCCAATATATTTAGGAAGCACCGCACATTTAAATTCACCTCCCACTCTATGTAAAGCACAATGCATAATGTGCAATGTTAATGCATGTTATACATACAGTACTTACAGCATAAGTATGTATGCCACCCACAATATTTATATTTTATTTATACACCATGTATGACCTTGAAAGTCAATATTTGGTATGATCATCTTTATTCTTCAGCACAGCCTGAACTCTATGAAGCTTTCTTGTCATTTCTTTAAGTAATCTTCAGGAATAGATCTCCAGGCTTCTTGAAGGACATTCAAAGCTCTTCTTTGGATGGTGGCTGCCTTTTGTTCTGTCTTTTTTTTAAGATGATCCCACACTGCTTCAATAATGTTGAGGTTCATGTCATGGTTGCTGCGGCAGGCAGGAAGGGCAGACCCCAAAAGCAGGACTCATAAAAGAGGTGAGAAATGAACTTAAAGGATTTTATTGAGTGCACGGACTGTATGAACTAAATAAACTGGGCTGGTCTGAGGCCAGAACTAAAACTAGGGGGAACAAGGAGCAGAGCGGCACACAGCTGGAACATAGACAACAACACGACAAAGAAAAGAAGAAAACTGAGCGCTTAAATACATGTTAGGTAATCAGGGCAAGAGGAAACAGCAGGGCACAGCAGGTGAAGCAAATGAAACTAATAACAGGGGAAGCAAAACTAAACACAAAGCACAGGGAACACGAGACTGTCAAAATAAAACAGGAAGTGACTAAAAAAGGAACACAGCACAGGGAAACAGAGACACAGACATGGAACAGAAATGCAGACTGGGAATAAAACTCAATATGGAAACATAGAAGGTCAGGGGTAAGACAACAGGACAGACACCAGAACACAGACGCTGGGGAGACAGGGATGAAGGAACCAGAAAACCACAAATGATAAAACCAGAACTAAGAACAACGAAAACCAAAACACACTAGGAAAACACAGGGAAAATCAAATTAAACACAAAACGCTGGGCAGACGGCCCAGGACCATGACAGTTCAGGGCTCTGTGGAGGCTGATCCATGACCATGCGTTTTTCTATCCAGGTACAGTATATGTTTGGGATCATTGTTATGTTGAAAACTGGAGCTGTTGCCAATCAGATGCTTTCCAGATGGTATTGCACTTTTCTGTGTTCATAATTCCATCAATTTTGACCAGATTCCCAACACCACTGGCTTAAATGCAGCCCCAAACCATGAGAGGGCCTCCACCATGGTTTCCAGATGGCTGTGTACACTCCCTGTTGTACCTCTATCCTGATCTCCTCCATGCATATTGACAAGCATATGAACCAAAACTTTCTAATTTAGAGTCATCACTCCATCAGACCTGCTGCCACTGATTTTCAGTCCAGTTCTTGTGTAAACTGGTATACTCAGCCTTGACAGACACCCTTCCACTGAGACCATTTCTGATGAGGCTGCTCCATCTTTAACATCCTTTGTCAACAATCTCTGCTCTGCAGATGTCTAAACCATCTCAGGCTTCTGGGTGCAGCACCCTCTTCATGACTGATTTCACCCAGTGACTGCCAGAAGCCTCCAGCTCTAACCGGGCAGGGAATACATACTTTTCCCTGTGACTCTTCTGTAGATTTCTGCACAGGATTCTTTGAATATCTTTTTCTTTTCTGCTCCACATTTCATGAATCTACAGTTTGTCTCATGAAATACCAGAACAGGAGGTGACCAAGGGACCATTTCTCTCAACACTGGCAAATACAACTGGTTTGAAGAACTATAACAGCCTCCTCACTATTGTTTAAAACACAAAATACCAACCTGTGAACAGACACATTATAAACACTGACTAAAAGATGCAGTCTTCCAGTGTGTCCCTCAAGTGCGTGTAGCCTCCCTGAACTGGTACTCATTCACTAAAACTTTAAGAGTTCCTGGTTTAATGCACCTGAACAAGTAGTGATGTTCAGCTGGATTAAGCAGTGCAGTAAAACTGGCAGTGAGTTAAAATAAAGACCACATTAATGAAGCTTCTTTAAGCACAGTGAGGTCAGTGAACAAATCAAAGGATGTGGAAACAAAGAGACACTCTGTGTACTAAATAAAGTTTTGAGCATTTATTTCATGATTTTCAAAATGTTGTGATAAAAGAGAAATGTATGGTTTGTGCTGTTACTCATTAAAATAATTCAGGGAACTGAAAAGCCACTGATCCCAAATCATCATGTTACCATGGTGACGAGTCTTGGGACACATTTTGCATCACACTAGTGCTCAAGTTGTAAAAGCAAACATCTAATAGTAAAAAAAAAAAAAAGAACATGTATTAAATTAGAAAATATGCCGGCTCTTCTTCTGACTACAAACTCTGTAGAGACCCTTCAGTTTTCCCAGCTGCAGGATATCAATGCTGTTAATATTCAGTCTGTGACGTGTGAGACTGTGACTCTGACAGCTGAAAGGAGCTCTGTGTGGATGATCTGGATGTGAAATACATGTCTGTCAGTGTGAAATGCATTCCTGTCCCTTATAGGACCTTAAAGTTTCAGACTGCACCTTCAGTGTTTCTGTATATTCATCACACAGCAAACATGCACAGACTCTCAGTGTGGACTTTTCCAAGTAGACCGGCACACACACACTGCAAACAGCAAACATTTTCTCAGTTGCAAAGACTTGCAAAAAAACAAAACAAGAAAACATACGTTTGCATAAAACCTCAAACCCAACACCAACTGACTCAAAGTTCAGACAACTCCATAAACCCTTTCTCTGACTGTGGCTTCACTACATGTTTTCTCTCTGCACAGTCTTTCGTGTTTTATAGACCAGCATAAAAAAGTAGAAGAATAATCTCTGGAGAGATTTGAATGATAGATTGTACATAAAGGTGATATAGTATAGGATAGTAACCCTGCCCCTTTCATGTTAGAACCAAACTGAGAAGAGCAATGTTAAAAAAATACATGTTCCCAATTATGGTTTCTGTCATATACATATTTCTTATTAAGCTGATATTTGTCCAAGCATGTCGGCATGATTAACAACGGCTTTGAATAAAGAACTCGCATATTCACCTGTTGACCTCTGTTGGAGAATTGCACAGAAGAATGTTGCTCTTTTTCTTGTTAACCTTCCCTTTAAGTCAACTTTCTTTTTATTTGCTAGAAATCAAAGGTTTGAACAGCGTGTGGGTGGAGCTTGTGGGCTTATAGCAGAGCCCAGACTGTACAGAACATGGAAGTAGCTGCCAGGTTGGAAAAATTAACCCATTGTGGTAATGCCTTAAACCCGCATTCTATCTGAAGGCCACCAGGTGGCAATAACTTTGGTTGCAAAGAGACTTCAGGCCCTATAGAAGTCTTTGGGAAAATGGCTTTCTGCCATCACCTGTGGAAATACTTTATTGATATGTATATGCGCTTAGTCTCTCGTTTGGGCTCATAGTGAATAATAGATGATGAAAAATACACTGTAGTGCCAGAAATATTCACTCTTCTGCCTTCACACACATACATCCCATTCTTAATCCATAGGGATTAATATGATGCCGGCCCACCCTTTGCAGAGTGTGTTTATGGGAATTTCTGACTATTCTTCCAGAAGCACATTTGTGAGGTCAGACACTGATGTTGGAGAGAAGGCCTGGCTCACAGTCTCCACTTTATTTCATCCCAAAGGTGTTCTATCACATTGAGGTCAGGACTCTGTGCAGGCCAGTCAAGTTCTTCCACACCAAACTCTCTCATCCATGTCTTTATGGAGCTGCTTTGTGCACTGGTGCGCAGTCATGTTGGAACAGGAAGGAGCCATCCCCAAACTGTTCCCACAAAGTTGGAAGCATGAAATTGTCCAAAGTGTCTCAGTATGATGAAGCATTAAGAGGTCCTTTCACTGGAACTAAGGGGCCGAGCCCAACTCCTGAAAAATAACCTTATACCATAATCCCCCCTCCACCAAACTTTACACTTGGCGCAATGCAGTCAGACAAGTACTGTTCTCCTGGCAACCACCAAACCCAGACTCGTCCATCAGATTGCCAGACAGAAGCGTGAGGACACATCTCCACTGCTCTAGTGTCCAGTCGTGGCATGAATTACACCACTGGAGCCGACGCTTTGCATTGTGCTCGGAGAGGCAAGGCTTGGATGCAGCTGCTCGGCCATGGAAACCCATCCCATGAAGCTCTCTACACACTGTTCTTGAGCTAATCTGAAGGCCACTTGAAGTTTGGAGGTCTGTAGTGACTGACTCTGCAGAAAGTTGGTGACCTCTGAGCACTATGCACCTCAACATCCACTGGCCCCACTCTGTCATTTTACATGGCCTACCACTTCATTGCTGAGACACTGTCATTCCCAGTCCTTTCCACTTTATTATAATATCACTAACAGTTGACTGTGGAATATTATTGTTGCACAGGTATCATCCTATCACGGTACCACGCTGGAATTCTCTGAGCTCCTGAGAGCGACCCGTTCTTTCACAAATGTTTGTAGAAGCAGTCTGCATGCCCAGGTGCTTGATTTATACACCTGTGGCCATGGAAGTGACTGGAACACCTGAATTCAATGAGTTGGATGGATGAGTACTTTTTGACAATTTTGCGTATTTCATATACAGACATGCAGGAATGCATCATCAGTGATGTTTCCTAGGTTCACTGAGTGTTTTGCGTCTCACAATATCATACACCCTCACCTAGGTGATCTAGCCGGGGGTGTCAAGTCATGACTAGAGTACCAGGACCATTAAGCCAGATTACCCTTCAATTCAACCAGAGCAAGTTGTTTTGAGGTGTCTGACAAAATGATAATATCTGGTCACAATTTTGTAACCATGATGTGTGCAAGAAACTTAGGTTGCTTGCCCAGATTGATCATTAGCTGCTAGTCATGTGAGGTAAAGAGTAGGTGTGCAGGTGCTCTATTCTGTGGTTATATTCCTAATGAACAAAACCTGTCTCCTGGCAGAGCCGTGACATCCACCTGTTGATATTAATGAGGAGATGCTCTCAAGCACTGCCTTCAGCACTCATGCACTGGAATTCCTCCATAGGATGCATCAAGTCTATTTTATATATCTTTGAACTGTGTTTCAAAATAGAGGATTGTCTTCGGTATGCTCATGGATAACAACTTGTGACTGACAAGTTATTACAGTAGCTGAGTGGTTTCATAGACAGATTCACCCCTCCTTGCCACATCTTTGAAACCAAGATAGGAACAGTGAAAATGCTAATTTTGAGACTTCAGAATGGGACTTGCTGTTTTCAGCTTCAACCATCTACCAAATCATTTCAAAATTGCCTCTAATGACTAGAAAAATAGAGCACATCACCCCAGTTTTAAAGTACTTACACTGGCTACCTGTAGCACAGAGAATAGACTTTAAAATACTTGTATTAGTTTATAAATCGCTGAATAGTTTAGCACCACAATACATTAAAGACTTAGTGTCGTTGTATCAGCCCTCCAGAACACTCAGGTCTTCTGGTTCCAGTCTACTTTATATCCCCAGAACCAGAACCAAACACGGAGAAACAGCTTTTAGTTTTTATGCACCTTTAATCTGGAACAAACTCCCAGAAAACTTAAAAACAGCTGAAACACTAAATTCCTTTAAATCAAGGCTGAAAAACCATCGCCTTTGATTAGTAGCCCGCAAACAAATCCGGGTGAAAGCTGCTCTAAACAAAATATCTTATTACACATTGACCATCTCCCTATGATTATCATGTGTATCTGCTTGATGGTTTAATGATTTTGTGTGATGATTCTGATGTTTTGAAGATTTATTGTAATTGATTGATTGATGTTTTATGTTCTCATGATGTAAAGCACTTTGAATTGCCTTGCCGCTGAAATGTGCTATACAAATAAATTTTTACTTACTTACTAATGTCATCTCCAAACTACTCAATCTGAACTGTCCCTCTGATATACTCATTTCTAATCTTATCCATCCTGGTCACTTCCAACAAAAAATCTTAACATCTTCAGCTCTGCCCCCTCCAGCTTGGCCTCCTATCTTTTTGTCACTGCCACACTGTCCAAACCATATATCATAGCAGGGCTCACTACCATCTTGTAAACCTTCCCTTTCACTCTTGCTGCTGTCCTTCTGTCACAAATCACACATTTCTCATCCCCATCCATTCCACCCTGCCTGCACTCTCGTCTTCGCCTCTCTTGTGCACTGTCCGTTGCGTTGGATGGTTGACTCCAAGTCCACCTTCTACCTTTCTACTTGCCTCTCCATCTCATTCACACACATGTATTCCTCTTCTCTCCTGAGGATACCTCCACCTCTCCAGACTCTCTTCCACCTGTTCCCTACTCTCACTACAGATCATAATGTCATCTGCAAACATCATAGTCCTGCTTGACATCATCTGTCAGCCTGCACATCACCACTGTAAACAAAAGGGGCTCAGAGCCGATCCCTGATGTAATCCCACTGCAGCTTGAACCCATTTGTCACTCCTACTGCACACCTCACGCTGTCCTCATACGTGTTCTTCACCATTCTCACAAACTTCTCTGTCACTCTTGACTACAGTACCATGGTAAGTCAAAATGTGAATTACTCAGTTTGAAGAACTTCTAGGAATACTTTTTGGCCTCAGTTTTATGCAGGGGGACCAAGCGGTGACATCGTGTCGGTCTTCCTACTGTATATAGTTTATGGTTAAGTCCTATCTTCTTGTACTGATTATAGTTTATGTTGAGCATTTCTTAATGGCATTGATGTTACTACAGCTAAATGATGTATTCACATTGTAATTTTGCAGGTACCTGTTTTTCTTATCTTCCTGTTGTCACAGATTTAGCCAGTGAAACAGCAGCATTGGTGGAAGACATTGGAGCCCATTGCTATGCAATTGGTTGTTTACTCTGGAGAGGATGCAAAGGGTGAAATACCATATGTTTCAGGTATCACGGGGCTTTGGATGTAACTCCGTCAAGGGTGCAGTGGACGTGAAGGCAATAACATTTCATAGCATTAAGGCTCAACATAATGAAATACCTTTTTATTCTCTCCTGCTGCTTTCACAGATGGAGAGTGCTCAGAGCTGGAGAGGAAGCTGTCAATCAAACAAACAGAGAAGCAGCTCGTGTGTGTTTGTGTGTTTGTGTGCGCACACATTAGTGAGAGCAAATAAAACCACCTGACAGCACAATAGGCTGTTCATGGACAAAACAAGTACTGTGAGTGTGCATGCTACAGCGTCTTTGCAGATGCATTCGATGGGGTCTACTTTGTCGTGATGTAGCGTTTGGCTGCCATGGAAACAGTTGCTGTCGCTCTGTTCCTGAATGACAATGATTGGGTGTGATTGGCTGCTCAGCTCCTGTCAGACGAGTAGGAAGCAGCTGTAATTGGCAACGACATGAGAGCTGAGGGGGGCAGACTGACCAGCACAAAGGTCAGCCTGCTCTATGGATCTGTGTGTGTGTGTGTGTGCGTTGTGGTGAATGTACATCTTCGTGAGGACCAAAATGTGCTGTAGAGGTGAGGATGTATTTGAGGTGAGGACGATGCCCTTTTGCTCGTAGATAAATGTAAGTGTTATAAATGACTTGTGACATTTTAACATCATAGCATTGTTAACTACAAATTATTTAATTGTGTATTTGGCTTTTTTATTCCCAATCCCTGAATGAATTTCTAACATAAGACCTTCATTGACTCCCTCTATTACCTCTTGACAGTTTTGGAAGGACTTATATTTGAATGACCCAGGATTAATTTTCCTTGAAAATCCCAACTATGTGACACTTACACTCTCTCCTGAAGCCAAAAAATGACCAGACTCCAATGCAAACTCCCACTGCCCATCTGGACAATTTGGTCTTCAAGAACAACTAGGATTTATTTGGTTTTAATTGATTATGGAAGGATTGTTTTGTTTTTGGGATCAAATCCTGCCATGATCTTCTGGATAATGTTAGCATGGCTGCTAACACAGATAAACTGCAAGCTACTCTTAGTGGATAAGTTCAATTAATTCATCCAAACTCCTGGGAGTGACCAGTAACTTATCTGTCTGTTATTAGATTTTATATATATATATATATATATATATATATATATATATATATATATATATATATATATATATATATATATATATATATATATATATATATATATATATATATATATGTGTATATATATGTATATATATATATATATATATGTATATATATATATATATATATATATTAGGGGTGGGACTCGATTAAAAAATTAATCGAATTAATTACAAGCTTTGTAATTAATTAATCGAAATTAATCGCATTTTAATCGCATTTCAATATTTAACATGATAAATATTAATTTAAGTTTAGTTGATGAATAAATCAATATACATAAGCTTAAACTTCAACATTTTGTTTATTTTCCCACCAGTCTACTACACAGA
The DNA here is from genome assembly GCF_007364275.1 of Archocentrus centrarchus. NCBI lineage: Eukaryota > Metazoa > Chordata > Actinopteri > Cichliformes > Cichlidae > Archocentrus > Archocentrus centrarchus. The sequence goes on from NC_044366.1 coordinate 31,194,054, forward strand.
CCAATGAAGGGTGGAAATGCTCCTGTGATAAGCAAACACCTGAAATTAAAGTTAAGCATCATAACTGGATAGTTTTATTCAACATTAATGTCTCACTTGTTATAGTTGGAAATTAATCATTCTCTCAGCTGTATTCCTTGATGTTGAAATGTGTTATGCTTGTTTTAACAGCTTATTTTGAATTAAAGACTTAAAATTAAACCACAAAAAGGAGAAAAAGTTCGTTCTCCGTTTAACCAGCTGCTTTTACACAGCTGTGCTTCGCACTCACGGTTGCTAGGCAACGTGAGCTACGCAGAGGTGACGGCAGGTGACTCTGATATGAAGGCTAGCTGCTCACTTCCGGCCTTTGGGGTCTTCGTGGGCTACGAAAGACGTGGGCCGGGTCCTTCGCAGGATGCGGCCCCTAATTTGGACATTGTGCGTCGATATAATCTGTATGCCGGGAACTCGCGCACTGAGAAACGTTCCACGGTGCAAAGTGCGATTAAAATGCGTTAAAATTTTTAACGCGTTAATTTCCCCGTAATTAATTAATCGAAATTAACGCGTTAAAGTCCCACCCCTAATATATACATATATATATATATATATATATATATATACATATGGGCTTTTTTGACAGGATGGTAAAATAGATAGAAAAGCCAGGAGAAAACAATATGCAAGAAATAACCCACAGTGGACCTGAGCCCAGGCCCTTACAGTAACCTTTTAACATATGTGCAACCTGCTTCATAAGCTCTCCTGTCACCTCATAATAAGTGGTTGGATAGTATCCCAGTTGGGCAGCTGTCTAACTTACTTCACCAACTATTCTGATCCATGATAGAAAACACGAGTAATAATCAGTAAGTAATGTACTGGCTCGAAGCAGAACTGTATAACTAACATATCCTTTCTATGGTCTACATCAGGATAGATAACCAGGTAGCTTTTACTTGCACTGGTCATCTCCAAGTCACCTTTTTCAACATGACACTTCACAGCTATGGGTGACATAAAACAGTGTTTTTAAGTTCTATTAAATAAATAAGTGAGTGAAATAGGGTTTTTATATGGTAGTAAGTGACTAACAGCATATTTAAAGGTAAGTTTAAGAGTCATGTTATTATTCCAGTCTCTTGTAAGTTTCTATTAGCATGTTTTTAAGAACCTAAACCATCTAAAATCAACAGTATACCGCTCCAGGTTATATAAAAACCTGCGGGGTAGGCTACAGGAAAATGTAGACATCATGCTTTAGATGTTGAACATGCACTCTGTTTGGCTGGCTTCCTTATCCACAGCCTTCACCTGCTCTCCAGCTGAAATCTACCATCTGGAGCCATTTTGTTCTCCTTCCGGACGGAATCCATCTGAATACAAATAGGGTACAGCAAAAGGTCGGGAAAGGTCAGAATTCTCATTGAAAGTGTTGTGGCGTACAGATGAGGCCATGTGATGTCCCATTTTTGCACCATGACATTCCTGCTTCTGTGCAGCTCCATCCACAGGAGGTTTGGTTTTTTGATACTGCCAAGGAACTGTTCATTTCTGATTTTTCTGAGCAATTTTAGATGCTTCTTGACTAAGAAAACACATCAGTCTGGTCTCTTTTGGTCTCAGTGAAGGTGCAAAAGTAATTAACTTGGAAAATTAGAATATACTTGTTAGTGGTTTGATATAAGCACTACAATCAATGGAGCACATGCTCCCTTTTTTGCTTTGAAACCAGAATATAACTGGATTATTTGCCCTGGAAGACTTTAATGAATCATCCACAGGAAGATTTGACCGTAGATCATGTTAATAATTACAGAGTTTATTTATACAAAACCTTTCATAACAGACCTACTGAGAGATTAACATGTGAAAATAAATCGAAGTCAGCTGACTTTAACAGTGAGAGCTCAGCGAGGGACTGACTGGTCTACTTCTGTGGAAATGTTCAGTTTGGTAAATCGACATTGTACAGATTTATTTTATTACCAGTCTAAACTGACCCACTGCCAAATACAGAATCTTCAACTCAAACCTGACATTTTACTGAGACACAGCAGATCAATAACAGGTTGAAGTGATGCCAGTGAACTTCAGTATTAAAGTGTTTAGATCTATTCTTCCATTTATTATTAGACATCTTATTTTATTTGATCATTAAGTGTTAGTGCTGTTGAAGCATGAAACTCCATTTTTCATTACATTTAAAGCATCTTATTCAAACTGACATGGGGGGGGGGGGGGGGGGGGGGGGCAGGCAGGAAAGAACAAAAATCATAAAACAGGAAAAACACGTTAAAATAGTCGAGAAAGTGGAAAGCTGCACAGAGAGGAAATAAACAGAGGGGCTAAGTTGTTCATTGTTACCATTGTTAATATTATCACAACTATTATGAATCGAATTATTATTATCATAACCGCTGCTGCTACTGTTATTATACCAGTGCCGCTGTTTTTCTTCATTAGCACTTTAATTATTTTTATTATATTACACATCATTATATACACACATACAGGCTTCTCACACTGTTGCAACCTAAAGTAAGAACTCATAATAGTTTCTCTATTCTTTCATCACCTTTTAACCATTTCCACTTTGCCACCTGTTGATGAAGCAGCGTGTACTTTCCTTTAATCTGTTTATCCTGCGTGTTGCCCCAAGATCAGATATTCCCAAATACAGGAATATCTGATCTTATATCTGCTCTTATCTAAAGGGGGACATAACATGAAGAAAGGGAAGAAAGAATGAAGGCATCAAATAAAGAGGAAGGAAAGACAAAAACATGACAAACATGGACCAACACCTAAATTTAGAAGTCTGGATAATATTACAGCCCCATCTCATAACAGTAAAGCCTTCAGCAAAACTACTTTGCTTTGTACAGACAAACTGTACAAAGGATACTAAACATCCAGGAATATGAACATCATGTTGCCCATCTTTGAAGAGTAAAGAACACAGAGAGATTGGAAAATTGAGAAAATCATTATATAAAGAAATAAATAAAGAAGGACAGAATATGATAAGCTCCTATAATTGCTGTTTGAGTGTGAAGCTTCCTTTCTCTGTTACAAATCCACAGAGACAGAAGCCGGTGATTTACTGTCTGACTGAGAGAAACCGGTGAAGTCACCGATTTTAAATCTGGCTCGTCAAGTAGTGCGTTCCTTCAGACCGCAGCGGCAAGGAAACGTCTGTGAGGGGATGTCAGAGGCAGAGTGATGGGACTTGAGTCAGAGGGTCGCAGAATTTAACAGGCTTTTCTTTCCGATCCCACCTTGAAAACTGAAGCGTGCCACTGCCTGGAAGTTAATCTTCCTGCAGTGATTCCCTGGTGTTCAGTTACTACACTATGACACACTGTTTCTGCACACATTCTGCCTCTGGATGCACTGGAAACCACAGGAAAATGTCCACTGTTACTGTTTCTAACATGCAGCTTTCTCAGCTTTCTGACACTTGTGTCCTATAGGTTCAGAACAGTACGGCAAGTTTATGATTGGCTGCATGTAACTGGTTTAAAGGAAATCTGTAACTTGTAGCTGTAACTCTCCCCAAACAGGAACTGCATCACTATTGTCAAACGAAAGAAAGTGAAACAAAAATCAGTGAAATGCGTTTGCTGATGGAGTCTGTGTGTGATGAAGCTGCTTTTCTATCTCTAGGTGAGCAAAGCATGATTCTCTGGTGGGGTGGTCACGTCTGGTTGGCTACAGCTGTTTACAAATTTACAAACAGCATTCGAGATTTAATGTTGATCACGTGATGCAACTCAAGAAAATCTACAACACAGTCGGTGCTCCTTGTTACGAGGGTAACCTAGACATAACATGAGGCACAGCGCCCCGCTCCAACCGCTCCCAAGAAAAGGCCAGCAACACAGAACAACTGAAAATGCTAAGCGGCAGTATATTTCCTTTGGAAGTGAGCGGTGCCAGAACAACAAACATTCCCTACTGTTCCCTATCTTCCTTAACCAAAACCAGTCCTTTTCAGGTTTACCTCTGATTATCATCCATTTCTGTCCCTCTTTTAATAGCTCGGTCTTCTTCTTCATCTTCTGTTGGTTGCTTCCTTTAGGGCTTGCCACAACAGATCATCAGCCTCCATCTCACCTGGTCTCTTGCCTCCTCCTCCTCTGTCAAACCAACCCTCTGCGTGTCCTCCCTCACTACATCCACGAACCTCCTCTTTCTGTCTCCTGTCAGGCAGCTCCACACTCAGCATCCTTTGTCCAGTACATCCACTGTCCCTCCGTCTCAGCCTTGTCTCTCTTTGTCTTCAGATCTCTCAGCCTGAGCTGTCTCTCTGAAATACATTTTTAACCTTATCCATCCTGGTCACTCCCAACATTGCCAAATGCGGCTTGACCTCTCACCTTTTTAGTCAGTGTCGCTGTCTCTGAACCATAAATCACGTAGCAGGTCTCACTTCCATCTTTTAAACCTTCCCTTTCCCTTGCCTGCACTCTCTCCTTCACCTCTCTTATGCACTGTCAGTTTGGTTTGGATGGTTGACCCCGGGTATTTCAATGTCACTACCTTTACTCCTTGCATCTTACACCTTACTCCCTCTCATTAGTGTCTTATTTAACAAGTGCTGGACAATATTAAACTTCAGTGATTTGTAGGTTTCCTTCATATGGATCCTTTAAAGGTGATGGTTTGTCCTCTAACTGAAGCTCTGGTTATAGCCCCAAGGAAACATGCAGTTTCTCAGATAAACTGCAGTGTTTTCTGCCTCTGCTGTCACATTATTCCTATCATTTCTCTGTGAAATTCTTTTTAATGGTACAGCAGCAGCAGCCATTAATCATTACGGCACAAGAACAGACAGAAATGACGCCTACAGCAGCTGGATGTATAGTGCAATAAGATAAGGAGAGTATGTTGGAATATAACAAGTCCCCTTGGGCTGGAGTCTATGTTGCCTCAACTATCCAGTTCATTAGGGCTCTGTTAGTATCTTTTAGATGGTTTGAAGTGAATCAGATGGCAGGAAATACTCAGAGGAAATAAGAGACAAATGAGAGCATAGAAAGCAGAAAAGGAAATTGACTGCTTTATTAACAGTAAGTGTTCCTCCTCACAGTCTTCCATATTTCCCAGAAACGGGCTGCACATGAGGTGGCTGGCGGTTACACATGTTTTCACACCTACGGCTCATAAACTCAAGAAACAATCCATCACGGAGTGACAGAAAGGAATTTTTACTGGGTCAGCGTTCGGAAATAAATGTAGACAGGAAACTTTTTATTTCACAGCTGGAACATCACACGCTCCTGTACATTTTCCAAGCCTTCCACGAATCTGCAAACTGTGTCTATTTAGCACTTTTATACCAATAACTGCATTTCAGAACACTGAAGGCCAAAAACGCAGCCAGTTCTGCCTTCATGAATCACATTCAGTTATCTGAGATGGTTTGCTTGGTTTTATGTTGGTTTATTTAAACTTCTTTGGGGAGCATTTCTGCACTCCTTCCTGAACTTTTGGGTCCACCAATATGTGATTTCATAACAGAGCAAACATAACCCTCTGTGTCAAAGGGTCCCAACCTTCATGTTGAGGATCATAACTTGATGTCCCACCTTGAATGCAGCATGACAGGTAAGGAGCGTGCTGTGCCATTCAACTTTCACAGAGTTGCAAACCATGCATTTGTCTGCCAGGTCAATGCTGCTGTCAGCAGGGGGTCCACCATGATGTCCTAAGACATCTAACAGGAAAGGTCCACTCAGTCAAAGACTAGCAGTGATTTAGAGACCAATCAAACTCAACCACACGTAGGGACAAAATAACTGTTAACCTTTTCTCCACCTTAATGCAAGTAATAGAAGTGACTGCCAATGGGAGCAAAGGTTACACAGTTGAAAGCTGGAATAGCCTCAAGCAACAAACCTTCACCTACAAAGCAATGCACAACAAGCAAATCACATTATGTGTGGACAGGAGAGGAAACAAAGGCAGCTGTGGTGCCGTGATTGTGCGCACTGGACTAACTGCTGTTTTAAAACAGTGTTTGAAAAATGAAATTGTACTAATGTGACTGGGATGTTGGTCAAATTTAAATCAGGTAAGGTTTTGCTTTTTTTAGGCAGTCTCGAAGTTTATACCTCATAATTATGGGATTTGTTTGTGTGTTGATGCATAACAAATAATTCTGACAGTATTTTTTTTTAGCACATGGCATATGAACCATCATTACTGTGGCAAATATAACAAAGTGTTAACTCAGTTTTTGGTCTGGATTTTGGAAAATAGTTTTCTATGAAATCTGATAATTCTGCAGATACAGCTGATTGTGTTTTGCCAAAAATGCTCTTGCTATTCTAAAACCCGCACGGGAGCCGCTCAGTTTTTGAAGTACAGAGCTCTTCTGGGGTTTTTCACAGCACATTTCTTACTGTCTGAGCAGCCTGTGAGGTCCTCCTGGTTCAGCTCCAGCACCACTGAGGCAACGTTCTAAACTCTGAACATCCTCGTCTTTTTTTTCCCTCCACATCCTGTGATACTGCATACGTGTGCTATTTTCCACGGGTAAAAAAATAACACATGCCTGAACACCGGTAAATGTATCTGCCCTTGAATGTGAAAACTCGATATTAATTTGAAAGCACAGCATCATGAAACAAAACAATACTCGTATTCACTGCAGGGAAAACGTTCACAGAACTAAAGGATCCTGGATCCACGTCGAGCTTCTTTCTTTATCAAATAAAGTTGTGAGTGAGCGGCTCTGTTGAAAAATGAAATAAATCCTCTGCTCTTCAATGCTACTCGTAATTGTCACACCTAAAAACTCTAGCTGTTGGTCACGCTGGAGCTTTCTGATTTGTTGCAGTTGCTTTTTACTTTTGCTTAATAACTGGTGAAGTTTAGGCACTAGAAGGTAATGAGGAGAATATGTCTCCTCACAACAATAACACTGCACTTTAAAAACACTCCGAGTTTGGAGCAGCAGTCCAGTATCACCACTGCCGCAATCCCAGCAGCTTTGGCAAAATCCCGTTAATGAACTTCCTGCACGACAAGACAGACCTGCTTCTCAAATGTAAGCTAGCAGAAAGTAAACAAATCATGTAGTTTTCCATTCATTTGTACTAATTTTGTATGTGTTTTGATTTAGTATATTTATTTTCATTTTACATGTTGTAACTGAGCAGGTCTCTCTTTACACCTTTCGTGGATGTCATTCATTTTTGCCTGTTTGAGTCTTTGTTTTTTCTTTCTTCAGGTAATCACTGTAATTGTAACACATCTGTAGTTACACCAAAGCTTTAACGTTTGGAAGTCAGGACTGTTGACCTCGAGCAGTTCGATAAATATCTGTATTATCAAATTTGCTGCGATGTTCAGACCAAAGGTCGTCCAGTTTCATTTCTAAGAGGAAACAAAGAATTCCAAATATCAGTGTCTCATCAGAAATTACATCCACAAAAGCAGATTGTCAGTAGCTGCTCCACCATAAGAGCGTCAGACCTCCAGCTCACAATGAGCACCATCCTTAGCATTTAAGAACAGAAAACATATTAATTAAAATCATAAAAACTAAAGGTACAAAACAAAAAACTTACATAACACAAAACACATTCCATCAGTGCAATAATTCCCACCCTGAGTCGTCACTCTCATCAGTTCAGTTTGTTGCTGCTCCTCTTCTGTTTGTGAATTGTCCTTTGAGCAGTTTGGTGAAGCAGAATGTTTAACAATCATAACCTTTCCTTTCAGTGTGTCCTCTTCAGCGCTGTGATTCTGACGGTAAGCTGCACCCGTGTGCCTTTTTCTCCTGCTGCTTTTCCCCGGCTGAAAGAAATTATGAAGTTGGTGATCCGGAATTACTGGCAGTGAAGTTAGCTTAAGAGGGCGGTCAAACAGCCATTTGTGGTCTGGACAGACCACAAAATCTTATTTACAGAATACCAAGTGCCTAAATTTATGCCAGGTTAGGTGGTGCTTTTGTTTTTTTGTTTCATTCCTCATTTACCATTACTTACTGTCCAGGATCAAGGAAAATCAGATGCTCTTTCCCGACAGCTCTCCTCTGAGTCCAGTCCATCCTCGCCTTCCACCATCCTGCCCTCAACCTGTTTGGTTGTTGGAAGTGTTACATGGAGAGAGATGGACTTGGTAAAGCAGGCTTAGCTTAGTGAGCCAGACCCTGGTTCCTGTCCCCCCAACCACTGTCCAATCTCAAGTGCTCCACTGGATGCAGACTGCCAAGTTAGTCGCACCATCTCTTTGTTAAAAGGATCCTTCTGGTGGCCCACTTTAGATAAAGATACCTGCTCAGTTGGCTGTCCTGGTCTGTTCAATTTGTGCCCACAGCAAGTCTAGTTCCCAACCCCTATCTGGTCTACTTCAGCACCTACCAGTTCCAAATTGCCCCTGGTCCCATATAGATTTTGAAACTGTTCTTCCTCCCTGTGAAGGTAACACCACTATTCTAACAATAACAGACAGGATGTCCAAAGCAGCCCACTCTCTTCCCTCTGCTTCACTGACAGTCTACCTAATGGTTCAGCATGTCTTTAGACTCTATGGTGTCCCCTCCAATATTGTTTCAGATCGCGGCCCACAATTTATTTCCCAAGTCTGAAAAATATTCTGTGACGCATTAGGTGCTAAGATTAGTCTAACCTCTGGTTTTCATCCTCAAACTAATGACCAAACTGAATGAGCAAATCAAGAACTCAAAGCAGCCCTCCAGCGTGTCACTGCATCAAATCCTGCCTCCTGGAGCTCACATCTAGTCTGGACTGAATATGCGCACAACATACTCACTTCATCAGCAAGAGCGGCTCTACTCCCGACCGCGCAGCGAAACAATCACTTGGCAGACCGCCGGAGGGCACCAGCACCATCCTGCTCACCTGGTCAAAAGGGTTAGCTGTCCTCTAGGGACATACCTTTGAAATGCTTTGAAACTGGCACCCAGGGTCATTGGTCCTTTTGAAATTGTGCGACTCATTAACCCAACTGCAGTCTGTTTGTAGCCCATCCATGAAGATGCGTCCTACTGTCCACATTTCCCAAATCAAACCTGTATTCTCCAGTCCACTGATTACACGCTCACTCAGAAAACCCCTCTCCTGGTACAGGACACACTCCCCTCCAAGTAAGACTGGATCCACTCATCATTTTCACAATTATTACTGAGCAATCATTAATATCCCAATACTAACAGATCCTGCTTCCCTCTCAGTTTTCAGAATTGCAGTTTTTGTTATATCTCTTAACCGTCTGTCAGCGTGTTCTGAGTCTGGATTCAGAGTCCGGGATATTAGCCGTCATGACATAGACAGATCGGCAACTATACAGTTGGAACAAAAGGTTAGTGAGCCCTTTGCATTCATCAGGATTTCTGAATTGATGGCTTACAAAATGTAATGTGACCTTCATCATTCACAGTTATTGAAGAAACTAATTTTATTAGCCAGCATTGTGACTTATGTCCAGAAACATTGATCTTAGTCACTGAAAATACACAAAATTATGGACAAACACAATTTTATCAGCCAGCAGTGTGACTTAAAAGAAGATGACTTCATTTTATGAGTCAGTATTTTAGAAATGTTTCTTTTATAACAGGATATAGCAGGGGAAAATAAATATGTGATTTTAATAAAGAAAAACATCTGTGATATGGCTCCAAAAAAACATTCAATGAATCTTTTTGAGTTTGAAAGTAAGAGGTTGTTTTGAAGTCACGTTTATTTGGCTTTGACAGAAAGTACATGTGCGACTGGATCATGCATATGCTCATATGTATTCATGTTCTGCCTCAGAGCCTATTGGCAAATGTGAGATCAAACAGATGATTCCCGTCTCTGTGTGCACTGCTTTTCAACAGCAGCATGAATGGACTGCACAGCCTGGTTAACGTAACCACTGAGATCATCCAGAACTTTTAGAAATCACGTTTTAGATTTACAAAGATCGAAAAGCACAAGTACAGTCCTGCAGTGCTTTAATGCTTTAATTTCCAGACAGTATGAGCTGAGGTCTGTTTTATTTTATTTATTTATTTATTTTTTATGTAAACATTTGGTTCTTTCTTCTTTTTCTAATTATTTTCCTCCCTTATGTTAATGTTAGTTTTGTTTTAGCTACCGTTATGTCCCCCTTTGTTTCATGATATTGTGTTGGAGGCCTTGAGCTGAGCGTTTTCGCTGTTTATTATTTATTATTATTAGTGATTCATTACCCAGTTAGGATATTCAGAATGATTAAAATTTACAAAATAAAACTGAGACAGAGAAGATTTTACTGAGAAGAGGAGGCAGGTATGTTTCCTGCAGTCTTCTATAAGTAAAGGTCGTTTCATTATTCTGAATCTGTGAGACTTTTGTATAGCCTTGTTTAGCATTGCCACTAACTTCTTCTGTCACTGGACAACAAATAAAGCATTCAGAGAGACAGTGGTCATATCCTGACAGTGTCACTCACACTAATGCTGTTTGTCAGGCAGTCAGAAGAGCTGTAATCAGCTCAAATGAGTTTTAGAGGATCATCCTCAGCTGCTGACACCAGATGACACCATGCTGATCAATTATTAGTATGTCAGCACTGATTGGCACAGACACGTGGGAGCCTGTTGGGTTTCGTGAGGATTAACAGCTTTTTCTTCATATCATCCCCAACACGCCTCTTACATATTCATGTAGGTAACATGTTGGACTGAAAGAGTGTTTCAAGTTCTACCTTGTGTTGAATGTAGTTTCATCAATTATATGTTCCTCCAAAATAAAAAAAGGAAAATTTCAACAAATACACAAATAACATAGTAATGATGACTGAAGGGCTAAAATGAGTCCAAAACAACAATGATCAACAGGTGTCCACACAGGAAGAAATTCACAGTGTCACACAGAGTCCACAGAAACTCACTGACATTCGGTGACTTTCTGGTGACGGGCGAAACAACTGCTCAGAGGATGTTATTGATCAATTCCCAGGACCTTCTTGCCTCACAGCTAGAAGGTCCTGGGTTTGAATCCTTGGCCCAGGCCTCTCTGTGTGGAGTTTGCATGTTCTCCCCGTGTCTGTGTTTGTTTTCTCTGGCTACTCCGGTTTCCTCCCGCTGTCCAAAGACATGCAGTTAGTGGGCTTAGGTTAACTGGTGATTCTGAATTGCCCATAGGTGTGAATGTGAGTGTGAATGGTTGTCCGTCTGTCTGTTTTGGCCTGTAATGTGTGTGGCCTGTAAGAGTGTACCCTGCCTCTCGCCCTATGACAGCTGGGAAATTAGCAAATTAAACATTATGTAATTTATTTTAATGATCTGGTGACATGTTAATGTTTTTCTGATGTCACACAACTCTGACACAGCCAAAAAAAACAGTTACAAACTGACTGCAAAAGTATCATAAACCATAATGTTTTTGTCTGGCATCACTGTTGTCAAACTTGCAGATTCATGAGAGTTTTTCCCACCTGGGTCAGCAGAAACAAGGTATTATCACACAATTAACACGGCATTGCGATCATTTGCGCCACATAGACACGATAAAGACCGGAACCACATCAGATCACCTGAACATAACTTTGGGGCTTTCACTGAAACAGCTGATGCCCCTGTTTTCATCCATCTTTCTACCCCAAACCAAATTTAACAGAGAACTGTGAGAATCCCACAGGGACCTGTTTGGTTTTGCTCCTCCTCAAAGCAGCATTAGTCAGAACCTTAGTGTTCATGAGAAGTGTAACTGCACTGTATATTCTGCAGAAACACATGCAGTGGGTGTCAAATGTGGGAATTTTCCCCTGGTGACACCACACAAAAATTTACAGCCACTTGTCACAATCCTCACAGAATCATCACCGTCTGAAATCAGTGATGCATCGAGTTTATTCATTTATGTTGGCAGAAAAATACACTGGTGAAAATGTCTTTTTTAAACACATTTAGAAGTTGCGAGTCTTGAATTGCCTTTTAATCTCACGTCATTATTCAACAAACACGCTGGTGTTTGTTATTTAGGTGAGTAATGACTCACGTTTCTGTTTCACCGACATCATTTTTTGTCAGTGTGTTTGCCACAAACACACATGTTAGTTCAGTATTTGTTCTTTCCTCATATAACAAACAGCTGCAGTTAAAACAATATTTGATATGGGAAACAGACTCCCTTATTACTAGTTTTTCTAATTAATTAAAATCTAATTAATTAATTTGCACACGTGTAGTGTTTTATGTTAATATAAATGCAAGCTTCAAGTGCCAAATAATCATAAAAAGCCACCTGCAGAGTACTCACATATGGTAAAAGATTTGAATTATTTATCTATTATCTATTAGTAATGTTGGGCTAGTTTGTGTTAGCTTCATGATGAAGCTCAAACATGTTTTGTGGCTTCATACAGAATTACTGCTCACAGATTTGTTCAACAATGGCTCTCTTCATAGTAAAGGTTGCCGACCCCAGATTCAGGCAACAGAAGTCACCAATCTACACCTAAGAGATGGCAGTGCTGCTTGAAAAATATCAATAAATAATTAATGCTTCAACTGCTTACAAACTTTCTCATATGGTGTTAATATTGCTACAAGCTTAGCTGTTGCAATACGGTCGCATTTAAACTATGGTGCTTTGGGGCTACATTGTAACCCGACTTCTTCTTTGTTCCTGTCATAATGAAACAGCTGAAACTGAAACAGCTGATGCTCGAGGTATCACTCCAGCATAACAACCTGTTTGCACAAATGGAAAACGGGGCTGTTAAGGAAGAACAGTCTCATTATTCACATCAGGATAGACACAGTTGTAGCGCGCAGAGCTCTGCGTGGATCCGGCTGTCTCAGCAGTCCCGCCCTCCTTCAGGTCCTCACTGATGTTACTCTGAGGAACAGAGAAACGCCTTCAGGGAACGATCACTGACATTCAGGCTTCCCTCTGCCTCGCCACACAGCGGTTGGTCTGTGATAAAGTATGAAAGCACTCCCAGCTTACAGTAAAACATTATAAACTCATCCTGTGGAATGAGAGAACACATGGCGACAAGAATCAGGATAAGGAAAGCTCAGGTTTTTACTATGACGCAGGCTAAATTCTGCTGTAACACACAGAGTTGAACGTCGACCCTCCAGTAAATAAACCTGTTTAGCTTTTTCATGCATAATGAAATGTCAGTTATTAGGCAGATAAGTGCTGCAGCCTTGGTTGCTTATTCAATCCTCTCCAGTCCCTGTTACTGAAATATGTGTAGAGTTCAGTAAAAGTGGGAAACCTAAAGGGAATAAAGGCACCGAAGTGTCTGATACGAGCATGTGAAAACCCCCAAGATTTTTAATAGATGAGACAGGTGAGCAGCTATTATCCCTTTAATAGTCCTGAAGTCAGTCACAAGGGCAAATTACCCTGCGAATGGAAAACCCCGAGTCCCACGTCTGCCTGTGGCTCCTGCTGGTAAAGCGATAGCGTGTTATTCGATTAACATGGTGGAACATGTAATTAGCAGGCCGAGCTGAGCTCTCAGACAGGGGCCTCAATCCATTAACCATTCGATCCGATCTGATTAGCTCTGCGTGCTCCATCAAAGGCTTCATGACTTTGATAATTTGACGACAGAGCCCAGTAGAATTTCTCATGTCACCAGTCACACCGCGCCCTGATCACTCTAATTACAGGATTATCTTGTGCCTTTTGGAGTCATTTTGTGCATCCTTGTAGTCATTTCTTCTCCCTTGCTAGTCATTTTGTGTCTCTTTGTAGTCATTTTGTGTCTCGCTGTAGTCATTTTGCTCATTTTAGTGGTAATTTTTTTCTCTCCCCTCCTGGTTATTCTGTGTCTCTTTGTAGTCACTTTATGAATCATTGTGGTTGTTCTGTTTCTTGTTGTAGCTATTTTGTGCATCTTTGCACTCATTTCTTCCCCTCTGATTGTCACTGTGTAGATTTGTGGTTGTCTTGTGTGTTTTTTTTGGGGCGGGGGGGTCATGCATGCCTTTGCAGTCACTCCTCCCCAGGTAATCATTTTTTTGTATCATTTTGCTGTTTTTTTGTGCACCTTTGTAGTCATGTTTTCTCCCCAGGTTGTCAATTTGTGCCGTTTTGTAGTTGTCTTGTGGTCTTTTGTCATTTCTTCTCTGCATGAAATCATTTTGTGTCTCTTTGTGGTTGTTTTCTGCTTCTTTGCAGTCATACTTGAGGATGTTTCCCATTTCTTTGTATTTTGTGTTCCTCATTCAGCCTTCGCTTTGTTCTTTTATGTCACTATGATTGTTTTAGCTTTTGAAAATCTCTGCTCCAGTTTTTGTGTATTTGTGTGGTTGCTTTTTTATCTCGACTCGTGGAGCCTGGAGTGAAGCGATGGAGGGCTAAAAACTTTTGCACTGTTCATTTACTATCAGTGAAATGAAATTACCATTTTTAAGAGCCAATTAAAACAATGAATTGATTAATTAAATTTGCATTTAAATGAACTAATTAAAAAGATCACATGTCAAATTCAGTTATTAACTACTTATTAATAGACAGAATTAGGAAATGGAAACTGAATTATGTTTTCATTTCTTATGTTTTAATTCATCATTTATATGCAAACACTGAGACGGCCTACAGTGATTCTACAGACATGTTTCACACCCCTTGCAGCTTTAATCAAGCAGAGCTTGGTTCTGGCAGCTCATCCAATCCCACCCGTCATCAGCTGACACCCGTCTGCCATCCTATTGGCTAATCTCTTAAGTGGCGTGCTACTTAAGCACCAAGGCTCCATTTTATGCTATTAGATAGATAGCTCGATGGAAACACACACCTATAGCATGTGTTGCGACATGCTAAAATAAAACAGTGAACATGGTAAGCATTTACCTGCTAAACATGAATATGTGAGCATTATTTCTGTGAGCTCGTTGGGATGCTGCTGTTCGATCAAAGCCCCATTATTCCTCAGCTGCTTTGTTGCCTTTTGTGTCTTATTTCCTCGTTGTGTTCCTTTGTGTTCTTCTTGTCTTTTTGTGCTTATTTCTTGTCACAGTGTAATCATTTTGGATGCCTTTGTTGTCATTTTGACTTTCTTTTGTGGTCTTTTGTGTTTCCCTGCAGTAGTCTTGAGTCTTTTTGTACTCACGAAAGCTGGGGCCCTGACAGTTTTCCCAGACACGTCCCCCCAACATGCCAACCCGCCTGTAAACAGAGTCATGTCCCCACAACATGAGTGACGCCAGTACGCATAAAACACACAAACTCACAATATATCGATGAAGCCAGTCATTATTCTGTCAGCACATGTCA